>NW_027315945.1:26720837-26865837 GCF_026437365.1 Eucyclogobius newberryi | reverse complement strand
GTGTTTTTTTAGAAAGCTGCTGTTGATGGAAAACGACAAGAAATTATTGTTTTAGACTCAAAACGAAGCAACGCCATTAACATTGGATTGACAGTTTTACCTCCTCCTCGCACAATCAAAACTGCAATCCTCAACTTTGATGAATATGCTCTCAACAAAGAAGGCATTGAGGTATTGAACTTGAATCATTGTAATACTCTAAATATCCTACACAGAAATACCACATAACATTTACAGTGACAGCTTTGTCTTGTCGGGGTGGAACTATAGAAAACCTGTCTTGTTATTTTATTGTACATTGGCCGTCTGTCTGACTGATTTCAAATAATGAGATACAGTTGTGAGTTTCCATGACGACACATACTTTACACAGTAGTGATTCGTGTTGGATGTTTTATAACATGTCTTGTGATGGCAGTTGTGAGACATTTTCTCACCTATTCTATGACCCCATGTGCACACAGAAATCTAATGCGAGGTTAGGAGTTCACCTGTCACACAGGTTTGCATGAAAACCTGCAACATTTGAGATAAACACAGCTGGAAACTTATTTCCTTCGACATATTACGTAAAATAAATTCTTGATATTTGGACAGAACACTCCTAGAAGCACCTCCCTTTCTTTTTCTTTGTTCATCACTTTGTATTTCATGTAGAAAATCCTGACCATGATCCCGACGGAGGAGGAGAAGCAGAGGATCCAGGAGGCCCAGCTGATGAACCCAGACGTTCCCCTGGGCAGCGCAGAGCAGTTCCTCCTGACCCTGTCCTCCATCACAGAGCTGAGCGCCCGGCTGCAGCTGTGGGCCTTCAAGATGGACTACGAGCTGATGGAGAAGGTCACGCACAGAGCTCCTGTCTGTTTGAATGGCATGGCCTCCGCTGCTTACATAAGACATACATAACACGGCCTCTGAGTAACCTGTACTCTTTATTCAGATTTATACATGCCTCCTTTGTGAGATTAGAAAGGTAGGCTCTTAATGGTTTTAGTTTATTTATCTATTAAGTGTTCGTTCTAACGGCAAAGGAGCTGGACGACCTGTGCCTAAATCATATAGGCAGAGGTGCATTGCATAGTTAAGTGGACAAAAATAGCCTACATCTGTTGTTAATATTGTATTTAATTTCTTTATAGGAAGTTGCAGAGCCTCTTCAGGATCTCAAAGAAGGAATGGATCAGTTAGAGAAAAACAAGACTCTCCGTCATATTCTAACCACGCTGCTCGCAATCGGCAACTTCCTGAACGGCACAAATGTGAGTCTCGCTCTGGGCGTAAAGGGCAGTATGGGACAGTACCGGTAGATTATTTTTTACTTTACTATATGATAGAGCAGATATCTGTACTTTCTCAACAATGTGTTTGAACGGGACTGAAAAATATTTAAAATATGGGAAAAAAAGTACTTGTTAAAAGGTGGTGGGTTATTTTTAGCTTGTTTGTGGTGTTATCCTTCCGAGGGATTTTGAGTTCAAGGCCCGGATTTGAGCAACAAAAATATATATTAAACATTACTAGAAAAATTACTAAATTGATTCAGTTGGTTCTTGAACAAAAAGCCAGATCACTATATTTGACTCTTTATTAATTCTCCAAATCTGTGTGAAATACCTTTTTTTGACTCTAAAAGTGTATTTTAAATGGATACTTAAATACTTTTATTAAGTAGATTTGTATGTAATTCAATGCTTCTGAACATTTCCTCCATTGATAACTTTTTTTGATCTTTTTTCTATTTCGTCAACTCCACTCCCACCTCCTCCCGCCAATGTTCTTGTGCTAATGTATTTATTTGGCAACACTTTGTGCAGTATGTGCCGCCTCACCATGTCTCAGTACATTTTGTGGTTTCTCTCTGAACACTCTTGTTATTTTGTCCTATACGCTGTACATCAGTGCCGATAGCTAAACATGCAAAAGAAAAGCATTCGTCTCCAACATCAAAACAACTCCTTCCCATAAGTAGTGTTTGCGTTTGGCTTTCACGGTAAGCCATTAAAACTGGCAAAGGAACAAGGGAGATTTTGTTAGGATTATATTTGTTGTGGTTTTTAGGCGCACAGTGGTAAGCAGAACAATCAGTCAGTCGGCTTTGAGAGTAGATTGTGGTTTTTGATGAATCCAGCTTAATAAATCCAGAAATCCACTCCACATTGAAGTCTCTTTTCTTATATGCCGTAGAGGAAATGCGCCGTAATTACAGCACGTTAGGCTTTGGTTGTTTCCTGTCCTTCTTTGTGACTCATTTAGTGTACACATGCTTCTACAGGCAAAGGGCTTCGAGTTAAATTACTTGGAGAAAGTTCCAGAGGTGAAGGACACGGTTCACAAACAGTCCCTGCTGCATCACGCCTGCGCCATCGTGGTTGAGAAGTTCCCTGACAGCACCGACCTCTACTCAGAGATAGGAGCCATCACGCGCCTCACAAAGGTAGCTCGGACATTTGTACAGTTGTGTTTGTATTTTTTCACTTTGACACATGTTGACATTTGAAAAACAGCTCACAAAAAGCCACAACAGAGTTTCAGTTTTGTTTAACAAAATGCTGTTTTACATTCAAATCCATTAAATCGTCCCTCAAATCAAAAGTCATGTGTTTTATGTGCTCTTTCTGCAGCTCAGAGTCCTAGTCTGCTCTCAGTGACCAAAGTGACCACAGGCTGAAATTGGACACTTTACACATGTTGTCCAAGACCAGACAATATATTAGAACATAACAATAACATTTAAATAAAAGTATCATTTTTGATTTGCGGAATGGATGGAATATTTCTACTGAAAAATGTGAGCGAAGTCAGAATAGCAAATATTGTTATGCAATGTTCATAAAGGAGTAGCATTAGGCAGTGGTCTTATACGGCTGATCCATGTATGAGATAAGAGATAAAGATCATTCAACATGAGGACGGAGTTACAGATTATATACTGTACAAAAACTCACTGTACACTGGTCATGACCTGTTGTCTCCACAGGTGGACTTTGATCAGTTACAAGACAATCTGGCTCAGATGGAGCGACGCTGCAAAGCATCATGGGATCATCTGAAGGTCATCTCCAAACACGAGATGAAAGCAGCATTGAAGCAAAAAATGTCTGATTTCTTGAAAGACTGTGCAGAGAGGATCATTATCCTGAAGGTTGTACACCGAAGGATAATCAATAGGTATGACCATAACTATTGTGTGACATAAGAGCATGATTGTTCTGCCTGTGGTTTTGATTAAAGAGGGCTGGGTTCGGTTTTCTCCAGGTTCCATGCGTTCTTGCTTTTCTTGGGTCATCCTGTCTACGGCATCCGTGAGGTCAGCATCCACCGCTTTAGTAAAATCCTGAGTGAATTTGCCCTGGAGTACCGCACCACGAGAGAGCGCGTCCTGCAGCACAAACAGAAACGAGCCAACCACAGGGAGAGGAACAAGACCCGGGGGAAAATGATCACAGATGTAAGTGCTGTAGGCCACATGAACAGCTCCTCTTTCCTCATCCTCCATCTTAGTCCAGTTTATGCCTGGATTTAATGTGAACACTCCCCAGGCACCCTTAGGATCCTGCTCAGAGAGTCGAATGCCTTTGTTTTATGAAGAGCCCACATATATTCCTAATGACATCAACTTCACTTCTTGCTATTCAAATGTATAGGTTACTGTATCAACAAACAGCCAGTTGTTTTCAGTGTATCCTTTTCTGTAGCTGTAGCAGGCTCATAAAGGCCAGAGAAAACACTTGGATGCCTGATTAAAATCCTTTAAACCCAGAGGAGGCAGCTGGACTTCGCTGCAAACCTTAGCGATGGCCCCTTTCTCTTCAAAGGGACACTAATTCAATCACTGTGTGAAAATTCAAACCTCTGGACGTATAGAGGGAGAATAACACCAACCACATCTGAGCCTGTTAAACAAGACATTTGGTCAAACTTTTGTTCCAGAGGCTGCAGTCTTCATATGGTCACAAAATAATATGTATGAATTGAAGCTAGATTTATGTATAACCACAAGAGATAAACTTCAATGCTTTGAGAGCCTGCATTGAAAGTTAATTTACAGTACGTTTTTGCCTTTTGTAGAGCGAGGATGACGATGATAGTGAGGTATGATACAATTGAACATGCATGAAAGCCTTTGCGGCATCTAGCATTGTGTTGATGTTGTTTTTTTGACAAAGAGTATTGTTGCTCTTTGTTAAGACTGACAGATTTATGTGTGTAACATATTGCGAATGAGGAAGTTAAAGGGTTTGGGTCAGAGAACTTGGGCATGGCGCCTTAGTGTTTTGACTTACACTTGAAGAGGGAGCGATACTTCCCCCTTTGGATGACTAATGCAAAACTACTAATGAAAGCAGTTTTTGTGTACACACGTATATTCATAGCAATGAAAAATACAAACAGAAGGCCGTCAAGTCTTTATGACGTGCCGTTGTGTCTGTCCATTGTAGAGTGGTAAATTTGGCAGTACCTCGTCGGACCCCCAGGAGAGCCAGCCTCAGGGCCTGGAGTTTGCAGAAAATGTGGCTGAACACGAGAACATGAAGGCTGTGCTGAGGAACGGCTCACAAGGCGGAGACAGCAGCCCCACCACTCTGCCAGGCCTCCGCTCACGCACCAGGGCCCATGGCACCAAAGGTCAGCCAACACATGCTTCATAAAGAGCCATAAATATTCACAAGTAGACACTTATTTGTAGTTCTTGGGAATTTTAGTACTGGTCCCTTAGGAAATAGAACTACCGTGCGAAAACAAGTAATGCGTCTGGTTTAGGGTGACCGCCTTTGCCACTTTTGTCCCCCATCCATTTCCACCAATTTAGAAAATGTCCCAGTTTTGTAGGAAATAAAACATAGCTGTTTTCCATTTACAGAAGTGATTAGGACAGGTAAAAAAAAAAATACTCAAGTTGAAGTCAAAATTACTCAAATTACAATGCAAATGTTCTATTGAAAGGTCCATTATATATATCTCCTTGGGGATGCTATCAATTTGCCTGGAGATGATCCACAGTAAAGCATTAAACCATCTCCATGAATGCGTGTTTTTAATTAATTCAATAAATGTAAGAGAAATGGATTTAATGGCCGAACATCCCAGGAGATCATTTCTCAACAGAACAGCAGGTGGTGGACCCCTCACCAGAAATGTTACACAGAGCAGCTTTAAGTACTCTCTGGAGTACAATTTCTTCACAAACTTTAACTGGGACATTGCCTAAGAACATAGTTTAACCCTTCAAGGCAACCATTTTTCAGGTGTTAGAAAAATAAATGGAATTGAATTGAATCATGAACTATGATATTCTCTTTTCACTGCTTTTGAAATGGTCACTCTAATCTTTTCTCATTGCACATGTGGCCTAACAGTCCTCTTACACATGTACATTTGTATCAGGGCGTGTCCCCCCTTGGTGCACCACTAATGATGACCCAGTGAACTGCGTGGACGACACAGCAGATGAGATCATGGAGAGAATAGTGAGGTCAGCCACACAGGGGCCAAGCCAGAGGACCCTGCCTCGAGAGAGGAGGCGCTCACGAGCTAATCGAAAGTCATGTAAGATATATTTAGCATTTTTGTACCGTCTAACTAGTTTCTGGCAACATTGTCTGATGTGATTTGTATTTACCTGCAGTGAGAAGGACATTGAGGGATGGTTTGACAACAGAAGAAGCCAATGCTCTTGGTTTGTCGAGCTCGGAGCTGCAGGTGTGAGCAGGACCTCACATGTAGGACTCCTCTGTTTGTTGTGGTCCACCACGCACTCTGCAGGTTTAGCCCGCGATGGCCCCGGCATCGAGAAGTTGGTCTCTCATCTCTGTCATGTTTACGCTTCAAAACTCTCTGAGTGGATAAAACGTCTTGACTTTGATGGGCACCAAAACGCAGCTGCCTTCAAAAGCACTAAGCTTTGCCACAGCCGGATAAGTATATTATCTGTACTCACAATCATCCTGGAAAGAGAACGCAGTCTTTTTGAGAATTTAGAGGCCAGTTGGCTTCATTTAATATTCAGATGACTGAATGTATGGCTTCTGCAGCTTTGTATCTTTAGTAAGGCATTGTTGGTACAGTATGTAATTGATGGACCTCCATTTGAACTTTCTGTTTTTCTTTTTACTACTGTAGAAGTTTTGTGTTTCTGAAAAACGGTGCTCGGAAAGTAAAATGTGCACTGGATATTAACAGCAAGTGTCAATGAAAGGCTTCAACGTGATCCCATTTTCTTTCACCAATAGCCAATGTCGTAAACAATATGTAGATAACGTAAATTGCAAAAACAGTGGGCATTTGTAATTAAACAAATGTAAAATATCTAGCAGTTCAGCTGTTTGACAGCCGCGCACTACACTACGATTATTACAGCATTCGGCTGCATATTTCAGTAATCCTCTAAGCAGATATTTATTTTGTTTTCAGGGAGAATTCCTCTGGTCTGTGCGGGCATGTGGGTGTCGCTGTAATGCATTTGGATGATTTAATCACGTCCTCTTATGGTTTACTACAGCAGCTTTATTTATAACACAAGCTTTTGCCTTACTATAACATTTTGAATAACGTTGCCCACTTAAGGTGCCGTGCTATTTTAAAGGCACCACTGATCATTTATAATGACAAACGAGTTTTTCCTCTTTTAACAAATGAAAAAGTCCGGGGAGTTTAGCGAGCCAACCTCACTGTGACAGCAGCTCAGTGCAAGTAAAGATGAGATGGTCATGATCACGTCTGAATTTTGTGATTCTAGCTTTATCTTAATTGGTCTTGAGCAAGTTAAAATTGCAATGGAAACAACCATTTTAAACAACATGAATAATTACTATTCAGCACCTTAGAGTTTATGTGTAGCATGTCACATGTAGAACTGAAATCACTGAAGACAAACTGATGTTTTGTGATGTGAAAGGGAGACTTTCTTTAAAATTATGTACCTGTAACTACAATGTTTTGTAATTTTTCTTTTTGGTCCACTTGTAGAATAGTGTATATTACTAAAAGCAGTATTATTTTAAATCTAATTTATGCAAACCAAGCCATGCACGGTTTAAAATGTGTTAATAAAAGCAAAGCCACTTTTGAGGTTTGTGGAACACCTCAGTGTTTTATTTCATTACACACTTCACTTAGTTTTGACAATAAGACTTCTGGATTTGCTGACCATTGAAACACACAAGTTTACATGTAAAGATTTAATTTATTTTTTTTATTTTCAAACAAATTTAAAGAACTGCATGATTTTGAATTATGCAAAAAGAACAAGGAACACAGTAAAAGTTTAGCCTCTTTATTTTTAGTCCATACAACCCATGCTTCAAGTCACTTGAGCAAATGGAGGTCGATGACAGGTTTATCGGAACAGCTCGTGTTGACGTGCGGCTGTCACAAAGACCTTGTGTTTGAAATTCCTATTTGTCCACAGGTGTTATGGATCTAAAGGTGATTATGATTTGCTTTAATAAATTGTAGAAACATAATGAACAAGACAGCTACCTAAAGGGCCCAAAAGTAGGAAATACAACTGAGCATGAAAAAAAGCACACAAAAGAAAATTAGCTGAAACTGTCTCAGCAAATCCAGTGCAATCCAAGACATGTTCTGCTTTACACCAACTAAAACCAAGGGCAAGACTTTAAAATAGATTTTATCTCCTAATCATTTTATCAGTTTCACATCTACTATGTCCCTGAACAATTATGTTTGCACAGTACCTTAGAGGTGTAGAGATCATTATAAAACTGAAATTCCCTTTCCACCAGACATGATTGGATTTGGAAAACCCCTGAAAGACTCACAGGCAGAAAGCTTTTTACATTTTATATTGCTACATTTCAACAAAAATTAACAAAGGGATTCTTATTTTTGCATATTTTCTAGTAAAGTTTTGGTTCATGGTGCATTTTACTTTATGCATCTGGATGTCAAATTATATATCCTGAAATAGCACCAAAAGGCAAACACTCACATAATTTAGCGACCAAGTGTTTTTTTAAGAATGTTTTACAAAAAGAAAGTAGCAAGTGTGCAGTGCAGTCTAATTAGCCATAAAGTGATTAGATTGAGAAACAGCGAAGTAAACATCTAACCATGTAATATTACCAGACATAAAGCTGATGATCCATGATCAAGACAAGCTGCATTTGATAAAATGAGTGATTGACTGGTCACTGTTAGCATGGTTCTTTCATCTGCTGTAAACTGAGCTGCACATTCCTACAGATCACAGCTTATGTTTGGTTAAAATCTAGGTTTAAATTACAAAGTAGAGACTGCTTTTTCATGCATATTTACTTATCTGGTTACGTTCAGCTTTAAAAATAGGTTTTGTAGTTTCGTTCAGTCACAATAACCAAAACTCAATTTTGACGCATCTAAAAATGTTTATAAAAAAGTAATTCCAAATTTCTGCTCTTTTTAATGAAGGAAATTTGTTACGATGTTTTTAAAAAATACTTTTGTAAGCATAGTTGCGCATAAGGTTATAGCACCAGATTGTAGATTATGCTAAGCCTTGGGTTTGATCTGAAGAGCAAATCTGTGATGCACTACAAAAGTGTAACCCAGACAGCAGTGAGACACACTGACAAATGTTCAAGGAACTTAAAGTGCCACTCCAGTCCCACTCCAGCTTCCCAGACTTCAGCCATCTAATCCTACCCACAGTAAGCATCTGTTTCAACCTAAGACAACTGATGGGGAGCTTCAAGCATTTCCATTAGGAAAGTGTCGATAGGCGTGTCGCCAATCAGCTTGAAGAAGAAAAGATGCTCCAAACATTTCAAGCCAATAGATCGTAGTGCAGGCAGTCGAAGAAGTAGCTTAGCAAACCTGCAAACAAAAACACAGAAGAAATGAAGAAACGCCAACATGAACACAGGTTTGATATGCAGGGCATTCACCTTCCCTGCTGCTCTGGATACTTCTGTTTGCAGTAGGCCTCCAATGATGCATAGACCTTTTCCCGAAGGAGCTCCACCTCGCTGGTGTTGGTAAGTCCTTTAGCATCTGCACAAACGATTTTTTAAAACATATATTCTATGAACATATAATACATTTTAATAGTCTAATATCTTCACCTGGGTTGAAGAGAACAATTGCTCTGAGACAGCCCAGCTCTGTCTTGTCCATTTGCATATCTCTCATTTTATTGACAAGCTCAGTGAGAACCCTGGTTTATAAGAAAGCATCAGTAAAATGTTCAACTAAATCAACAATATTTAGCTTTTGAGTGGATGGTGAAAAATACCTGTCAAATATGGCACCAACTTCAGCACTCTGCACGCTCTCCCTGTGGTAAAGACATTACTTAGAGAAACTACAAATGGACATTGGACTTGAGGTTTGAGTAAACTTTGTACCTTACCTGTCAAAAATGGCTCCAACGCCACCACTCTGTGCACTGTCGCGCTGCAGCTCGGAGGTAAGAACGACTCCATCCTTAAGAGCAATGGACCGGTGGGAAAACGAGGCAATGAGGAGCTCATTCCACCCTGGAATTACAAAAACATAAGATTGAAATAGACGTGGTTTAATTTAATTTTGCCAAATCTAAACGTTTGTACTGCATTGAACCAAAACGCGTGTGGCTGCTAATCAGAAAAAGTATCATTGGCATGGTCAACAAACAAAAAGTACAAACTAGGGACTTGCAACATAACATAAATAATGATAACGTATATCATAAAAATCTAAAACTATAATGAAATAAAGGCATGTAAATTGTGACACTACTGCCTGTTGAATTGTTATTTCACCTGCACGAAGAAGAATGACCTGGTCATCGAGGGGCAGCTCAGAGAAATGGGGAATTCTTTTTGCCCACTCAACCAGGGCATACAGCTGTTTGTCTGCTGTCTGGCAGATGTTGGTCACAGCATCATGCGGCTACAAAGAAAAAGACGTAGTTATCTTATATATTCTAATCTTATATATTGACCCAAATTAAGCACCATAAATACTTACAGAGGAGCCTGCATCAGAGTGAAGCTCTGTTTTGTGTTCTACGGCAGTCTCTGCCTCCAGGATTTTCTCCACGGGCATCTCCTCATTCACAGACATACTGAACTCAAACTCTCCTTCACGCTCACGGTTCCTCTGGCGCTCCTCCTGAACCGCTGCGGTTAAAACAGTTCAAAACAAAAAAAAAGAATTAAATAATTTTGTCATGGCAAAAGCACATGGTGCGTTTCCATTAGTTGCCTAGAAAGAAGCCTAATTTTTTAACAATGTGATTTAAACAGTACTTCTGTGTATTGCACAAGGAGAAATGCAGAATATTGGTCTTATACCTTCCCTCTTCATGCCCATGGCAAGGCACTTCTGGTAGCGGCAGTATTGGCATCGGTTCCGCTGGCGTTTATCTACCAGGCACTCTTTATTATCCCTGCAAGTGTAACTCAGATCTTTGCGCACAGTCCTCTTGAAAAAGCCTTTACAGCCTTCACAGCTATACACCCCATAGTGCTTGCCTGAAAATAAACAATGTAATGT
This sequence comes from Eucyclogobius newberryi, assembly GCF_026437365.1. NCBI lineage: Eukaryota > Metazoa > Chordata > Actinopteri > Gobiiformes > Gobiidae > Eucyclogobius > Eucyclogobius newberryi. The sequence continues at coordinate 26,855,361 of NW_027315945.1, read as the reverse complement.
GAATTTTAAAAGATTGGTTCTTTTGAAGTGCGTAATTACTAACCAGAGGAACGGTCTCCACAGATGACACAAAGGCGTTTCTGAGACATCATTATCCCAGGACTGTGAGGTGGACCAGGACGCAGACCAAAAGGAGGTTTAACATCCTCCGAGCTGCTGATGGAGTGCATCCCTGATGCAGAAGCTGAAGAACCGAGCTGGAAAAGCAAAACATCAATTCACAAGTTCAATATTTAAGAGCAAACAACATAGAATGTGTAATGACAACAACAAGAACAACAATAATGTATTAATTTAACCTGATAGTTGCTGATAGGTCCAAATCCTAAAGAGGGTGATACCAAGGGTGAACTCAGAGTGGGACTTATGACTGAGAAAGGAGAACCCAGGAGGGTGGTGGGGCTGTTGGACCCTGAGCTGTTCTGCTGTGAAGACATGGCTGGGACACTACCGGGAGAGCAAGGGCCCGTCTGAAGATTTTCAACTGGAAAGAAAAAGGAAGCAGTTTCAAGACATTGGTGCATTTGTTTTTATTGCAGTTTGTTTACAGAGCAAACAGGTCTGTGACGCTATCAACCTGGCACTAAACTTCATCTTGCAGCATCTGGACTCCCCAGGAACCTACGCCAGGATCCCGTTTGTGGACTTCAGGTCTACATTCAATACCATCCTCCCTGCTCTGCTCCAGGACAAGCTCTCCCAGCTCAAAGTGCCTGACTGCTCAAAGTGCCTGACTCCAGCACAGGCGCTCCACAGGGCTGTGTACTTTCTCCTCTGCTCTTCTCCTTGTACACAAACTGCTGCACCTCCAGCCACACCTCTGTAAAACAAATTAAGTTTGCGGACGACACCACCCTCATCGGGCTCATCTCGGACGGGGATGAGTCTGTCTGCAGGAGGGAGGGGGACCGGCTGGTGTCCTGGTGCAGCGTTAACAACCTGGAGCTCAACGCCCAGAAGACAGTGGAGATGATCGTGGACTTCAGGAAAGTCAAAGCTCCCCAGACCAACCGCACCTTGACTGACTCCCCCATCACCACCGTGGAATCCTTCCGCTTTCTCTCACCACCATCACCCAGGACCTCAAGTGGGAGCTCACCATCAGCTCCCTAATCAAGAAGGACCAGCAGAGGATGTACTTCCTGCGGCAGCTGCAGAAAGCCAAGCTGCCGGTGCAGATGATGGTGCAGTTCTACAAGGCCATCATTGACTCCATCCTCACCTCCTCCATCACCGTGTGGTACGCTGGAGCCACAGCCAGGGACAAGCAGAGACTACAGCGCATAGTGCGCTCTGCTGAGAAGGTGATCGGCTGCAGATTTCCATCTCTGCAGGATCTGTACGTCTCCAGGACTCTGGGACGAACAGGTCGGATCACAGCCGACCCTTCTCACCCTGGACATGGTCTATTTGAGCCACTCCCCTCAGGCAGGAGGCCACGGTCCATCCAGACCAGAACCTCCTGCCACAAGAACAGTTTCTTTCCTTCTGCTGTTGGACTCATGAACAATTAACACCTGTTACACTATTATTCAACCAATACTATTCACGCACTGTTCACTTTCTGCACCATTTGCAACCATCTGTAAATTAAAAAAATAAATAAACTGAAAACCAGTTAATTTTTCATTCTTTACCTTATTTTATTAGTAAATTCTTAATGTGTGCGTGCCACATTTGACTATAGACGTTCATATTATTACTAAGACAAGTTACTATTTTAGCGAACTGTGTTCAATGACAATGGCAATAAACCTTTTTCTGATTAGTGATAAAAACACAATAAGCCTTGCAATAACTAAGTAGCGTTGACTGAAAAAACAAAAAAGCCGATTGAAAGGCTAAACAAGAGTTACAGGGTTAACTCAAGCTTCAAGCTTAATCCAATTAGTGTTGATGTATTAATTCCGAGTCAGACACATTCACAACAAGAAAATACATCACAATAATACGTCAACACCGGAACTGAAATGTTTCTTATTCTGAAGTAAAACGACGCTTGAACCAGCATTAATTTCATATTGAAACACGCTGAGGTGACGGAGTAAATAACGCTACCTTTTGATCAAATCTGTAGCTTTGTGGATCAGACACAAACATATCCTGGGATCAAATACTGTTAAATCAAACATTTAACAGTAGTAAATCAAACATTTAAAAGTTGCAATCTATGTGAGCGCAAGAAAATCGCCCATGTGCCAACAGCGCAAATATAACACAGTCTAATAAAAAATGTGTTCGCGCAAACTGGGATGGCGTTTGGCTCCAGAAGCTTGTGTTAGCTTAGTCACCAGCCATTTGGCTTTGCTGTTATACGACAGCGATTATATTTAAGACCATTTAAAACAGCCAAGCATGGAAATCCGTCACATACCAATGCACAAGACCGCATATAATTACAAGATGCAGTAGAAATAGTTTTATTTATAGGTACAATTCGCTTGTAAGCTACATTTGATCACGGAGCTAATTTGGCTAGCGTTTAAATGTAGCTAACGTTAGCTAACAAGGTCGATCGGCTAAGGTCGATCGTTTTAATACGCTTTCGATACGAAAGTATTTAATCGTTCTTAAAATACTGTTTTAACTTACCGAAAAAGCCTCCGACACATTTTAATCTCGGTTGTTGCCGTTTAGACCGCGCCTCAGACGGCTAGCGCTCACAGGCAGTCCGCTTCACTGAGGGCTGTTGTTGTTTACAGGCCATGATGGCTCAGAGCCACACTGAGCCAAAATGTCTGAGGGACCACCCCAAAGTCACATGACACACACATCTAAATCATACAGGATTTTTAATACATCCATCATCATACACTACGTCATTAGTAGATATGTATGTTTATTATGTAAATCATATACAAATGTTTATAGGCCTATACATACATACACACACACACACACACACACATACATACACACATACACACACACATACACACATACACACACACACACATACACACACACACACACACACACACACATACACACATACACACATACACACACACATACACACATACACACACACACATACACACACACACACACACATACACACATACACACATACACACACACACACACACACACACACACACATACACACATACACACATACACACACACACACACACACACACACACATACACACATACACACATACACACACACACACATACACACATACACACATACACACATACACACACACACACACACACACACACACACACACACACACACACATACACACATACACACATACACACACACACACACACACACACACACATACACACATACACACATACACACACACACACACACATACACACACACACACATACACACACACACACATACACACACACACACACATACACACACACACACACACAAAGTCTTCAAAATTCAGCCTCTCACAGGCAAATCCAGCAGACATTTAACATTCTTCAAAAACGCAGACGAGAACCCTATTTTAGTAAGCCTCTGTGTTGAGAGCAGCACTACCTAATCTGGTAACTTTTAAACGTTTTATTAAGACAATGTCAAAATTCCTGCAGTCGCAGCTGGAAAATGTCAACTCCGTCAGTCCATTTATTCAAACTATATTGAAGTGGCTCTAGGCTTTAGTGGTCATTAGCAGTTCACAAATGGAACAAAAAGTGGCTGTACAAAGGAAAAACTTTAACCCAGAAGTGGGTCAAATAGTGCCGCTCGGTGGCCAAGTGGATAGCGCGTCTGTATGAGCAGAGGCCCAGATCTACCACACCAGACAAGACCCAAGGTGTGGGCTGTGCAAAGGGGCCCCTGAGACCATCCCGCACATAACTGCAGGGTGCAAGATGCTGGCAGGGACAGCATACATGGAGCGCCATAACCAGGAGGCTGGCAGAGTGTACAGGAACATATGCACAGAGTACGGGCTGGAGACCCCAAGGACAAGGTGGGAAACACCTCCAAAGGTGGTGGAGAACGACCGAGCCAAGGTCCTCTGGGACTTCCAGATACAGACAGACAGAATGGTAATGGCGAACCCCCCGGACATAGTGGTGGTCGACAAGGGTCAGAGGAAAGCCGCGGTGGTGGACAGTACCATGGGATAGAAACATCCGGAAAAAGGAACTTGAGAAACTAGAGAAATACCAGGGCCTCAAGAGAGGAGCTGGAGAAGGCCTGGAGCGGGAGGCCTGGAGCGTGAAGGTATCGGTGGTGCCTGTAGTGATCGGAGCACTTGGGGCAGTGACCCCCAAACTAGAGGAATGGCTTGAGCAGATCCCAGGAAAAACATCAGACATCTCAGTCCAGAAAAGTGCAGTGCTAAGAACAGCAAAGATACTGCGCAGAACCCTCAAGCTCCCAGGCCTCTGAGGACCCGAGCTTGCTATGTACAATGCTTGTAGTTGTACATATATATATATATATATATATATATATATATATATATATAAAATTATATTATTATTATTATATTCATTTTTGCATTTGTGCTATACACGAACCATACATTGTGTGCTGTTATGTTTTCACTTTGTGCCTGGTCACCTTGAAATAGAGGTCAATGAGTTCACACCTGGTAAAATAAAATAGTTTTGGTGCACCTCTATACATCATCAGACCCATATTAGACCACAAACAAATGCCAAATATAATTTACGTCGGCAACAGTAGGCTATATACAGATAAGAATCCATTTTGAATTGTTCTGGTTATTTGTCGTTTTAGGATTAAAATAAACGACAGACTTTATAACATAGATTACCAATCTCTTTTGCAAGGGACTAAATGCACTAAATATGTACTATTCATAAGAGTGCACATTTGAAGTGTGCGCATGCATGTTTGGCATGTGTGTTTTGCACCATGAAGGGTGGGGAAAGGGTGGACCTGAAAAACAGCTTTAACTGATAGTGACTGTTAACAAGCTCTGTAGCATTCTTACCCATTACGCTCCCAGACTGACATCGCGCAGGAACTGTTTACTGAGTATCTGCTTCATTATGCTGTTAAATAGCAAGTCTATTTATCTGCTTTTCATCTCAGGTAAGGTATTGGTTCTTTATGATAGGCTATCACTCTCAGAAAATGTTGGTTATTGTTAACTGTTTGCTATTTTTTTTTACAGGATTCTGCGTATTGTCACTTGGCTCTTCTGAATTTCATCTAATTAATATGACAAAGAGTTATGCAGATGCCAAAAGCTACTGTAGAGAAATACACACAGATTTGGCTACAATCCACAACTTTTCAGAAATGAATGAGTTGATTAATTTGGTGTCAGACAATACTGCGAGAGCCTGGATAGGACTTGAAATAGCAGACAAACGAACGTGGCATTGGTCTTTGCCTGCTCACCCTCTGGATTTTACAAACTGGAAGGAAGGAACTCCTCAAGGAAATGATCAGGATGCATGTGCGGCTATGGATGAAAATGGCAAGTGGTTTGAGAATGATTGTAACACCAAAAGGAGCTTTGTGTGTCACAGTAAGTCACAAAAAACAACAACACACACGAAAATTCAACAAATGCCAAACAAGTTTTACAAGTGAAGTTCTCTGACAGGTGACGGAGGCAGTCACATTTATGTTGCTGACAGTGAATCATGGCGGAATGCACAAAACTACTGCAGGAGCCTGTCTACAGATTTGGTTAGCATACTGTCTGCAGAGGAGAATGCAGTAGTGAGTAATATGTCTCAAAATGTGTGGGTCGGCCTCTTCAAAGACCCATGGAAGTGGTCTGATGGAAGCAACTCTTCTTTTCGTTACTGGGCCAACTATCAGCCTAACTATCTGGAGGGACAGGATTGCGTTACTGCTATTTTCAAAAACTCTGGGAAATGGAATGATGTGAAATGCCCAGGCAAAAAGAAATTTATTTGTCAAGGAGGTAAGTTATGATTTTATTCTGCCGCATTTGAATCGATTGTTATATTAAATTAATTAAGATGTTTTGTTGCTCTCTTCAGCAAATAAAGAGCTCACAACCCTTCAAACAACTACCCAAGGCTCAACAAAAGTGACTTACCTAAGCACTCGTTACAACATAACATCTGAAGGCATCATAGTGACTTTTCATTTCACTCTCGATAAAAACTCCACAAATGTTTCCTCAACGGCCGGCCCCACAACAGAGGGAACATCAGCGTCATCAAGCACGTCTCAGCCAGTCACATTGGCGCCTCATAGTAACGCACCAGGTTGGTTGTATTTGGGTCTCTGGCCATTGGTGTAATCTGGCATGTTTCAATTATTGGTTCTCATTTGAAAGAAAATTCATGCATCAACATTTCACCACTATTCTTGAGTTTTACTGACCTCTTTATAGGTGATATTTTGAGGACTTTAGCCAATTTTGTTTGTTTTTAATCACACATTTTTATGTCAAGATTGCTAGATTTTTATCGCTCTGAAACCCATGGATAAAGAAAGCATCGCAGGCACACTGCAATAACTGAAATGCAGTATACTCACTTGTAATTGGCTTTAGTTCCTTTACATGCTATAGGTAGATGAGTAAAAAAATATACTTACTATAAAATATTTGATATGAAAAAGATAATTTTGTTTATAAAATAATGTATTCATCCAAAATAAATGATACATACAAAAACAAGGCTTATAATTTACCATTTTAGAGCAATACAATGCCACTCATAGTATGCCACTCAGACTATGAACAAATCCCTTCAACTATGTTATAATAATCTGTGTAGAAGATGGTATCATAAAGATTTTTTTAATGAACCCGGGTATATTGTAAAATAAGTGTTATATCTGAAGCACTAATATTTTATATTTACTCTGTTCATTTACAGGGAATTTGGTTTTAATTCAACAAAACCTTACATGGGTAGAAGCTATAGCCTACTGCAGGAGGAATTATATAGATCTCATCCACATTTCCACTGAGGATATCCAAATGAAAGTCGCAGAAAAGGTGAAAAATGCCACAACGCCTCACGTGTGGATCGGCCTCAAATACACCTGCGGCTCAAAAATCTGGTTCTGGACCGAGTCAAGCAGCGGATGCTACCAGAACTGGGCTCCTCAACAGGGCCATGAGGGAACTTACAGCTGTGGCGTTACAGGAGCCATTCAGGCCACTGGGAGGCAGCAGTGGGTCGGCCTGCCACAGAGCGAGAAGTTGAATTTCCTCTGTTATGCATGCACTGGTTGAAGGAAACAGCCAAGGGAAAATACCTGAAGAATTTCAACACACTGTCAAGAAGCTTCTGTAGTGTTTCTGTGTTGGTAAATATGAAATTGCAGTTTTGACATAGTAACACTGCATATTTCCCACTGATGACGTCACTGCATTGTTCCAGTACAGCTGCTCTGCCTGCTGTTATGGTTGTGTTTAAATGAATATGAACACATCAAGTGGAGCGTAGGCGTGCACGTTCACAGTCACGGGCAGCAAGAGTGACGTGAGAACATTGATCTGCTCGCCTTTCACTCGGGGTTACAATTTACATGTTGACCCCTCCAGCGGGCCCCCCGTAGCAACAGTATGTCCTGGGCTCAGACTGACTCCATGACCTGACCTCCCCAGGACGCCATGGACCACAGGGCTGTTGTCTTGTGAAGCTTAACTTATTTACATGTATGTATGAATAGACAACTTTTACTTTAAAGGATACTTATTTTGTAGATTCACGCTTAGGAATGTTACAGTTATTCACAGTTATTGATATCATATCCAAACAACATTAAAATCCTTCCATTGTATTCAGATGGTCTAATATCTTACCATTCCCACACAATCAATCAAACTGGCATAAGCAGCACCAAACATTTAGGTTTAAAATTGATTTCTGCTTCCAAAAGGATTACTATTTTTAGTTGATTATATTGGTACCAAGATTATTATTGATTAATAATAACATTTCTCTGCATCCTATATTTGTGCTTCTTTTATGTCCTGATACAGCAATGTACAATTAGAACAGACCCTAGTTGATTTTAGTTTTCTGAAAGGAGGAGTGTTGAATGTTTCCTTCGTTCCCTGGTATATAATGTGTTTCTACATTTGTTTGTTTCTGAATAAAGAGAAAGCTATTTGTGAATATTGCTCGTATTGTTCTACTTAACCTGTTTATATAAGAGTCACTACTTTACACAGATTTTTAAACCCTTCAATGGCACCTTTAAGAACATTTAAAGGCGTGGTTATTGCTTATAGTCTAAGAATTGAAGGAATGGATGGTAGGAACTTTTAAAATTTGGCCTAAACTTTATGTAAAGTCATTGAAAAAGAGCGCAAAGCTTGTAATCTGCAGCTGCATATTGATGACCGCTCCTGCATCCACAATAAAGGCCTGTCACTTGTCAATTACCACGGACCATTACACATGAGTGTCATCGCCGGGTCTGCCCGTCAGCCAGCCTCTCATTGGTCAGCCTGTCTCCCATCAGTTCAATGTTAAAGTCCCCCCCCCCCCCCCCCCCCCCCCCCCCCGCCCTCTTTCTCACCCTCATCTCCTCTTGTGTGCTGTCCAGCTGCCTCCGACCTTTGACCTTTTCACCCTTACTCCTAACCTTTGGGGACATTCCCACGCCACACCCTTTTGTGTACACCTCTCCATGGAAACTTGCTGGTCACTCCTATTGCATTTTGAGTTGGTGGATATAATTCACTTAAAGAGGGATCAGTGTACCAGTGTTGTAATGCAATCTAATGTGGCCAATCTTACTATAAGTTGAAAACAACAAGCCATAGCAGGGGTCAAATGTGCTAGAAATGTGCACACAAGTGATCATACTATTTTATTGCAACATTAAAACAGAAAAAAATTACAACATTTTAAAATCAAGTCAGGCTCCAACTTTATTTCCAACATTCAAACTGCAGCTTTAGCAAATATTAGTTTTGAATTGGGTTTCTGCGTAGCTGCCATGCGCACTGCAGCCTTTCCCATGCTCCTCTTTTCTTCTCAGAGTGGACAGCCCTCCCTCCTTTTCCTTCTGTCACTTTCACAGTTAATTGTAGAAAAAGAGATTTTCTCCATTGAGGCCGGGTCGCTTAGGTAACCCCACTCCTGCATGAAATGAGATGGATCGAGGGTAGAGACAGAGCAGAGCAAGTGGACAAGACAAACTGAACTGAGCAGCGCTTGAGGACGGACGCATCGACAACGGACTAAACTTTAGACCTTTAGCTAGATCTTTTTTGCGTCGTACATTACTGGGAGCATTGCTACAAATGCTAATTTGTGCATAAAGTAAGTAATACATCTTATTTTTGGTAAACATTGGGAGAAAGTATTTTTTGATGGATTATGACATTCCTCCACATGTTAGTAAAAATAATGTATTTAACGTTTTTTGGTTTTACAGGATTTTCGCCAGAACTGAATCTTTTGTCCTGATAGTGACTCAGGAGCTGATTGTCCAAACGCAATTCTTGTTTAATCTCTCCTTCTTCAGGAGTTGTGGATGGACATCAGGCCCCTGGTTCTCACTGGCTTCTATTGGAAACTATTTTATACAAAGGCCCAATTATTCAGCAGAGGAAATTATGAGCAATTTAACTGTAACAGAAAAACTACAACTATTACTTCACAAAAATTCACTGATTGAGACTGTGATGCCGTCATGACTTAAATCTTTATGTTGCCTTCTCTTTTATTTATTATATAATAACCTTTTCTTATTGTTATTGTTGTTTATTACTAGAATTTCACACACCCTGCCCAAGTTCAAAAGCATGGCTTTATGTGGCGGAATTTACAGAAATGTCATTGTTAAGAGAAAAAAGTGATATATGGATGTTCACTATTTCATACAATCTTTTTGCTTGTTTGTCTTTTGTTTTGCATTTTCTTGTTTTTGTTCTTTAAAAAAAATCTTCTTTTTGTTGTTGCTTTTTTATGTATGTGTTTATCTATTTATTAATTGCTTGTATTTACTTATTTACTTTTTTTTTGTGCTTAATTTCTTCTTCCTTAAGTTAAAAGGACATGGCCAAAACAGGACAGTTAAAAACACACATGACAATAGTAACAGACTTACAACTTCACAAATATTGTTCAATGTCCGCATAGAACTAAATCCAGTTTTACCATTGATTTAGTTGATTATGTCTTCCTTTCAAGAGCTTACATAATACATAACAATGTTCTACAAAACAGAATACATATTCTGGAGTTCCCTGTTTGTTTGCACCAAAATAAATCTTTTTCGAAGAAGAAGAATCAAATTAACAGGTAAACTTCCCCTCAAACACATATGTATCATATTTTCAAACATCTGCTCTGTAATTTTCCCTAAAAGCAGCAACAAAATCAAAACAGATTATAGCTCAATAAAAAAAAAGTTTAATTCCTCCAATGAAGAGCCCAGACCCGTGGGCATTTTCTTAGTACAGGGAGATTAAAAAAATTACAAAAAGTTGATCAAAATTGGTCTGTCATTTCATTTTCAGTGATTTTTCATTATTTCATTTAACATTTTCAGTGAAAACAGGATCTTCTGTTCTTTGATTTGATTGTATGATTGGTGAACCAAGTGTCATTAAAACATTTAAATTATGAAACATTTGCTGCATAATGTTTGTTTGTTTGTTTGTTTGTAAGGCTATGTTTCTTTCTTTGTTTTGTTTTTTTTTTACGGATTTTTGGTCTGTTGCCTTTATTAGACAAAACAGTGTCAGCATGAAATGGTTTGAACTAAAAAATGCACCTTAGAAAATGCACTCGGGATTTAATGTAAAAAAAAGAAAAATACACTATTCAAATTCTATGATAAGAGACATAGAATTTACAACACAGAATTTTTGCTTAAAGATGAATAAAAATAATTATGATCCAGACAAATCCCAAGTTCATAGCCAAACCACATATAGTGCTGACCAAACAGTTCAACAACTGGAGCGATGTGTCAGTGGATGGTGCTCTGTGGTCACCCACTGCTCCTGAGGCTGCCCCTAGTGGCCATATGTAGAGCTTTCTATTTAGTTCTACTGAAGTTCTTCTTCTACTGCAGCTCCTTGTGGTTGTTTGTGTGTAGCCCAGCCCTTGAGTAAATCTCACCTTAGCTATCTGTGGTCTGTGCAATACTTTTTACTGTGCAATGTCCCTACCAAAAAATAAATAAAGGCTCATAGTCACTCAAGGCTTCGGTCACCCCTACCAGGAATAAGTAGGAATAATTTAAATACAGCCACAATTATAAGATATTCCTTTATTGTCCAAACATGGGGAAATTTCATAATTTAAATAATTAATTTAAAATGTATGTATGTGTGATAAGTGTGTAAATGGATTTTGCCATTACATTTTGAGAAAAACCAGTGCCCCCTATCCTCCCTTCTGTTCAGACCTGATTTCTTGTAAATCACATGATTTTGGGGAAATGTAGTTATGCAGTTGCCAAAAACCTATTGTGCAATATCATTATGCTCCAATATCCAGTAGAGCACCTTATTAATAACATATTTTACATGTTCAAAGCTCATAGCACACATATTGTCTTTTGCTTTTAAAATATATAATAAAATAGACATTCTTTTCAGTGACTATAAAGCATTTGGTGGTGCAGAAAAGGGGGGGCTTGGCCAGAGTTTGAGGGGATTGGGAAATACAGCCTGCACTTATATAAAGTCCTGCGCAGAACTAAAGTCAGAGGAGGCAAACAGGGAACAATGATGCTCCTGGTCCTCGTCACTCTGCTGCTGAGCCTGGCAGTGGACGCTTCACCTGATGACAGGTAGCACACACTCACGCATGCACAATACACACTTCATCAGAACTACTGAAAAGTATTTATTTTATGCAGATTCTTCATGTCTGCGCCGAATGTGTTCCATGAGGGAGTTAAAGAGAAAGTCTTTGTACAGATGGGCAAAAATCATCTACATAAAACAATCAGAATCTACTTGGAGCATGAGTCATCCAGCACAATTTTGTCTGAACAAGTGCAAGTCATGTGTACGAAAGAGGAGGAGGGGAAAACAGTAGAGCTGATGGTAAAACACGCTACAATACATTTGACACTTTAAATGATGATATTGATGGTATTTTAAACAATGTTTACAGATAGACCAGGCTTTACTTTCCACTCTGCGAGTGAGACCTGAGTATGTCGTGCTGGTGGCAGAAAGCTCCTCCATCATCAGAGAGAAAACTAGGGTCTTGCTCTCCCGACACAGAGGCTACATCTTTATTCAGACTAACCAGCCTCTTTACAAGCCCACGGACACAGGTACAGTTTATACACCGCGCCGTCAACAAGGACAGGCTAATTTATGTTGAGTTACTTTTACTCCTATAGTGCAATTTAGGATATTCACTCTTGACCACACATTCAGGCCATCAAATGAAGTGTGTCACCTAGCATTCTATGTAAGTATCTTTTCTCTCTCTCTCTCTCTCTATATATATATATATATATATATATATATATATATATATATATATATATATATATATATATATATATATATTAATTTAACCGTTTAATTGTGTTTGCAGAATGCTGTTGGTAACAGAGCAATGAAAAAACTATTTTCTACAAAGGAAGGCCTTTTTCAAGATTCTTTTGTCATCCCGGACGTGGCTAAGTATGTGTAGTGTAATAAAGGCATGAGCCCAGCTAGACACAGTTAACAGAGTGTGTTTTTAAAGGACAGGCATATGGAGAATTATGGCACACTATGAAGGAGATGCCTCTCAGGCCGTTTCCAAAGAATTCAAAGTTCAAAGGTTTGGTAAGTTGTACTCTTTATTGTTTACTTTCATAATATAAAACTGATTATTCTTATTCTGTTTTACATATGTTTTTTGCAGTGATGCCAAGTTTTGAGGTGAACATTCAAATGGAGAATAAGTACATCTTAGTCAATGCTGATGAAGAAATTCACAACTTCACAATCTTGGCACGGTAATATTTTTTGTGAAAATGCACTACGTTATGTGTCAGTAGATTGAAAAAAACAAAACAAAACAAAAAGCCCCAGAATACAGGAAATGTACATGGTGAAAGAAAGATGTGGATCAGTTACCATCAAAGTAGATTAGATTTTGAAGATGTTGATTTTTTGCTGATATATCTGTCATTTGCTGTTAATCAAAATTAAGCTTTTCAAATCAAGCTAGAGGCCCATGAATTTAAGTCACAGTAATGTTGAGGAAATGACAAAATGCTTTTATTTAAGACAAATTTGATGCTCTGAGGACAAACTGGGAATGAGAAAAAAGGACATATCAGTTATATCGAACCACTACCAATATCTGAGAAAACCCTCTGATATCATAGATGGAACCAATATATATAGATAGAGAGATTGTTTTACAGACTCGTTACATAAAATGCAGACATTAAAGACAAGTGGACACAGGAAACTACAGTGACTGCAAAAGGGACATTGCTTATCCTCATATCGAAACAACAATATGCAGTATATTTGACATAAAATAAATTCTTGCATCTCTGTTTATGTTATAGCTATTCATATGGAAACTCAGTGAACGGGGCCTATCACTGCCAGTTTGGAGTGATTACAAAAGGATCCAAAGAGAATCCAACGTTCATTAGGGGCATGGAGCAGATCGGTTCTGTGAGACACTACAGCAACACACCTTTGATACATTTTTAAAGTTCTTTGTTAACTTTTGTAAAATGATAAAACTACTTTTGTGCAGGTCAAGAATGGAATAGCATCCGTTTCAGTGAATACTGCAAATTTAAATCAAATGGTACAGAAACAGATGAACCTAACTTTGTCTGGATTAGAGGCTTGTGGAAAACTGCTGTATTTAGGAGTACTTGTCACTGACACACAAAGTAACAGCCTGTTAATTACTACTACATTTTATTCAGTCTGATTGGTATATCTATTAATTGTTTGTCTCTGCAGATGGTGAAATACAAGAGCAACAAATATCTATACCTGTAGTGTCTCATAAATACAAGATTGACCTTTCAAGAACTCGTTCTCATTTCATACCTGGATTTCCAATTGATGTGGCTGTAAGTCTGAAGCATTAAAACGGCTTTCTTTTCAAAAAAGGTTAATGTTATGCTTGATTATTTTATGTGTGTGCTTATGTTTTAGGCGGTTGTTCGTCTGCCAGATGGCTCTCCTGCAGAGAAAGTGCCAGTAAAAATGACATTAATGAAAGAAACTTGGGAAAGAGAAACTAACCAGCAGGGGGCAGTGTTTCATGCGTTTAATGCTCAGTCCACTGATGCAGTGTCTCTTACAGTAAGTAGACATATGGTGTTATTAAATTAAATATAACATTAAAAAATAAAAAATTGAAGTTTCATTTTTCCTGTTTTCTAATAGGTGTCTGTAGATGACAGCTCTGAATCTAAAGAGATAAGAGCCGCTGTATCTCCAGCAGACACTTACCTGTACATGGATGTAGAGCATAAAGAGTACAGTGTGGGGGGCCAACTACGAGTGGTGTTCATGACTAAAAATGCTCCACTGAACGGGAACATACACTTCCTGGTAGGACCGGCCTCAGTAACACAGCCGTGACAGTCAGGACTCATGACAGAAAACTATGTGCTGTAGGTGCTGAGTCGAGGATCTATTGTCCAAACTGGTTATGTGAAAGGAAGCACACTTCACCTGCAGATATCAGACCACATGGTGCCATCCTTGCGACTGATTGGCTACTTCTACACTCAAAACAATGACATCATTAGCGACTCAGTGTGGCTGGCTGTCAAAGGCAATTGTGAGGAAAAGGTGAAGGTAAGAAAGCAACAAATGCAAATAGACAACACATAGTTCTTAGTGTTGCAATGGCTTAATCAGCGTCTTGGCTATGTATGTATGTGAGTTATTGGCTATGGTTATTTTTACTGTTTTAGGTGACACTTAAAGGACCATTTGTGCCACAAAAATTGTCCAAACTAGATATTGATTTAAGTGGTCAAGAAGCCACAGTGGCTCTGCTGGCAGTGGACACCGCTTTCAACAGCCTTAATGGAGACAACAAACTCACTCCAGAGCAGGTAACTCCACTTCCCAAATCAGTTCTTCTAACTGTTGGCTAATCAGAGAAAGTAAAACATTTTTGGTTCAACAGATGTACTCCTCAATGGAGGCCTATGACCTGGGCTGTTCATATGGTGGGGGATCAGACCCTGGGTCTGTTCTCGTAGATGCTGGCTTGGCATTTTGTTCAAGCAATCAAAAAGCAGCTTGGAGACAAAGTACAATTGATTCAGACAATATACAGATATGTCTCTGCAATAAAACTAATTAAATTAAACATTTCATCCTACTTTTAGAGTTGGCTTGCCATTCCATAGCACGACAAAAGCGCTCTGTGGACCTTGAACAAGAGATGATGGCATTAAGTATATAGTATTATGTGATTTATCGAGAAATATGTCATCACAACAGGTTAAAAAGTATTTTGTTTCCAGAATCCAAGTATGACGGAGATACTTTGCAAAACTGTTGTGCACGTGGGTTCCTTCTAATTCCCATGCAGCTTACGTGTGAAGAGAGGACTATGAGGGTCTTAAAAATGACCCCAAGTGACCCCAAGTGTGCCGAGGCCTTCCGCGATTGCTGCACCGAGGGCCAGCGTCTGAGGGAGCAGAAGAACAAAGAAGAGGCTAAGAAAGGACTTGGCAGATGTGAGACCTCTGTCCGGCTCATTACATCACTTTACATGTCCAATCGTAAACATTTTATAAGCCTAGTAACAAGAGCTGTGTCCTTTCTATTAAAGCTGTAACTTTAAATGATATTGAAGAGCATTTCATGAACACAGAAGAAGGTTCAATCATTAGGAAGCTTTTCTCCTCTTCATTTGCTTTTACGTCATTTACTGTGAAGGGGAAAGGAAGGTAAGGCAGAAACATTTATTTAAGCAGCTTTATAATAGCGTGTATGTAAAGCAGTATCATTTCTGTCATATTTTTGTCTTTTAAAGCTATTCCATAGCTTTGCCTGATTCTATTACCACATGGGAGATTCAGGTCGTCACTTTGTCTAAAGCATCAGGTGACTCTTCTTACTCTTACCGTGCAGAATAGAGCACTATATTATTCCTTGACAATTCTCTCAGATAACATAAATACACTACAATATACTTTGATATTACAGCTAAATTTACATCATTGGACACATTGAATTTCTGCTTGTGTTAACTTTGTCTGGTTGGATACAGGTTTGTGTGTCGCAAAACCAGAAAAATTGAGAGCCTTTAAAGAAGCCTTTGTGTCTTTGAGACTTCCTGCTTCAGTCAAGAAGTACGAGCAAATGTATATTTCTCCAGTCATTTACAACTACCACAGTGATGTCCTTCATGTAAGTGAATGACAATGAGCTTGTATTTACGTGTGTTCTGTTGTAGCAGGTGGCAGTGCACGTGTTTTTCTTTTAGTAGCACTGAAGGGCTCAAAAGCAGAGGTTTTTTGTACAGGGATAACAATGAATACCTTAACTTTGATTTGTTATTATCATTATTTCTACAAACTTGTGCTGAGACTTTTACTGGCCGTTGATGGCTCTTGATCAAAAAAGATTTGACGTTGACATAACTTGATCTTCATTTGAGAAATTAAATGAATTGCAGAGCCTTAGTACATGTGTCCATAGGATTGCATGTTATCTGTTGATGCAGGTGGCAGGACATACTTATATTATCTGTTCAAACAGGTGGCCGTGCACATGGCACAGAGCGAGGGCCTTTGTTCTCCAGGCTCAGCCACCTCGGTGTCATTTGTAAACATCACCGTGAAGCCAGTCTCTTCACAAGTCGTGACATTTTCTGCTGTTCCAATGAAAAGTGGCTCCATACCTATTACAATACGTCTGTATGACATCAATGGGGAGAGAGAAGTAGATGCCATCGAGAAGCCTTTGAATGTATTGGTAAGTAACAAAATATATATATATATATAAATATATATATATATTTATATATATATATATATATATATATATATATATATATATATTTGTAACATATATATATAAAAACGCTTTGTGTCATGGTTTGGTTTGGAGCCCAGTTTACACCTGATGTAGACCTGGTTCAGTCCTGTCCTAGTCCTTTTCTACCAGCCTTTCTTTACTTTATCTTTCTTTTCCCCACTCGTCCCTACTTGGCTTGAATTACTTGGTAGAATCTGGTATCGTAACCCTGGATACTGTCCACAAATAATCTATAGAACAGGCAAATGTTAAGGGCGCACGATGATGTGAGGGGCGCCAGCCGCGGCTCCATGTGCCGTGTTCAATGACCTACATGCACCTGAATATGATCGATAACAGCATATGCTACAACAAAATCAAATACGGGAAAAGCAGGCGGCTCTCAGGGGCGGTTCTAGACTTCTAAACTGGCCTAGACTTGCCCCTGTGCCCCTGAGCACAAACAGCTGATATAGCATGAATTACCACGCCAATCTGTGGCAAGGCCTTTCTCTCTAATTTTCCAATGAATTCTATAGAATATAGAAGTAACAAAACATGAGAGCAGGAGCCTGAACAGAAGATTTAGGCCGGACTGCAGTCTGAAGTGTTCATCCACAGTCCAGTGTGAGGATGCAGCTCACAGTGTGCCCTGGAGGGACAAAGCACGAGGAGGCTGCTCTATTGGGCTCCACGGGACTTAAATGATATAGATCAAGTTTAGAACTCAGGTGAACCCAAACTGTACTACAAGTTGTTATAATAAATAATGTCCCATCTGAATCTTGGAGAAAAGAAACCTACAATCACAATGTAGGCCTATGACTAAATTACAGAAATTTCATTTAGAATTGTTGATCAAATTGGTCAAATTTAGAGGACAAATTTCCCTTCGGGGACGATAAAGTGTACTATTCAAAATACTTGCAACAGAATCCATTCAGAATGCTATTCGGGGACTCTCAATTATTGAACTGATGCCAACAAAGGTCTTGGCAAAAGTATCCAAAATTAGAATATGTTTTAATGTGGCACAGGGCCATCATCAGAAATCTTGGCAATAAGGTGCCAAAAGAGCCAGAGCTGGAACTGCTTCCAGGTCTTTCTATGCTGAGCTTGCATGTTTCTCCCTGCCCCTGGGGGGTTTCCCCATCAACCCAAAACATGCACCATAGGTAGAATCCTCCAGCTAAGGTGTCTTCATCGTCTGTCTGACTTTTGTCTGGTGTTATTCTCAAAGAGGACAAGTACATAAACTGGACATACTGATTTTACTCATTGAAGCACTGACCTGTGTGTGGTGCCGTTTTAAACTGTTTTATATTTTTTGTAGACGGAGGGATTTGAAAAGACTGAAGAACTAACAACAATAATAGAGTTGAAAGGTCGGTGATTTTTTGTTTTTTGTGTGTCTGTGTCTGGCTTTTAACACTTTGTAATGTTATGACACTTTATTTTGTACAGTTTGTTTTTACTTAGTTATGTATTGCCTTGATATTATTGTGAAGCACTGTTGTAAAGGGCTCTATCAATAAAGGTTGATTGATTGATTGATTGATTGATTGATTGATTGATTGATTGATTGATTGATTGATTGATTGATTGAATAATTTGTTTTGTATTGTCAAAGGGACAAATGATGTAAGCCGTACAATATTTGATGGAACGTTACCCAATGACGCAGTTCCTGATTCGACCTCTAACATTTTCATTACAATGGAGGGTATGTCTCTTATTGTATGTATAAATGACCCTTTAAACTTAGGATTGCTTAAATAATATTTGTCTTTGCCAGAGGATGGGTTTAGCAGTTCGCGTTTGAGGAACCTTCTTAGCCCAGAGAAAGTTGCTAAGCTCATTCATTTGCCCAGTGGCTGTTTGGAGCAGACAT
Source organism: Eucyclogobius newberryi (assembly GCF_026437365.1). Taxonomy (NCBI): domain Eukaryota; kingdom Metazoa; phylum Chordata; class Actinopteri; order Gobiiformes; family Gobiidae; genus Eucyclogobius; species Eucyclogobius newberryi. The sequence goes on along the minus strand of NW_027315945.1, from coordinate 26,836,578 downwards.
CCAGGAATCTGGTTCCGACAACTGTGGCTGTGCGCTACCTGGATATGAGTGAGCAGTGGTTCAGCATGCCTCCTGAAGCCCGAGATCAAGCAGTTAATTTTATTGGGAAAGGTAAAATTAAATCTATCTATTGAAGCATCTCACAGAGCTTTAAAAAATGTTTAAAAAGTTTTGTTAAAATTAAATGACCTGCTGCATTAAAAAAAAAAAGTCTATTCATTTATCGATCTGTTGGGTGACAATCTTTTTCATAAAATAATGTGACATTTACCACCCAGTTCATATATTAAACATAATTTCCCCTATACAGGTGTAGATAGATATATCTATTTACTACGCGAAAACAAGAAACCAGGGGCTTATGGGTCATGGCCATCGCACCGCCCCAGCACCTGGTAAGTTTTCTAATGATTATTTTAATGCAATAAATGTGTAGTGCAATAAAAGATTATATATCCAAAATATGTTGCTGTTTTACAGGTTAACCTCCCATGTATTGAAAGTGCTGTCGATGTTGGGGAAACGGCAGCTGTACACTTTTGGACCAGAGGGGAGACAGAATATAAACTCACTAGCACAGGAACTCACAGAAGGAGTCAGATACTTGAGCTCTAACCAGGAAACCGATGGCTCATTTGGCAATGCAAATCCCGTTCTGCACAGAAACATATTGGTAAATTCAAATTAAAAGCATGTGTCTTAGAAGTAGCATGGTAAAACCTTTACATTACATTTCAGACAGGCGTAGATAGCAAGGCAGCCATGACGGCCTTCGCTGCTCTGGCACTTAACCACTCTCTTGAATTATTGGAAGAACAACACAAGAATTCCACGGTATGATGACGCTTACAGAAGGTAAACTGATGCAGAATGATGACCAATACTGATAATCTCATACAGGCGGCTGTCATTTCAAAAGCAAGGGACTATCTTTGGTCAAACTTTAACCAACTTCAACATCCGCTAGCTGTTGCCATCACGGCATACTCCCTCTCACTGCATGAAGATTATGCACAGCAGATCAACGGCACAATTAACTGGGACCAATTTGAAGCTACAGGTAGTATCAGAATCACTTACAGTGTGTAAAGCATAATCATCTGCCATGTTAAATGTGTTATTTTAAACAGACAAGACTGCAGTCATGGTGGAGACATCATCATATGCCTTGCTGACTGCAGTGGCCCTCAATAAAGTTCAACAGGCACATAAATTAGCACATTGGTTGACACTGCAAGAAAATTTCTTTAGTGGCTTCTACTCATCACAGGTGCCAGGAAAATACAAATGACAGTTGTTTTGATTCATTACAGAGGATCTGAATGTATGTCTTTTTAGGATACTATAGTAGCTTTGGAGGCTCTTTCCGAATATGAACTGATGAGACCGGCCAGATCTGAAACAAAAGTAGAGGCTTCATTTACTGTCCGAGGGAAAAACCATGTTGAAAAGTTAGAATTGGAAAACAATGAAAACGTGGAAAAAGATTTAAAGGTATCAAGGCCAGGTAAAATATTTAAAAAAACTATTGTCTGGAATAGCATATGATAACTCTACTTTTATTGTTTGCCAAAGCGCTTTGTTGGGAGTGAAATTACAGCAGAGTTCAAAGGACACGGAAAAGCCAAAGTTAAAGTGAGTTCAGTAGAAAGGATCACAAACATGTTCATTTGGTCCTTTTCGATTATAGATACTTTTTATTTCCTCAGATCAGTGTTTGTTTGTTTCGACTGCTTGTTGCAGTGACGTTTGTTGCTGATTTACTGTCTTTGTTATGGTTGCACTTGGTTTAGTGTACTCGGAGCACATTTCTGGATCTCTATTGTCTCTTTAACAGGATGATAGCAGACAAGCAGTGAAAACATGTCACGGTATGAAACAAACACTGGTCTGATAGAGGAAATAACAAGTATAAGTAGAATGAAGACTTGACTTGAATTCAAACAAAAGACAAGCATATGTTGTCTGTGTAGGTTTTAAAAGTTTTCCACCTGATGGAGCCCAAAGACGTTTGTAATAACATGTCTATTGATGTGAGAGTGCAGGGGAAAGTCAAGTACACTGGTAAGAGACTATCAACCTAAACAGTACAACCCTAAACAAGGCCCTGATTCTGACTCCTGACTCCACAGCTGCAATCCAAGAGAACTATAACTACTATGACTACGACGATACAGAACAAAGTGATGACGCCCGTGTGCCTCGTTCAGCCATTGAGTGGTTTGATATTCGCACGCGCAGGCGAAGAAACATAGACAGTGGCCAAGTTGAAGATAAATATGTCACTTATGAAATTTGTGTCACGTTAGTATAGCAGTTATGAAATTATATGCTATATTTGATATTCTTTTGAATTGTATTGAAAAATGTACTTCGTTTGTAGGCGTGGCCCAGGCTATCAGCTCTCAGGAATGGCTATTGTTGACCTTACGCTCCTGAGTGGGTTTGAGGCTGAAGAAGAAGACCTGAAGACTGTAAGAATCTCTGTTTCTTCCTGTATAATACAATAAGAGCTGATTATCTAAAAAATCTGAGAAAATACGATACATAAATTATATCATACTATTTTTGTCAATAGCTTAAAGCTCTCCCTGAACAGTACATTTCCCACTATGAACTGTCTCACGGAAAAGTCCTGATCTACCTGAATGAGGTAAAGCTTCAACTTGTTCAGCGCTCATATAAAGACACTTAAAACTATCACACTTCTTTACAGCTCGTCGATGAAAAGCTTTGCTTTAAGTTTGATGCTAAACAGTTATATGAAGTTGGCCTACTACAGCCTGCCCCTGCAGTCTTTTATGACTATTACGAACCAAGTAAGTGCCTGATAGATATTATATAGTCATAACACTCAACTCATTACTGATTCTCTGGTGCAGGTCAGAAGTGTACAGTTTTCTACTCTGCTCCACGGAGGAGCAAGGTGATCTCCAAACTGTGTTCAGGGGATGTGTGCCAGTGCGCAGAAAGTCTGTTGAACTTTGAAATACAATATTGAAGTCTTTTTTTTAACTTACGGTAAGTTAATCATATATATTGACTCTGTCACAGGGCCTTGTCACAAGCTACAAAATACATTCAAGCACGCTGAAAGAGACGGTCCAATCAAAATGACCGACCGCCAAGAGTTCGCCTGCTTCTACCCTCTTGTTGAATATGGTCAGCACATTTTCAATCAGACCCTTTCAATAACGCTGTCATAACAAAGGCTTTTGTCTTCTGTTCATTTAGCCTACATGGTGACTGTCTCCGAGAGTTCTGAGAAAAACAACTTTGAACTGTACAGAACCACTGTCACTAATATTTTAAAAATCCGTGAGTAAAATACCTAGATTTACCGATGCATCTCAGACAAATGTTAATAATATTTCATTTTGTTTTTTTAGATGGTGATCATTTTGTGAAGATTGGCTCTCATCGAACGTTTGCCAAGAGACGGCAGTGTAAAGGCAGATTAGAAGTGGGAACCGAGTACCTCATTATGGGAAAAGATGGCACCACTACCGACTCCAGCGGGCAGTAAGTATAATCAGTGTTAGGTCAAATTAACAATCTTAATCTCCAATAATCTCTCATTCTCTAACCTTGAAGGAAACAATATCTCTTGGACATGAACACTTGGGTTGAACCGAGACCATTAGATAGTGGAAAGACTGCTCATACATCTGCCTACAATGATTTTAATAACTTTGTGGAAGACTTTAAGACTAACTCATGCAAGCAGTAAGGAAACCATCATTTAATTTTTAATTTTAAGAAAGAGCTGCATCTGCGCTTCAAAACGTACTCATCTATAAAATAGCAATATTGTTTTAATCAGCAATATCAATGTTGTATATCTGATTTGTATTGAAAATCTGGCATATTTACACTGTAATTCACATGTGCCGTCCCTATCAAATAAATGGAATATTACAGCTTTACTATAACTGTTATAATTACTATTACTAATACTCTATTACTATCAAAATTAACTTTATTACTTGAACTAGCCTTAAAGGTGAAGACAGCTCGTTAATACATGGAATCATACAGAACCAGTGAAAAAAAGCCCATGTAAACAGCTAATCTTATCTAAATACTATGACTATTCACTTTGGTTTGCAGCTTGTTTTTTTTCTCGTTTTTTTTTTCTTTTTTTCAAAAGGGACCTGAGAGGGGGCTCTGTACTCCACACAGCCCCCCCCCCCCCCCCCCCCCCTCCATCTTCTCCAACTTCTGCTAAGTGAGGATGTGGAGTCTGGGTCCTGGAGTGGTCGAGCACTAATTAACAAAAAGTATTTACACTGATTGAAGATGATCAAAAAATATTTTATGTGCAATTATCGACATGTGCATGAAGACACGGGTCATTATGCAACGTATGATGAGTTGAAGGTGAGGAAAGATGGGGCGGGCGAGTGGAAGGGGGTTAAGGCGAGGGGGGCCGGAGGGCGGAGGAGTGGAACAAGTGAGAGCTTATGCACTTATATTATTCTAATCTCTGTGGCCTGGTCTAATGTAAGCAACACAGGGAGTACTGACCGTCACTTCAATCACGGTCGTATCAATGGCAGCAGTGTCATAGGATTTGTTATTAGACAGTTCATTAAATATAAATCAATAAGTGCCAAATATATAGGTCTGACTTGGACTACGGACATAATCCACGTCAGCTGCCAACAAAAACATTGTGACTGAAAAAGAGATCTTATTTGTAACACAGCTGTCTCCTTTCATTCAAACGTGTGACGCGAAGACCAAGGTTTGTCTCACAATTAGCAAGCAGTTTACACCATCCTCTGGAACTGAAAAGGTTGTGGATTATGGAGTATAGACAAATGTTAATCAGGTAAGAGAACAAAATACAGTGGCACAGATCAACACGTCACAACAGATAAGATATCATCAAGGAGACACGAGTACTTTTTTGAACAGTGTTGAATTAAGAGTTGACGTTACAATGAGCAATTAATTACACAGGGAGGAATACTTTGAAAATGTATTCTGTTACACAATGCTTGCTTTAAGATGTATCTTGTGACATGTGTTGTTACATAGTCTAATCAGAGTACTGCATTCTGAATACTTGGAATAGTTTCACATTGATTTGCATTATATTATAATGTACCTGAATACTGTTACTCCAAATAAGTACTTTCGTTACATGTACAGAATTTAGTTCTCAACACTGCAATTAGAGTGTTATATTAATATTAATGTACTGTATTACTATATTTGCTTCTTGTATTATTACTGTGTATTATTACTAAAGTGCTACTACAACAGGCAAGTATATTAAAATGACCAAACTGGAATATTGTTTAATATACTTTTTACATAATATTCACAATTCAGTCATTTTAATATACATTTTACATAAAAGTCACAATCCAGTACTCAAAACCTACTTCAGGTCTAAGACCAAAACATAGAAGGTTCTGCTTCAAACAGCAATGAACAGCATGTCCCGTCCTTTAGCCAAATCTAACTAAAAACACTATCTAAAGCATTTACCCACTACTCATTATTTCTCTGTTTACTGTCTGCTGAGCTGGCCTTTTTAGGATGCACTTACTGTAGGTCTAAATATATGTATATGCAAATATAACTTCCACCTCACATGTACAGGACAACCACAGCAGTGACACTCAAAGTCTAGTCTATCGTCTGCATCCTGAAGAGAACATCATACAGCCCCTATACTGATGTTTGTAGAGTCTGCAGCATGTCAGATCCACTATATCTGCCAAATATACTGCGCATATTTACTTATTTACTTATATAGAAAATATATAAACAACCAACTACTTATATCTCTACATTTGGTGAAATAAAATCTCTTGCGGTCAGAAGATGAAACTGTATTGATAAAAGGTTGCAGTAGTCAAAGAATAGTGTAATTTCTAACGTGATAAAACATAAGTTAACAAATTGGTTGAACTGTTGGACTGTTTCGGAGGTAGAAACACTTAAAGTACCTGGAGGTATAACTTTGGCCGACAGAAGGAGAACATGCAAACTCCACACAGTAAATGAGCCCAGAACCTTCATGTTATGAGGTGAGAGTCTTAACTACTGTGCCATCCACGAGTGAGGAAAAACAATAATGGTACAAACTTATTCAATTTGAATTAATACATTCTTTTCTTACTTCTAGTTGTGGTTATATCATTTCATAGCAGCAGTTATTAGGTCTGAAATGTATTCATGATTATAAAAGGTCACGTTTGCCTGGTAGTGTAAGCAGCAGCACATACACCAGTCTTTGTGCAGCATTGTGAGATTGCTTCCCGGCTCTGTCAATTTGCTGAATGTCTTTCCTCACTCTCACCCCCAATTTCACGCTACACTGTCCAGTCTAATTGCAATCCAAAAATTAAATAAAATAAATGCTTTGTTTGTAGCTTTACACATTGTCACCTTTGAGCAAATAAATGGACATGGGTGTAACATCTCCGATGTAATACTTTCAGTTAGTAACGTTTGCGTGCATGTTGCTGGAGCTGTAGTAACTCCAAAGCCCTCACATCTTCATGTGGTTTACAAAAGGCAGGATGGTGGGTGGTCAACTGGTCAGGGCCGCAAGGCCTTGACAGAGCTCGCTTAAAGCTGGTGGATACTTGGTCACTTACATAACTCCCACGTAGTTACATCTCATTACCTCCAACAAGCGGCCAATTCATATAGTGCGCGGTTCCTGTCCCCAAGAGTGCGGCCTGAATACCTGCCCTGTTATGTACTATGTGTTCCAGCTGAATCATGATTCTCACATCGAGCCTTTATCCACCCAAAGCCTGCATCAATCTGCCTGTCTGCGCCTGCCTAACACATGCTACAGGCTGGCCACTAGCACCAGACAGACAAGGAATAATCTCCATTAAATACAAATGATAGTATTGCACATTCCAAACATGCCATGAATTTTTAGGTAAAAATACATATTTTAACACAAATGGATCTCATCAATCAATTCTTCTTAAGAGCAGAAAGTTTCTTATGTCCAGAAATATTTACATTGGATTGGGATCTTTGTTTTAAACAGTTATTGTTAAGTAACAGCCAAAACAATAGATTAAAAATGTACTGATCAAAATGACATGTTACTGTCATGGAAAATGAACTATGCCACACTTACACTCATTCATTAAGCAACTTCATTTGGGATTTTATCTTTATTTAAATCTATATAATACAATTTGGTTATTTATTGGTTTAACAAATATAAATTGGTGTAAAATGCCACTCTTTTTGGAGGGCCTGTGCAAACATTTTCCGCAGTGGTGTAGAGTGGGACCACTTGTGGCGAAGGAGGGGGTCCTTAAGTACGAGCAAACGTATATCTCTCCCCTCCTTTTAGTGCTAGCTCTTTCTCTCACTTCTTTCTCCCAGATACCATCTACAGAGCCTGGGGAGATTTTTTATTCAGATGGGCGCTCTAGCTCAAAGACAATCATAAAATAGGACAACATAATTATTCAGGTAAGTCTTTATGATTCAACACAGTCCTTATTTCATTTATTTGGATTTGCTAAACTTTTTGGACATTGGTATGATTTTAAGTGTGCATGTGTAGTTTTAAGTGGGACATTATATGTAAACTATGTTCTTCATTATTTGATTGATATGATTTTATTTGTATTTTTTGTGGTCACTAGTAGTAGGTACAGTGTAGGTTGATGAATTATGTAACCTCATGAGATGTAGAGAGTGCCACAGTCCTGCACACTGACGCTCTGTTGCTGCTCTTTCCATGTCACGCACTTTTTTAACACCTTTTCCTTCCTGTGCACGTTCAGTTATTTTTACAGTTTTTTGAGCAAGCCACTAAATCCTAGCAGTCTACTACTGCCATTGATTGATCTCATAGGATGTACTTTTTTTTTTTTTTTGTTGTTTTCAGGAAGGAAACCAGGGTAAGCGAAAGTACATCTACATAAACTGCACAAAGGCAAAGCTGCTGCCTGAAAATGCTGTTTACGCTTGGACTTTTCCTACTCCTCACCCCACTTCCCTCCTTTGAAAGCCCAACCAGTGACAGGAGGGACTCTGTGGGAAGTGAAGGGAGCAGAGCAAATGCAGGTCTTACCTTTCTAAAACCAAAAACCACTGTAGCTGCTGCCAAAGCGGCTGCTCGCTCTGCCCCTAAGCCAAATGCGGTCAATCAGACAGTGTTACCTTCTCCCACTACCACCCCAAACACCCCAACGACCAGCACTGCAGGACCTGCCAAAACCAAGCCCAGCCCACCAGTGATTCAAACCACTCTGGCAGAGCCCTCAAAGACAGCTCCTGCCTCCAGTGGATCCAACAAAGTCAAGCTCTCAGCTTCAGTCAACCAGACAGCCTCAGCCAAACCTCAGGCTGCTGCTGAGGCTAAGACTAGCAGAGATAACCCTGCCCCAATTGCAGCAGCCAAGGCAGCGTCAGGAAAAAGTGTAAAAAACACTAAGGACAAAGTATCAGTAACTCAGAGTGAATCAGCTAAATCTGTGTCCCACACTGCAACAGTCAAACCCAACAAAAACATACCTCAGGCCTCTGCAAATCAAAATACAACTGATACAAAAGCAGCTAAAGAGAAGTCTGTCTCCTCAAGAACACCAAAAACTGCTCAAGTCGCTCAGGCAAAGCCAACTTCAAACAAAACTGGTTCAGGTAGTGCTGCTAAAACCTTAAAAGAAAAAACAGTGACCACAGTAAATCCATCTGTGTCAGTTAAACCGGCATCACCCAGCGCAGACAAGAGCTCCAAAGAAAAGACCACCTCCACAAATCAAACTGTGAAACCACCACCGACTAAAGCTCCTACCCAAGCTGCACGAGGTAAGGACCAACTCTCAGCCAATCAGACACTTGACACCAAAGCCTCCAAGCCTAGTGCAGCCCCCACTCCGCCAATCAAGGTGGTCATCAGCGACGGCTGTGAGTCCGGCGGCAAAAAGGACGAGGAGATGGAGCTGAAGCCGGGAGCTCCCCTGGTGATGACACACAAGATCAGTTTGATCCCCAGCAGCTGCAAGGGCGGCTGTGAGGCCAAGATGGCTGCACTTGAGGGTCGCGTGGCTCTACTAGAGAAAGAAATGTCATCCCTGAAAGTGAAATGTAAGGTAACTTTGTAAAATACAGATATTATGTGTCTATGTGTATTTTAATTCAAGATGTTTTTTTGGTGTTTTGTAGGTGCCTGTTCTACAAGTTGTCCCAATCACTGTAGTGGCAATGGCAAATGTGAGACAGGGAAATGTATTTGCCAACAAGGGTTCACTGGAACAGACTGTAGCAGTAAGTAAGAAACATAAATTGTGCATAGATACTGTGAAGGTATTTTGTCAGGACAAAGTACAGTTACATAATGCCAGAGGGCAAAGATGCTCGTATTAGATTATGGCTATGAAAGCTCATTTCCATCTGCAGTCCTTAAAAGAAGAGGGGAAGGGGGGCAAAGTGTAAAATTTACAGCGCAACAATACTCATCACGTCATTCCATCTCACATAATACAGTGCAGATATAGCAGCAGCCGCTACATGTTGGAAATATAGAATTAGTTATCAAATATCAATGCAGTTCAATATTAGTTATCAAATAGGTAATGTAATTCAAAATTATTATGTTTGTGTTGCAGAAGTTGTCAAAGAAAAGCCCAAGACTACAGGAGAAAACCGGCTCCACATTGACAGGATTAAACAGGATGGTACCACAAAAGACACCTCCCAAAAAAAGGCGAAGAAGGAAGAATCGGACTCCACAGCCAAGGAAGGAACTAGTAAAGTGCACAACCCTATTAAAAAGATGAACCGTACGATCACTCAGATAATGTTGAATAATGAGAAGAAGCAAGAGGTGCGCACAGATAAGCGGGTGACCATGGCTCCGAAAAGTCCCGGTCAAGATCGAGAAGTCAAGGTTGAAGAATCTGCAGATAGAATGACTTCTAAATCTAACAAACTCAAAGATGAACCTCGCACCAATGTCACACAAAACAAGCTTGACAAACAAGCAGACGCTAGCAAGACCACAAAGATCAACCAAAAGAGTATGTATATTGTGAATGTGACAACTGCGCAATCACCAGAGGAGACTGGACTTCAGCAAAACAAGAGTGACACAGTAAAAGAACAGCTGCCAAAATCTGGAGGGCTGGGGTTGGTAAGGGTCACTAATGTTTCCTCTTATAGCTTTATCCTCACCTGGTCTGCCCCACACGGCATGTTCAAGAATTTCACAGTGGTCCGCCACGAACCGGAGATTAGAGAGCTTGAAGAAGAAGAAGTCCTTGAAAACGAAAAAACAGCAAAGGACATCAATGAGGTGCAAACCGAAATCACCATCAATGGAACATCTTCTGGTAAAGTGACGGCAACAAGAAATAAAGCAGAAGGCAGGAGGATCTCTATGGTCGTCCCTGGTAACACGCGTTCAGTAGAATTTAGTAACCTGCGGGCTAACACACGGTATGTGCTCTACATCTACGGTTCAGGAATGGAGAGACGATCCAAAAAGCATGAAGTAACAGCTACGACAGGTAATTTAAAATACTAGATAGAAACATGTAGAGAGTTCTTAACAAGGATCTCTTTTCTTTCTCAAGGCCCAGAGCCGCTCGAGGAGGTGCTGTTCAGTGATCTCACTGAGACTTCTTTCACTTTGTCTTGGAATAAACCAAAGGGCGTATTCACTAGCTACAGAATTTCATACATCAACATCATCACAGGTTTGTCAACAAACAAAAACATACTCTAATTCAAAATTAAACGTGCTTTATTGTTAATTAAGTTAAAAGTATCTGCCATTAAGAGGGAACTAACGCCATCTGTTGCTTCGTGCTTCACTGCGATTGGTTAAATCCACTTGTCACTCACTCTGACCAAGTGGAAAAGTTTCTGCGCTGAATCTATAAAATAAAATATGACCACAGGATCAGATCACGATTACAGTTTATCAGGACATTTTAGTCTTACTTATAATTTCACTGGAATTACAACTTAACGAGGCACTGTATAACTGTTCTGGTATGAGATCCAATAACATAACTAACATCTCCATGGAGGCAAGCAGGTAGCGGGCCATCAACCAGAAAAGTTTCACAGTGCACCTTTAAAGTGAGCAATATTTGTAGCAGAAGCCCTGTTAGTAATAGAGTATAGATTGGAGTACTCCTCGAATAATAATAATCCTTTAACATGTATTTTTTGATAGGGGAAAGCCATTCAGTGACTGTCGGTACAGAACATACCAGTTACACCTTTTCAAAGTTGTCTGCTGGCACGTCCTACATCGTCACGGTGTATACTACATACGGAAGAGTCCAGAGTGATCCCAAAACTGCACTTATCACGACAGGTAAATTCATTTAAAGCATGTCACAACGTTTGTTAAAAGAAGCTAAACCAAACTAACCTGGTCCTGTCTCCTCCACAGTGCCTGCTCCACCAACGCAGTTCCAGGCTGTAGACGTTTCCGACACAAAGGCTCTCCTGAAGTGGACGCCAAGCTTGGGCAAAGTCGAACGCTTCATCGTCAGTTACGAGTCAACCAAAAGTGAGAAACAACACTTGACCAAGCTAAAGAAAAAGATTAACAACATTATTTTCATATTTGTCTCGCCGCAGCTCCAAATGTGACAGTAACAGTGACGCTTTCTGAAAACACCATTGAACACCAGCTGAAGGGCTTGCAACGAGGAACCCTGTACTCAGTCAAGATCTTCAGTCAGAAAGACAACCATCTGAGTCCCAGTGTGTCAACCACATTTACTACTGCTAATGGTGAGTTTACAGCAATTACAACTATATTTCACTTTTTATTTTCTTCGACGTACAATTCTGTGCATTGCAGGGATCAGGCCCAGTGATGTGGGTGCTCGCCATGCCGTCATCACATGGAAATATTCAACTTTTTATCAAAGCTACAGAATTACATACGAGCTGGTTGGAGCGGAGACAAAGGTAAAGGCTCTTCTCGATGTATGAAGATTTTCAGACAAAAGTGAGTGATTTTTAATAATTTTTGAAACCGTTTGTATTTCATAAGGAGATCATTTTGGACCCAACTGTCACTGAATACAAGCTGACAGGCCTGATTCCAATGTCTCACTACACGCTGTTGGTGCAAGGTGATCGAGATGGGCACTACACCTCCATTGTCACCGCAGAATTCACCACAGGTACAGTTCTGGAGTGTGTAAGATAGTTGACCAACAAAAAGACATGTCATTAATTCATTCAAGTACGTTTATTGCCATATTATGGAACATCCCACCAAGTTACATAGTGGAGCGCAGCTTTATAAAATGTCCCAATGTCCCCAAAGAATCTGAATTTATGAACATTCTGAATCGTTACAGGAAAACTGCGTGTCCCTTTTCCCACTGAATGCTCCCAGGATATGCTGAATGAGGCTTATCAGTCTGGAGAGCTGGACATTTACCCACACGGCAGAGAGGGTCCGGCAGTAAGAGTGTACTGTGACATGGAGACGGATGGAGGTGGATGGACGGTGAGAGAAACAGCCCAAATCTAACGACACATTTCAAATCACAACATTCACAAACAAGACATATTTTAGGTTTTCCAAAGGAGAATGAATGGAAGGACTGACTTCTACAGAACCTGGAACGAATACAGCACTGGTTTTGGCAACATCAGCGAAGAGTTCTGGCTCGGTACAGAGTTTTACGGGCAAAATCATAACTCTTAATCGAACGTAAACTATTCTGTAGCTTGATGAATATACCATGTGCGGTAACAGGAAATAGACTGCTTCACAACCTGACCAGCGTTGGCCCCGTCAGTCTGAGAGTGGATATGAGATCTGGAAATGACACTGTGTATGCTTTCTACAAAAACTTCTCTATTGCCTCAGAGGAGAGGAACTATACTCTGACATTATCTGGATACACAGGTTCAGCAGGTGAACAAGCAGCTTATGCTCAAACATGATATTGTATCTTATTATTTAAAATGTTGCCAGTATGTCTAAATTGTATACATCCATTAGGGGACTCTATGCGGTATCACAATGGCCGCCCCTTCTCAGCCCGGGACAAGGACCCTGATCCTTTGGGCATCCATTGTGCTAGGGCCTATATGGGCGGCTGGTGGTACAAGAACTGTTACAAAACTAACCTCAACGGTCTGTATGGCATCAACAGCAACAATCAGGTACATCTCTCTCCTTCAGAATAAGTCCTATTTGTTTGTGGACATATTGCTTAATTATGTTATCATATTTCACTTGCTTTTATTAACAGGGAATCGTGTGGATTGACTGGAAAGGCAAGGACTCCTCCATTCCATTCACTGAGATGAAATTCAGACCCTCCTCGTTTTCTCCGGCCACACACGGCTAACAACACTCACTTTGTGCCAGAGAGAAGTTGAATGTTAAACGTTTTCCATCCCATTTGTCTCCTTGTTTCAACTGTTCATGTGTTTTTGTTGAGGAAAAAAAACATTTAGTTTCATCGTACTTCTGTCACTACGTTTACACACACGCCAGGAAAACCGGATAACTGGCCCACACCAATGTACTCGAAACACCTTCAAGTGTGCTGCAATGGTACTTCACTACTGTATTTAAGTATGCACTGTCTCACTCCAATTGAATAAATGTGCCATTGTGGGTCTAATTGTTTCGTTTGCATTATTCATAAGGCCAGCAGCTCAAATTCTATAGCCTAATTAGAATTTTAAGGGTGTCAAACTTTTTACACCAAGTTCCAATTGAGAAAATGTTTTGCTTTTCGAGTATCACCACATCTTTAACAAAATAACAGTTGAACCAGGTCTCAAATGGAACTACCTGCACATATAGTTCTAAACAGGGACTAGCACAAAGGAGGACAACATGTAGATAAAGTCAGTCTAAATCAAAGCGACACTGTGTAACTTTCTGCATGATCCCATAGAAAAGGAAAGTTAAAACCATACATTGGAACATTCTCTGTGGATATATATATAATCATACCATAGAATAGCCAAAGAAACATCAATTTCCACGGAGACAAGCATGAAGAGGCTCCTCAGAACAAGTCAGGTTTGTGGAGATGCAAGCCCACTCACAGAAAGGACACGTGTTTTCCAGTGCATCACAAACATAACAAAATAAAAACTTTTGTGTAAGTATTGTGGCTGAAAAGTAGCTAAAAGTTTGATTTGTAGTCTATAATTATTTCATAGAGTCTGCAGAAGAAGTATAGGCTAAATCTTGCTTGGGATCCAGAATACACACTTCTAATACTTTACATTTTGCACTCCAACAAGTATTAAAGGTAAGGATAGAACGGGGATAAATGATAAAAGTCAGCCAACTAGCCTCCTTTAACCAGGTGACGTAAAATGAATCTTGAAGCCCAGAAAAACAGTAAAAGCCAGGTAATAGTGAGCTCGGTCAAGTTTATCACATTAGAGGCTAAATCCAGGCATCTCTACGTTGAATCTGTTCATCTCTTGCTGGTTAAATATTTACAAATGGAGGCTATATTTTTTTCCACGGAGGATTAATAATGCGATGAACCTACCATGATGGCTTTGGACATGAGTGAACCGCGTGGGCCAATGATCTACACTCGAGGCCAGAGGAAAAGGCCTGCTGTACTCTATGCAAACACTGGATGTCGCTGTTGCACACTGAAAACCACACGCATGTACTGCCCCTAGTGGACGTTGTCGGTACGAGTTTCATTTTTCGGCCACATGCGTTCAGTCAAGCGTGTCTGGCTCCAGCAGTGCAGCTACAGACAAACACATCCCGTTTTCAGCCTTGGGATATCTTTGTCCGTAAGTTGAATGCTATTTCGTGTTGTAATATTGTTCTACGTTTGCATATAAAAACTTATGCTAAACTTAAGCTTGTTTCCTGCTTCCGAAGAGTGCACACGCTTTCTCGCTTGCTCCAGCTTGCTATCGCTGCTTTCCTTATTTATTTTGCTTTTTAATCAATTTTTGTCTTCCAAACATTTTTGCTTATGACTTTTTCGAGTAAACCGAGGATTTTAAGAACATTTTTACAGTTTTAACGGCATATCTGACGCCAGCGACATGTCCGGGAGAAGAAGGGAGAAAGACTGTGAAAGAAGAAATTAACGAGCTGAAAACACGGATATTTGTTTTGGAATCTGAAAAAGGTCTTCACGATACAATTCCTTTGTCAACTGGTGGTTAGAAGAGCACACTTTTTACAAGAAAAACTGCTACTTTCAACCTAAACCGCAGTGAAACGATACAAAGATAACGTAAAGTCACTTAAAATACAGCTTACAAACAGATTTTTACCACTTTCAGAGACAAAATGAAATGAACAGAGGAAAAATGTAATAGATGACGTGGCCAAAATGCCGCAGACAGTGGGACGATCTGTGCTATTCTTCAAGGTCACTCATAGGTCTGTTCTGATTGGAGACAGTGGGGGCAGTGGACATGCGGCAAGAACTGACTGAAGTTTTGAAAAGAGACTTCTTGAAGTTATTCGACGTGGAAATCAAAACATTCATAAGTGGACCTCTACCAAACATTGACAGGAAGACAAACAAGTTTGAACATATGGCTGTCCAAAGAGTGTACAGCTAGAGGACTGCACTACATTGAGAATTTCTATCTATTCTGGAAACGAGAGGACCTGTTTAAGAGAAATGGCCCCCACCTATGCAGAGGTGGAGTGAGGGTGCTGACAGAGAACCTGCTCCACGCTCTGAGGCATTGGACTGGGCCTGGACAGGGTCCTGAGCAGATAGTTAGAGAAGAGAGGAATGAGAGAAGAATTCCTGCTCCATCAGCCAGTGACCGAGCCAATGTTTCAACATCAACAGCACCACAACCACAGCCTCCACCAAAGGATTCATCAGCAGCCGCTCCACCACCACCAGCAAAGGATTCAGCTCCAGCTGCTCCGCATTCACCTCCACCGCCTCCAGCGAAGGACTCATCAGCAACAGCACCACAACAATCTTCAAATGCCTTGAACCCATCTGTGACTCACTCTCCTTCTCATCTCCACCCAGACCCATGGGCCTTCCCAGCTAATTTGAATGCCTGATCAAATCAGGCCTTAAGATGGCTCCACTCACGCCCAATATAGCATATATATATATATATATATATATATATATATATATATATATATATATATATATATATATATATATATATATATATACTTAGTGTAGTCAACAAGCCGACTACACCAACAAAAGCCCTACCACCCATCCCCCCTCGCCTTTCACCTGGTCCCAAACTCTCCTTGGCTACAAAAGCCCCACCACCCATCACCCCTCGCCTTTCACCTGGTATCTCCCATAGATTGGATGCACTGGGTCTCAGCGTTGCCGGGACTTATTGTCATATTAACAATCAAACCAACCCGGGGCCCTATGTAAAAATAGCCCTCCCTAGTGCTATTTCTGTAGTCTCATCATACAAATGGGAAAACAAAATGCGAGTCAGGCCCAATCTGGGAAATTTGATTCATATTCCCTGTGAAAAGATAAAGCCCAGTCCCACTGAAACTAGTCTGAAACTTGCTGTGCTAAATGTCAGATCCTTATGTAACAAATCTCTCTTAATTAATAATTTTATTTCTTCTTATAATCTTGATTTTATGTTTTTAACTGAAACATGGCTTGACAAAAACACAGGAAATGTAGTTCTGATAGAATCTGCTCCACCTAACTTTATGTTTGAATCTGAAACACAAGAAAACAATAAAGGGGGTGAAGTCTGTGCTACCTTTAGGGATGAAATAATTACCCGCAGGTTGTCTTTTGGGGTGTTTTCATCATTTGAGTATGTATCCTTTAAAATGGAGCTGAAACAGTCTACATCCATTCTCTTCATTGTTTTATACAAGCCTCCGCAGCACTGCCAAAGTTTTATTGATGATTTTACTGAGAAGTTTTCAGTCGTATGCACAGACTTTGATGGTTTGGTCATTACAGGTGATTTCAATGTGCATGTTGATAATATTTGTGACAAGAGCTTGATGCTGTCCTTGAAACCTTCAGTCTTACTCAGCATGTGAGAGGCCCCACCCACAGCAGAGGGCACACTCTAGATCTCATAATTACAAAAGGGGTAAATATTTCAAATGTCAATGTGATCGATGTTGCTCTGTCTGATCATTTCTGTATCTTCTTTGACCTGTCTGTTTTTCCCAAACCACCGGTTGGTCCTGCAGTTGTTCAGAGGAGACACATAAGTGATGGCACAGGTGCACTGTTTATGGAAATGATAAACTTTGAAAATGTCTCATGTTCAATGTAAATGATTTGTTGAACTCTGTTACATCTAGTGTTTTGAATGTTCTAGACACCATTGCCCCTATGAAGGCTAAAATGGTTAAAAATAAGCAGAAAGCGCCATGGAGAAATGGGCCGTGGCTACAGAGCCGCAGCGCGGTCAAATAGCCCAGCAGTTTCAGGAGCCGCGGCACGGCCATATAGCCTCATGGCTAACCTTAACCCTGACCCTAACCCTAACCCGGCGCGGTCAAATAGCCCAGCAGTTTCAGGAGTGCCGCCGGGCCAAATAGAAATGGCGCAAGTCAAAGCTCCAGGTTCAAAAAGAGATTTACAAAGAAAAGCTGAACATGTACAACCTAATCTTATGTAGAACTAGGGAAAAATATTTTTCTGAAATAATTGGAAGCTGCAGTAACAACTCGCGTGTCCTGTTTGCCACAGTAAACAGATTAACAAACCCTCCAGCTCAGCTGCCGTTAGAACTCATTTCCACATCCAAGTGTAATGAGTTTGCATTATTCTTTAATGACAAAGTTCAGGGCATTAAAAATGCTATAAATCCCACAATGCAAAAAATTACCCTAAAACCACCAAGACACTTAGAGCTAACTCACTTTGCACCTGTAACGGACAAAACTGTCCATGAGATCATCACCAGTCTGAGTTCATCTACATGCTGCTTCGATGTGTTACCCTCCAGATTTCTAAAGTCTGTGCTGAACAGTTTGTTAGCACCATTCACTCACATAGTTAACATGTCGCTTCAATCTGGAACATTCCCAATGTCTTTGAAAACTGCGGTCATAAAGCCTCTCCTAAAGAAGAGCAGTCTTGATGCCGCAGTACTGAGTCATTACCGGCCCATCTCTAATCTGCCATTTTGGGGCAAAGTCCAACAGCTCACAGATTTCCTCTTAATAAACAACTCATTTGATGTTTTTCAGTCAGGTTTTAGACCTCATCACACCACTGAGACTGCTCTTGTCAAGGCGACAAATGACATCCTCCTGAACACTGACACAGGCAAAGCCTCAGTCTTAATTCTGTTAGATCTGAGTGCTGCTTTTGACTCTGTCGATCACGGGATCCTCTTACAGAGACTAGAGGACTCACCTGTCAAATAAGAATGTCCAGATGTTTGCCATTCAGATACAGGGAGGAGGCTGTACCTGCTCAGCCTCTGGAGCACACACACACACACACACACACACACTCCTCACAAACTGAGCTGGAGCAATGCAAATGATGTGTCACTCTCTCTCCCTCTGTTCATAACAAATTAAACACCCTGACGATGTGCTCGGTGCTTCCATATTCTCGATAATGTATGAAATGATTCATTATAAAACCGTAGTAAAAGTTCACTCAGAGAGGCTTCATTACATGCGCCTCATGGAAGAGGGCGCTCCTGAGCCCGGCCGTGTGTGGACAGGTTTCACTATCTTCTTCCTTATCATTGTGTTTGTAGAATCTGGACGATAACATTTCCAAGTTAAAACGTTTCGCAAATCTGGATTTTCAATCAAAGCAAGAGGTTATAACTCAAGAAAGACCTACACCGGAGTTGAATGGGTTGCTTTAGACGGAGTCATATATCTAAAAACGTTGGCACCATTTGATTAACACATGGTTAGTGACACAGCCTTTAAATGAAGAAAAAGTGGGTTCGACTCCAGCTTGTCCTGAATTTTTTTTTTTGGTGCCTCACTCGCCCTGAACCTCACCGCACGTCACTGGCCGTTAGGTCAGTTGATAGGCAGTGAAAATGTGTCCTATCACAATTATGCAGACGACACTCAGATCTATGTTTCACTATCGGCAGGTGACTATGGACCAGTGGATTCACTCTGTCACTGCATCCAACAGATCAGTTTGTGGATGAAATACAACTTTCTCCAGCTGAACTCAGACAAGACTGAAATAATCGTTTTTGGCCCACAGAAACAAAGAGAAAGTGTTAGCGGTCACCTCCAGAGTCTCGCTCTTAAACGTACAAATCAAGTTAGAAATCTGGGGGTAATAATGGACTCAGACTTGAACTTTAATAGCCACGTCAAATCAATAACATCAGCAGCTTTTTACCATCTAAAAAACATTGCCAAAATAAAAAAGTATAGTGTCTAAACCAGATTTAGAGAGACTTATCCATGCGTTTGTCTCCAGTAGATTAGACTACTGTAACGGCTGCTCACTGGCCTCTCCAAACGAGCTGTAAAACAGCTGCAGTACATCCAGAACGCTGCTGCTCGGGTCCTGACTAGAACCAGGAAGTATGATCACATTAGTCCTGTTCTCAGGTCTCTGCACCGGCTCCTGTGGCTCAGAGAATAGACTTTAAAGCAGCTCTGCTTGTGCACAAGTCTCTCCATGGCCTAGCACCAAAGTACATCTTGGATATGTTAGTGCCATATGAACCATCTCGGACTCTGAGGACCTCAGGGACCGGCCTCCTGCTGGTGCCAGAGTCAGGCCAAAACATGGGGAATCTGCGTTTCAGTTTTATGCAGCTAAAATCTGGAACATTCTTCCTGAAGATGTGAGACAGGCTTCTACTCTGACAATGTTCAAATCTAAGCTAAAAACAGTTTTGTTTAGCTGTGCATATGACTGAAAGGATTTTTCTTTGCACTCTTCTCTTTTATGACCTAAATTGTTTTTACTTAATCAATTTTATTGTATTTCTGTTTCTGTAATTTCTTTCTGATTTTAATGCATTTTTCCTGCTGTGTGAAGCACTTTGAATTGCCTTGTGTATGAAATGTGCTCTACAATTAAACTTGCCTTAATCTGTACTTCTTTTGAAATGTTAGTTGTTGCTAGCTGCTGTGCATGTAGCCTTGTCCCACTTTGAGCTAGGCTATGTGTTCAGACCTTTATTTTATTTGATCTTATATGTATCTGTTCTTGTACAATTGATGTGAAGGTTTACATGTGTTTACATGTAGTAATGTATAAGTCGATGTACAAATGATTTATTTGATATGTACTTGTATGTACAGTTTATTAATACACTGTTTTATGTGTTTTGTTACAGTTTTACAAAAAAATGATTATCAAAGAGACAAGTTGCAGGGAAAAGCGTCTGAACAGCCATTAAAGACAAGTCTTCTCTACATGGTCGTTGGACTCTCTTTTTTGATGTTCGCTTTCTGTCTAGCCCTGGTAGTGACACCACAGTGAGGACAGAATAAGTATTATCTTATCCTTCAGCCCTCCCTGTCCATGTTTACTGAACACCGATTACATGCAGTCCTGATTCAATCTTTAAACAAAACACTCCGAGGTCAAGGAAAAAACAACAACAGATATACGATATAAAAGGAGCTCAAACTAAGTGCTGTTACTGGTGTTCTGAAGGATGGCATTGCTGAGTGTGTTCAGTGTGGGAGCTCTGGTTTTGTTGGTGTTTTTTGTGATTGCACTCATTTCTGTTTTTAATGAGAGACAAAAGCCTAAAACTGCAGAACACAACAGGGGTAAGTTTTAAGTAAATTTGTGCATGGTTTATAGCTTTATATGCGGATTCATAATTATTTCTTTGCAGCTAAACCAAGCCTACTCCAATATGTTACCCAGTTTGTGTGTGGTTCCCCGTCACTCTCCCTCCCTGGACCCCCAAGCTATTTTCTCATTGGGAATATGATCGAGTTCTCTCATGATCACCTGCCTATGCATCTGACCTCCCTGGCAAAGCGCTATGGAAGCATCTACCGCCTCAGATGTGGAAACATCAGTAATAGAAGCCACATTTGTGCATGTCCAATATGTATTACTAGACCTAAAATACTTCCTCTTCCTCTTGTAGCTATTGTGGTTCTGAGCAGCAGTGAAGTCATCAGGGAGGCGCTGGTAAAGAAATGGTCAGATTTTGCAGGAAGACCACATTCTTACACAGGTGGGTCCCTTTTTGTTGTCAGGGGCCAGGGCCCCTGACAACAATTATAGGTAAAATATGTGAAAAAGGTTACAATGTAGGTAAAATAAATGTAAAAGATATTGCATAGTAGTATCATGGGTCTTGAGGGTTTGAGGGTTGTGTATTTGCAATAACTCGTAAATCTATAATAGTGGTGGTATTTGTAGTGGTTGATGTTTCTTTAGTTTTAGTGACAGTTGAAGTTTAGGTTTAGGCACATTCTTAATACTGTTGTATACTTGCCACAGGAAACATAGTGTCCGGTGGAGGGTGCTCCATCTCTTTGGGTGACTACACAGAGGTGTGGAGGGCACATCGACGCCTGGTTCACAGTGCACTGCAGCGATGCTGTCAGAAGTCTCTGCACGAACTCATAGAGAGACATGCACTGCAACTAAGAAAGGTAAATGGAAAGTTACATACACATAACACAAAACAGAAAAAAACACATAGAACAGAACATGACCAAAGATGGAATTGTAATTAAAAAAAATAAAATAATAATAATAATAATATATATGTATTTATTTATTTATTTTTTCTAAGCAAAAGGAATCCAAAGAAAATGAAGGCACATAATTGTCCAAAATACATGCCACATTTGATCCACAGTCTTTCAATGTTTTTAAGTTAAGTCCAATTTTTTTTTTTTTTTTTTTTTTTTTTCGATTTTACATATGTCAATTATAATGTCAGTCCAACCCTTGATCGTTGGTGCAGTTTGTATCATTCATTCTTTCATAATGGCCTTGTTTCCTGCTGAATGCTCAAAAGGATTCAATAGCAGGAGTTTTGAGGCCTAAATACATCGTTCTGAAGTCAAGTTTAAGTTCAACAGTTTATCTCAGTCCCAAAACACATGACGGGCCACGTGATGGGCCGCCTGGCAACAACAAATCTACAAATCTCCAGCACCTAGTACTGTGATATGGCATTATGAAATAAATGTATTACTTTGTTGAGGTATTGATGGACTATAAAGGCACAGCTGTGGATCTGTCAGAGGATTTCACAGTGGCTGCAAGTAACGTCATCACTACTCTGGCTTTTGGAAAAGAAGTAAGCGACACAATGCACATGTCACTTGACTTACACTGTAATCTGAACTTCACCTGGTTTTGTGTGCTTTTCTGTCTGTGTCCAGTATGACAAAAGTTCACCTGAGCTGCAGCAGTTGCACAGCTGCCTGAATGAGATTGTGGCTCTGTGGGGCTCATCCTGGATCTCTGCCTTGGACTCTTTCCCACTGCTCAGAGTAAAAGAGAAATGCTTTCAAACGCACACAGTTGTATATGATCACAATTCTAATATGTGTGGGTTTTTTTTTACAGAAACTACCAAATCCAGTGTTTGCACGTCTTCTGAAAGAGGTGGTGCGGAGAGATGACATCATACAAAAACATCTCAATGATTTTAAAGTTGGTAGATATATATTGTTCTTTGCAAATATTGATGTCAGTGTTTGGTGTGTCATTTGGTCCTGTTGTGTAGTCTCTAGAAAAGAGAAGTGAAGACGCTATAACTGGCTCATTACTGCATGGACTTGAACAAAACACGGTGAGCACCATCTTGAAGTGCATTTATGATATTAATGTTTCAAATTTAAAAACAGAATTAGAATTTAATGGTGAAAATAGGTTTTTGAACATAACATTGATACTTACAACTTACAACAGGGGTAAGATGCAATACATTTGAAAACGTCTTCCTACTCATTAACTTGTCAATAATCTGGATTACTTAATTATGTAAACAATTAGAGCAGTAATAAATTTGATTCAATTAATTGCACAGCTACAAATATATACATTTTGACAAATTTAGAAGCAAAAATAAGTCATTTCTGTTCAATCTATACTCAATAAAGTAAACCTATATGTAAAGCTATTTTATCTGGGTGTTAATGTCACAGTAACATTATCATCCAGAAGTATTTCTCTGTCATGTGTATCATGTGTAAATGAGAGCAGCACTGCTATATTCCCATGGGCTGAAGACATTGTATTTATTAAATGTGTAGCTAGTGTGTTGGTGTGTGTGTCCACAGACGCTCACAGACACTCACGTCCACATGGCCACTGTGGATCTTCTTATTGGAGGGACTGAGACCACTGCAGCCTGGCTTAACTGGACCATAGCCTTTCTTCTGCACAGACCAGAGGCAAGTGCAAACCACAAATGAAATGCACTAAAAGCGATAGAAATCAGAGTAAACATTTGCCTCGTACAGGTGCAGAACAGAGTATATGAGGAGATGTGCACAGTGCTGGACGGACAGTATCCCAAATACAGCGACAGACACAGACTCCCTGTCCTCAACGCTCTGGTCCACGAGGTGCTCAGGCTTCGGCCAGTCGCTCCTTTAGCCGTGCCTCACAGGGCAATCAGGGACAGCAGGTACTCAGACTACCGCTGCACACTAATATAAAGCTAATTCAGTTAAACGTAGGTAGGGTATATACAAATGAATTATAGTACTATTGTTGCTTTGGAGATGTGCAAAAAAAGAATATCAAGACAATATATTCCAAAGAAATAGGGTTGTCAAAAGGATCCAAAATCAGATACAAATCGAGCAAGAGAAATATAGATGGAGTATATAAGATTATAATATATAATAAAGTACTATTATTTTGTGTCTATTGTAAGGATTTGAGGTATTATAAGTTTGTTCACTTAAGTGGTTAACATTTAGAGCTTATTTATGTATCAGGAGTATTGACAAGATAGACAGCCATAACAAAACAAAGTATGACAGAAATTTAACCAATGGTCAAGGACTGGACCTAAATTATACCTGAAATTTAAAAAATGGAAAAGATTACCTTCTGACTTAATTTGAAAACGGACCAGTGTGTTCGACAATATGCACCTTCACTTTTTGTTCTCTCTGTGGCATGTTTTATGTTCTATTTTTTGTGTTCAAAATTGAGGGGGGAAACTATAAGAGCATGAAAAACACACATGTTTCAACAAGCAACCCAACACTCCCTACACTCATTTCCATTTTCTGTTGGTAGTATTGCGGGCTATTTCATCCCGAAAAACACAGTGATCCTTCCAAACCTCTTTGGCGCTCACCACGACCCTGCAGTTTGGCCCGACCCTTACAGCTTCAGACCAGGTGAAGTGTTTTTCTAACCTTGACCTTGCCTCTTCCTAACTTTTGCACAACCGTGACTGTTTTCTTAACCTTAACATGTCACTCCCTTCATCACTTTGAATGACTGTTCCTCCGAAGCGTACAATAACATCAACCAAACGGCTTTTTCTGCTTCAGAGCGCTTCCTGGACGGAGGGGGTTCCGCTCGTGCCCTGGTCCCATTTGGAGGAGGGGCGCGTCTCTGCTTGGGGGAGTCTGTGGCTAAAATGGAGATGTTCCTCTTCACGGCGTACCTGCTGAGGGACTTTCAGTTTGTTCTCCCTGACAAGGTCCCTGCGCCAGACCTGAAAGGCGTGGCCAGTGTTGTGCTGAAGACCAAGCCGTTTAAAGCCGTAGCACTGCCAAGACTGGGACATTTGAACTAAAATGATGTAGGACTGTCCAGTTACATTCCTGCTGAGGTGGGTCGCGTACGCCAAAATTGTACTCAAGTGAGAGAAAAGTTACTTCATAATAATATTACGCTAGTAAAAGTACAAAGTAGTGGTCCAAGAAATTACTCAAGTAAGAGTAAAAATAGTATATGGGGAAACTTTTACTCAAGTAAGAGTAATAGAGTAACATCTCTCATTGGAAAGACAAAACAATAACTTAATGCTCAAAATCTGCTATTTCCAAAGAATAGATGCAAAAACATGAAAAACATCATGAAGGAGCAGTACAAGAAACAAAAATGTTCAAATATTTAACATTGACAACATAAAGGCTTTGTCACTAGTACAGCAGCGGTAAGAGGAACTTTTACTCAATAAAAACATTACTCAAGTAGGAGTAAAAATATGGTGTCAGAAAGTTACTTAAGAACAATTTCTTGACAAAGTTAAATGTAAGCACTACCCACATTCTGTCCCTGTTATATAATTTAGTTACAAAGAAGTGGCATGTCTGAAAAACATAAAACAGAAGGATATATCTCTGTTTTTTCTCTCAAACACGTAGCTGTCTGCCCTTCGAGGTTGTAGATTATAGCGCCATCTGCTGTGCACATTTGTATTTGTAAAAAGTACTTTGACATTTAAAAGCCCTCCTAATCATTTTAAACAACTAAATAAATTATATTTTGCACTGTATTTTAGTTGTCATTTGAGGATAGTGAGCCTTCAGCCTTCAGATTATTTTGCTTTGAGAATTGAGAAAAGCTCGAACAAATCCTCGATGTTAAAACTAAAACATTGTCCTGGTGGTGATATTGCACTTTAAATGTGACAATATAAGTTTTTTTTTTTTTTTCCCCCAATCACTTTGGCACATATTATGAAACGTTTCTTTTTTTGAAGGCTTTTCTGGCTGTAAGCGACACTGCGACCGGCTGCACGTGGAGCCTGGCATCTGTGCTGCTGCTTTAACCACTCCACCACCGGGCAGCACAGCACATCTGGCTTTTCTGAAGTATCAACTCAGTCAAACAGAAATTAAGACACATTGTGGTCAAAATAGTTCAAGTTATAGGCCGAGATAAATGTCATCATGTCCTATTTTGTCACAAATTAATAGTATATTTAAGTAAATGTGTATTATAAGAGTGATAAATGCATTTTTCCTTCCTACTGCTGTCAGACTTTATAACAAACACTGCTAGCCCAGAACACTTGCAATACTGACTTAACCATGTGCAATACCGTCATATTCATGTGCATATAACTGATGAAATTAGAGTGTTTATTTTACCATTATTATTAGTATTATCTTGTCTTACGCTGGCTGTTTTTTTATTTTATTTTATCTTTATTTCTCCCCTCCATTCATTATTAGGAAATGAGAGGTTTTGTCAATAGGAGTTTTTGTTTACAAGAGTTTTTTTTATAAGAGTTCTTCTATTGAGAGAGTGTTTTTTTTTAAACTTCTTATAAGATATCGGTCCTTTTCCTCTGTATCTACCTGCGTTGCAACAATAAAGGAATATCTTATTTTGTTGTTGTTGTGGTTGTTGTTGCTATTAATGGCGACTGGCAGCCAACTGCAAAGGTGCATTTACTACATTCTACCACATTTTAGACTTAAGACTTTATGTTTTATTCTTTAGACTTTCCGCTGTGTCCATTTGAAGTGTTAGTGGTTTTATTGACGCAACGAATGATATTTTACTACATAGAATTATAAAAACCTGCCTACAGTTGTCCATGGCCTTGTTAAATTTGAGTTTGCTGTGTGAAGAGAAGTTAGACCAAAGGTGATGCAATTTCCTGAAATATAATTTTACTCATTTGTGGTCATGCACTCTTTAAGCTGAAACAGAAGTGGCTGCCCACAAGCGTGTCGAGATGATTATCTTATTTTGCATTGGACTTCTATTTGCTTTTCTGAGAGGAATGGCTTTTCAGTCAACAGGTAAGCCCATACAGTCGTTTTAAATAAGAGCGCACATATATAGGTGATAAAGACATGTTGGTGTAATCACTCATTCCTCCAGGAGTGTTCCATTGTAGAAAAAGATTCAGCTGTCATCTGGACTCTGTATTTAGATAAACAAAGTGTGACAGGTGACAACTTTCAATGAAACTACAGTGTCTTGAAAGTGATTTCTGATGAGCCAGATTTGTGCCAGAGAGGTCTATCCTGGGTTTAATCTATATATGCTTTGGCTTTAAACGTGTGTTATTATGCTTTAATATGTGAGCACTGTTTGAAATGAGTGTTGTGTTTTGCAGATGTGGTGATGTTTGCTGCATTGGGAGACAGTGTGACTTTACCATGCGCTGTGAGCCGTGGGTCTGGGTGCTCCTCCGTCTCGTGGACCATTGCTCACTCTCTCTCTGAGCTTGTGAAAGATGGACACGTGATGGTTCCAAACATTACTTTGCGCACAGACTGTTCTCTGCACATCAGTTACATGGAGAACAATAACGCCACCATTTACACTTGTTATAGTGGCAACAAGAACTCCAGTGTTGACCTTCAGTTCCTTCATAGTAAGTATAATGTAGACTTGAAACTACACAAAATAATTTTTATAGTCAACAATTTTGTATTTTGTCAGTTATAGAAAATCAAGATAATCAAGAGAACAAACTTGAGCTCCATTGTCATATTAACGATTATAGTGGACTCGTACGCCTTTGCAACAGGACTGGGCTACAAGTCAAGTGGCTTGCAGAGGACAATACACTGCTCAAAGGGGAGCGGTTTAAAATTGTGAACATTAACAACTGCTTCTCGAAACTTTACATTCAACCTAAAAAGACCGACCATCACCGACAATGGAAATGTCAAGTCTATCTAAATGGCTCAGCTAAAGCCACGACCTCTTACCTAACAACAGTGACAGGTTAGGAAGAAACATGCTATACTTTCAGGCATATATTTAGTACTTGGTGGTGACATGTGCCCTATTTTCCACAGATGGCGTAGAGGAAGTGTTTGCAGCAGTGAGTCAGTCAGTATCTCTCACTTGTTCAAACACTTCCTCTCTTGTTTTGACTGAAAAAGGCCAAAAACTGACCTCTTTCTCAAATACGAGTTCAACTATCTTAATAAGAAATGTTCGTGCTTCAAATTCTGGGAAGTACCAGTGTGTAGATGAAGGGAAGCTCAAAACAATCTGGCTCCATACAGTTGACAGTGAGTTCAAAACATGTTGTCTTCACTGTCAACGACTCATATATTCATATTTTCTACACATTTCTCTCTGCAGTCATCTCAGAGATGGACCCAAAAGGAAACGTCACACTGAGCTGTGTGCTAACCTGTGCCAATACCACATGTGATGAAGACTTCAGCCTAACCTGGTCTGAAGATTATACTCCGTATATAACAAGTGGTTTATTAAAAGTAAACAGGAGTATCATCTACAAACTGTCCATCCCAATGGTTGATTTGGGCCCCGATGTCATTGTGTGCTCAGTACTTAGAGAAGGTGTTCGAGTGGCGGCAAAGAAGTGGCATTATAGAAATCGTAAGTAAGATGTTTCATTTAAAGTGCTTTTTTGGATTATTTCTTTGTTTGGAGACATAAAACACAAGGTAAATACAGTATGTGTCATAGCTTTACATCAGTCCAGTGACAATTTGTGAAGAAAAGTTGAAAAATCAAGGTTGAAATTTACAGGAAGTAGTTCTAACACAGAATCCCCTATTGCAATGGAGACAAGCGGGTGATGCATCAGATCACATTACAGGTCAGATCTGTGGAGAGGTGACACCGCGCACAGAAAGAATGTGTACTTGAGCAATAAAAACACCTGACTGAATAAATGTGAGATAGACATGCCATGCTGTGGAACATTCTAATCCAGACAAAACAATCATATCTTTATGAGAGAAGTGGTGAATTAGTGACAATCCAACTTTAAATACAAATCAGGCCATTTTATATGATGGCACCCTTTCCATTGGAGCTGAAGACCAAAAAACATTATTTAGCAGCTTGATGATCCAATGTTGCTACAAGTTCCCTAGCTGACAAAATATTAATAGGAAAAATATTACTACACAAACATTGGCCAACATAAATGTCGTCCTCTCCTAGATTGTAACAAATTAGTTGTTTTATTAAATGAATTTAAAGTGAAAAATGCCTATAATCTAATGTCGTTATGATTGTAAATAAAAGTACATGTGCCTACAGCGTTGCTTGGCCTTGCTTGGATAGCGGTTCCTGTAGTCTTACTGTGCATTGCCGCTATAGTGTTGTTCTACAGAAAGAGGAGGCACAACAAGGATCAAGGTACAGTTGTTTGGTACAATTACATTTACAAAATGAAAACTGTGGACTTAAGTCTGGCTTGTCTGTTTATTTTTTTACAGAAGCTCAAGCAAATATTGGCTTGGTAAGAATGAAACATTGGGAGAAAAAAAGGAAATCAAAGTAATATATTTGACCAATAATTGTTTTTTACAGACACATGTTTATGAGGATGTGAATTATCATGAACGCCAGAGCAAAAGAGAAGTTGTCACCTCAAATGATAGTTTCTATAATCTACTACAGGCTGTGAACTAGCACCGTCTCCCACAGGACAGCAAGTGGAGTTAAACTGCAGGCAAAAAAGATAACAATTATAAATGAGAACTTGTATTCAAACGACCTTTGAGCTACTCACAAGTGCAAATCTGCTAGTCCTGGTCTTGGAAACTGGGTTGGCTGGTGGACATCTCTAAAATGACAAACATTTTGTACAGGTGAATGTAAATAAACTCATGTAAAGTAAAAAGAATTACATCAGCTTTTCAGTGTGCTTGATTTTACTTTATTTATAATGTTTTATTGTGTGGAACTCAGTATCTCAACTGTGCATTATAGAACAATTTCTACTTGCAATTGGCTAACTCAACTGAACATTTAGATTAATTAATGGTTACATGGCATACATACGTGTTTTCAAAAAATCAAGTAAAATCATATTTAAACTCACCTTCGGCAACAACATCATATGTCACACTAAAATCTACACAATCTGAAATGAGAAAAGCCTCCTGTCAGTTCACTTCCATTTCAGGTCTAAACGTGCAGACGAGAGGCCAAACTGACCCTCATATTCTGGTGTCTCCTGTGGGACTTTATTGTTGTTATGTTTCCAGTAAAGTCCAGCTCCTACAAGCGCAGCAAGGATGACAACTCCAGCTAACACCGCAACTGTGTTAGCAGTTGAGAATCCTTCCCCACTGTCACCATGAAGGATCTGAGTATTCTGGGTATGTGTTGGCACTGTACAGGGCAGAGACATGTTAATCTTACAACAAATGATGTATTGATATTAAAATATTATCAAACTGACCTTGAGTTGCTTTAGTGATGAATTTCACTGCATTTATTAACGCAAAAAGTAGTTACTAAATGGACAGTAGATTATTGCACATTTATAAAAAATTAAAAAGACTCACATCCCACTTGAAGATTGATATCCATGCAGCGTTGATTGTCTCCAAGCCTGTACTGACATCGGTACCATCCACTGTCAGAACCCGATGCTGATTTGAGTGATACGGTCGACCCATTCACTTGAAACCTGTCGGTGAGGAGATCGGGGTTTCCAGACTTCAGCATATGCCAGGTCCAGGACTGATCCTCGACTCTGGCTTGGTCCCCCACTAAGCAGTCCAAAGTAACAAAGGATCCAAGTGCTACAGCCTTCACCTGGCTTGGGCAACCTGATAAATGTACAGGTGAAATAGTTGTTATAGGGAGTAAGAAAGTAAAAATAAGAATGCATTGATAAAGTTCAGCCTACGTTTTATTTTCAAAGTGAAGTTTTTGGCAAGAAGGCACTTCCAGCCATTCCAGATTTCACAGCTGTAGTCACCACCATCCGATGTTTGTACTTTAGTCAGTGTGAGAACATTTGGGACGTCTTCGTTTGTTATCCATTTTATACGTCCAGCATTAGGAAGCTCAGGGATCTCAGGCCAAGCAAGTATAACTTTTGAGCCAGTTGATGATATTTTAGTGAATTTTAACCGGGAGCAGCTTTGTGTATCCAAAGGTTTTGAATGAAAGCAATCAAAAGATACATCTTCGTCTACATATGTGGAAATGACTTTGTTATCTGGCATACAAGAAATCAATAAATACATTTTGTTAGACACTGTCCATACATTTCATGTCAATAATTTAAAAACAATTCAAATGTACTTACCTCTGCAGTCAGACTGGACAACAAAGAAAACCAATTGCATCAAGAATAGAATGTTTAAAAGAGCCATATTTGGAACCTGTATGAAAAGTGGCCTCATACATGAACATAAGGGACATGTATTGTCTTGTTCATGTCCCCACCTACTCTCAGTTCTCCTAGATTTGTTCTTGAAAGGTGATTTGCCAAATAATATAAGTGCAATAGCGTCCCTATGGGGCAGCATGAAAAGTGTGATGATCCTCACCTCTGTCATTTGATAAAAATCATAAATATTGCTTTAATGGACAAAATATATTTTCATAAAAGTTTACAGTAAAAACAACACAATGAGACTGAAATGGTATTGTATTTGTAAAGCTTTTCTGTATTTAGACTGTCAAGCCTATTACCGCTGATGGAAACCAAAATAGTGTGTTTCATTAGAAAAGTCAATATCTAAAAAATGTCTCAGTGAGTCCTAGATTTAGAACACTTTGAGTGTAATGTGGAATAACCATTGTCTTGATTAATTATAATTGTAGAAGGAGTTTATTAAGATTTGTAATAAGAGATGCTGCTACATTTCGCCCTATATTGCATGTTACTGCGTGTAAACTGTGGCTGATTAACTAAGGACTTCCTCTTCTGCTCACTTTAACACTCTCAGGGCAGTTCTCGCAGGGATTTTCACTGCACCGCAGTTCTGCATAAAATGAACACGCATCAAGGTCAGTTTCTGTCTCATTTTTTTTTTCTGTTTTATTGTTTTTTATTCACACATTTTGTATTGTTTTATCTGTGCAGGCGGTAAGACATTTGGTCAGCTCAAATCTAAACAAGAAGAAAAACTGAACTCTATCAATGAGGTGAGCGGAATTTTTTAATTAGTGCCTTGCTTTATAACATTGCACAAATACAAACAAAACTACATAGGCCTATTATCATGTTTTCTATCTATTCTCTGTATTTGAGGCTTTTCTATCTGATGAAAAATATGCAGAAGAGGAAGAACTCGCTTCAAAACTGGAACTGTTTAAAAGTTTGTCTTGTTGTAAACACTGATTATGATAACATTGTTTATAAGAGATTAAATATATATATATTTTTTTTTATATTAGAGAAATACATGGAGTTTGACCTCAATGACCAAGGCGAAATAGGTAGTAAAACAGATTAGAAGAGGAGTTGTTAAACAGTATTACTTTTGACCAACTTTCCTTTATTACCCAATCCTGGCAGACCTAATGGGTTTGAAACGGATGCTTGAGAAACTCGGATTGGCCAAGACACACTTAGAACTGAAGAAGATGATTTCAGAGGTGGTTGGGGGGTCATCAAAGGACACCATATGCTACCACGACTTCCTCAACATGATGCTGGGGAAGAGGAATGCCATTTTAAAGTTGTGAGTATAATACACAAATATATTAATACTCCACGCGCAATTTGATTCTCAAATGGTAAATCTTATGCTGGAAAGTACAATTCAAATCATACAAATTATCATCTTGTGCATGAGTTGTTCTATAACTTGATTCTGCCCATTGACTCTATGGTTCTGCCTTGATGTGGCTTGTGTAGTTTTAAAGCCCTGCAAAAACGCTGAGTTACATTAAATGCCTTGATGCTACAATAACTTGTTGTCTGCAGGATCCTGATGTTTGAAGGCATGGGAAAGGAGCAGGAACAGCAAGAATCAGGTCCACCATGTCGGAAAACCTTCTCTGACCTGCCTTGAACCATAATAAACACATAGGAGAACAAGCCAGAGAAATATTGCAATTCAGCCTATTGCTGCTTCTCATTGTAAAATTAAGTACTGAAAATAGACATGCAGTATATGAACATCATCATACGTCATAGCAAGTAGGATAGTCTCTGCATGCCTACACTTTATTTTATTTTTTTCTTTCTGGTATCTACAATGTTAAAACGCTTAAATAATAAACAATATTCATACTGACCAAAATGATTAAATGATTGATGAGTTTGAACAAAATATCTGAGTAAAAACAACAATACTACAATACTCCTACTCCTACTCCTACTACTACTACTACTACTACTAGTAACATCAACCATACTACTACTTCTAATAATTATACTACTACTACTACTACTACTACTACTACTACTACTTCTTCTACTACTAATATCAACCATACTACTACTTCTAATAATTATACTACTACTACTGCAAATTATAATAATATAATAAATATATGTAAATGTTATTCTGAAACAACCGGAAATGGCCGGAAACGCCGCTGTTCATCGTTCGGATGCGGAAGCGAAGCTAGTTGAAGTTGATATATGACCTGATTTTAACATTTTAAGGTAATAAATTGTCATCGTCATGTGCCAACATTGAGCATAGTTTGTTGTGTTTAACTTACACTATAAAATGTACTTTTAGCTCATACAATGCGTTTGCACCGCTAGCAACACAGTTATAGCATGTTAGCCTAAAAGCTTGCCTGACCTGCTAAGCCTGTAGAGACGAGTGAACGCAGAAACGCGTTTAACAAAGATGAATATTAAGCCCTGTGCTACATTGAGTCTTACACACAAAAGTCCTGCATTTTCGGCATTTTCTTTAATCATTTTTCAGGAGGATGAGCAGCTCAGAGGAGGTGTCCTGGATCTCCTGGTTCTGTGGCCTCAGGGGAAACGAGTTCTTCTGTGAGGTTCGGCCCAATCCCTTTTCCTCTTATCAATCCAAAGACATTCAACCACACAATGTCATATGTTTTATACGTTTCCATAATACGCCTGTAATATACATACCATACCAAGTCAATACCATGCTTCACTACGTCAGTAAACAGTGATGGGAAGAATCACTTAAAGAATACTAAATGCCTGCAATAAAACGTACTTTGTTACATATTTAATTACATGGTCCAATCAGAGTACTGCATTCCGAATTCTTGGTATACCTTTAACTTTTAGGTGCATTATATAATAGTGTGAAACATAGGATTTTAGGATTAAATGGCTTTATTTATCTTTTTGCTTCACTGTTTTTCACCAAAATAGAGAAGAAAATAATATATGCACTCACCATAAGAGCTGTGCTTTCCATTTTGCTCATTTATTACTGTGCAGTTTGAAGCCTACACTGCATGGACAACCACACACTGCAATGTAGTCCTTTTGATTTTGGGAAAGTAACTGTATTCTGAATACCACAAAATAAAAGATTAACCGGATTACAGTTCCTCAATTCTACTGACTTTACTTGCCATCCTGAATATGTATTTAGCTACTTCCCAGCTCCAACAGTAAAGTGCAACAAACGCTCAGCTAGCTAACAGAATGCCAATGAGATTAAAAAATAATACATTAACGTTCGTCACTTTCTATGTAGGTCGATGAAGACTACATTCAGGACAAATTTAATCTGACGGGTTTGAATGAGCAGGTGCCACACTATCGACAGGCTCTGGACATGATCCTTGATTTAGAACCAGGTGAGAATTCAAGTATTAACTTAACTATAATATTCTGTAGTGAGAGTTAACAAAACTGTTTGCCTATTTTTGCAGATGAAGAACTTGAAGACAACCCAAACCAGAGTGACTTGATAGAGCAAGCAGCAGAAATGCTTTATGGTCTCATACATGCACGGTACATCCTCACTAACAGAGGCATCGCACAAATGGTAGGTCATAACAGAATTAAAAGCAGGTTTATTATATTTTACTTGACTATGACTTTTTTCACAGCTGGAAAAGTATCAACAGGGTGATTTTGGACATTGCCCAAGAGTCTATTGTGAAAATCAAACTATGTTACCCATTGGTATGTTATATTTTTGGTCTCCCCACAAGCATGTGCGCATTTAGGAATCTGGATTGACAATCTTTTTTTAATTCAGGATTGTCAGACATTCCCGGAGAAGCAATGGTAAAGCTCTACTGTCCAAAGTGCATGGATGTGTACACACCCAAGTCCTCCAAACACCACCACACAGACGGAGCCTATTTTGGCACCGGATTCCCCCACATGCTGTATATGGTGCACCCAGAGTATCGTCCAAAGCGACCAGCCAACCAGTTTGTGCCAAGGTGTTTGTTCACTTTGTGGTATAAATATTTAGTGCAGGGTGTTTTTAATCCATCTTATGCATTTTCTTTTCTTTCAGACTATATGGTTTCAAAATTCACCCAATGGCCTATCAGCTTCAACTCCAGGCTGCCTCAAGTTTTAAGAGCCCAGTCAAAAGCAACCGCTAGGTGTCAGTGGACACTTGTGTTGTTTACTTCTTGTTGAAACAGATATTATACTGTATTATAATAAAGCCTGTACAGTTCGGTTTTGAGTGTCCATGCCTCAATATGCCATTGCTATAATAGAACCAGATGTCCACACTTTTTATATGCCATTCAGAGAAAATTAAAAACATTCTATTCATTCGTGTAAATGCAAAATGCACGTTTTATTTTTCTCCATAAAAAGACAAGGATAAATCACAATCCAACAATATTTTATATTCTACAAACATTTTAGGGGAAACTACTGATGGATTATAGCTAGTACAATACAAATGGCTTATTTGGGGATTCAAATTTGGCTAACATGCTATGACAAAGGACTGACATTTTGTAAGCGTGGTACATTTTCTTCTACAGAAGTTCAGAAAACAGTGACGTGATCTACGTAGACTGTGGTAAAAGGCTTTACAATTTGATTCAAGAATGAAATACATTAAAATGGTGTTGAGTCAAAGAGCCGTGCTTATGTTGAAAAACACATTAGATTAATATCACAAAGCTTCTGCTTTACAAGTCACATAGAAAACATGTTTCTAGGAAAAAGTCACACTCTAAAAGCTTCCTTCACTTTTGACTGTGGACGTTGTCAGTGACTGACAAAGAAATGCACATTTAGAGCAAGGAGGGACATACAAACAATCTTCATACAATCGTGAGGGTCTGTAACAAAACCTGAGATACAAAGTCCAGTGATAATAAATCCAACCCCATGTACTTTTGTCAACATAAAGAGGGTGTTATGTTTAGTAAAGAACAGGCTATGTATGAGGGTACACACGAGCAAACAAAACCAAAGCAAGACTGTTTAAAAAAAAAATATGATCCCAAATTATACTTACACAACACAATAGTAACCCACAATTCATGAGGAAATGGTTATGTATAACTTAAAAACCTTAATTTGTACAAACACTATAAAAGCATCAATTCTATAAAA
Organism: Eucyclogobius newberryi; assembly: GCF_026437365.1. Classification (NCBI taxonomy): domain Eukaryota; kingdom Metazoa; phylum Chordata; class Actinopteri; order Gobiiformes; family Gobiidae; genus Eucyclogobius; species Eucyclogobius newberryi. The sequence continues at coordinate 26,800,515 of NW_027315945.1, read as the reverse complement.
TAGAGAAATATTTCAAAATAGAACAATTTTTAATTTAAACTTTACAATAATGATTAAGCTACCGGTTCTTGGCTGGTCAGGGAAGAAATTAATCAGATCTACTTTTGTACCTGAGCTGGAACAAAGCCCACTTTGGGCACAGAATTGTCCATATTGTGTTGCGAGGTATGTAACTTAAAATGTATTTTTGAAAACCTAAACTATTAGACATGTAAACAACATAAATTCCCTTGAATGGTTAACAAGAGTATAAATGCGGATAATGTAGTCTAAAACTACAAAGGAAATGGTTTGATTAAAAAAGCATGTAAAAACAACTACATAAAATCTTGTAAAAGCAAAACATGACATCGCTCAACTGGAGCTGCTGCTGAATTAAAAAAACAGATCAAATGTCTTCTAATATGAATGAACCAAAACAAAACAGCTACAACTTGTCTACAACAATAATTATGGGAGATATTTGATATGTGTGAGCGCAGAGATGAGCCACAGTGTAGTGCGATGCACTGATGAAAAACAATGGCAGAAAATTTGTAGAAAGAAACGTGACCCAGTTACAACGCAGAGGCTCCAGATCCTTTTCCCTGTAGAAGAATAAATGTATTAAAATCAATGTTCATTGCTTCTCCTTTACACTGTAAAACAAAGGAAATACCTTCTCCTCAATGTCAGACTCAGCAGTTATGACAATTCTTTTCTCAACACGAGTCTCAGATGAGCCGCTTTTCACCACCTAAAAAGGAGCAGTAAAGTTACAGACAATACAAAACATTATAACATATCATTGCCCGATTTGGAACCTGGTCCAATTTGGCACATCCTTTATCAAATCGGTTAACTCTTTAATGTGTTTAATAGTTCTCAGTTTAATGTCGTTTTATAAAAATGTATTATTTAATTAAGCTTTTTCTTGGAACTGGAAACAAAAGTGATAGTTCTAGCTCATCATCATCCAAGTTAGCCTTTTACATCTTAAGTCAGACTTTACTCAGTTTTGTTCTGTTTGTCAACAGCTCAAATACATACATTGTACAGACTTGGAGAAAGTATTTATCAGTAATCTATTCCAAGAGTAAATTTAATCAAACAAGTCTCCAAAATTAGGTTTGTCTCAAGTATGGTTACGATAGCAACTCTGGACAAATCGGGCAAGGTTCCAAATCAGGCATTTCTATTCGTTTTGAGCTCATGCCTTTGAGATGTGAGTGGTGGTGGTGGTGACCGTGGTGCCGCTGGTCATTTCTGATGTCACGGTTTTGGAGCTGGACTCAGACGAACACTCTTTGTCTTCGTCTGTCCCATCGACCTGAGAGAGAGGTGATACTACATTATTATCTTTGCAATGTGCTTTCCTCTTCCTGCGAACAGTGGAGCGTCGGCCTGCATAGAGTGAACACGAGCATGTGCCTGCGCTGGTACAGATCTGGGCCGGGCGGGTGCTAAAACCCCTACCTTTGAAGACTCATAGGTGATGGAATGGGTTGGGACGATAGGGACGTCTGTGGTGGAGATGCCACTGGATAAGGAGGATTCTGCTGTGATGGTGACTGTCTGCGTCTGCACCAATGGGGGCTGTGGATGGGAGCAAAGCCCATTGAGTGGCTGTTTAACAGACCTCTCAGAAACTGGATCACACCATGCAAGTTACTCCCTCTGATCAATATTATAATAGAGCCTTTCACCAGATCATTTCCCCCCCACTATAGGCAGATCAGGACAATTAACAAAGAGGAGAGGGAAATATATTGTTCATCAAGCATTCAGTGATATAGAAAGAGAGGAAGGTCAAAGTTAATGTGCCAAAAAAAGAGTTGCCCATCACCAAGTATTTTGCACACACCTGTGCAGCATCCTATGAGACTACTATCCAAACCAAGATATGACCTTCATGCTGTTTGGATCTGAAAGAGCTGCTGCAAAGGTGTGTTCAAGAGTGCAATCCATAATTAATGAAGAGCCAAGTAGAGACAGAATCACAGACACTGGAGGCTACCTGGAAGCAGCGCATGACCTTGGGACCAACACTTCTGAAATAAGAGACAGATGATGATCCAACTATTGTCCCAGAGTGGTACTCCTCTCCCGAATGTGACTCTTGGTGCTCCTTCATCTGTGCTGCATGTAAATCTTTACATTCGTGAAGAGGGCAAGGCAGCGGGGCCATTTCCACCTCCACAACCGGCACCAGCGACGTTTCAAAAACTACAACCACGTCTTGATCGCATAACTCCTGATCCTGCGGCCCGTCAGTCTCACTCGTGCGGCTTATTGCAGGACTGGACGTGCCCGAAAAGCTCAACGCACTTCTGGTTTCCTCATGTGCAGTGTTGGTCCTAGACTCACTGCACTGAGGGCTATCACAAACACTCTAAAACAAGACACATACAAGATACAGTAACAGTGCAACTGCCCATAATGTTAACAAAACACATCCATACACAAACTCTTGAGACAGTCATGAATGCTTTACTGGTGTATGCAGACTATGGCCCACATTAATAAAGGTTAAATTAATACGATGCCCATTTATGTGAAGTAATGTCAATGTAAGAGAGTATGATATTTTTGACCAATGACAATGACCAAAACATTTTTTTGCTGTGAACTTTACTCTAATCTATACGAAATGTTTTTTATTATTCGGTCATTGATTGTCATGCAACAGAGTACAAATATAAGAAGCTGCCTAAGTTATTATTATAACACTTCACAATACTGTAAATACAAAACATTCAGAAACACTACAAATCATTTTTTTTTCACTTTTAAAAAGACAAATCGTGTAAAAAAAAATTCAAAACCACACAGATTAGTACGAAAAAATTTGATTCAGTCCAATAAACACGCACAGTATAGTTTCAGTCCAAAAGTCTTTGTAGTAGGAGAAAAGGTGAAAAGCAGAACAGAGGGAAACTTGGTGAGTCAATCCAGGTAAAAGGCAGCTTCTGAAGGTGAGCAGAGGATGAGTGGTGGTGAGGATGCGACAGTGATGCTGCAGAGTGAAGGAGGGATAGAACAGCAAGAAGAAGCGAGTGGTTGATGGGTAGAAGACAAGGTGAGGTCCGCGGCTCACACCTGAGTGGGGGTCTCCGCGGCTGCCGGCCCCTCAGCTGCGCTTGGAGTAGAAGTCGAGCAGGGGGCCGCGAGGGAGGCGGGTGACAAACTGAGGCGGGGGAGAAGAGATGACAGGGAGGACTTTTGAAATGGCTGACAGTGAACTACAACTTCCAACAATAACTGCTTTTTTAAATCTTGAGCATGGATAACATCATATTGAGTGTTATTTGCTGTTCAAAGCATGGAAAGGGTTTTAGACATGCATTTTAACATGCAGTCCTTTCCGATGACCCGAGTCGTCATGAGAAGACAGAAGTTCATCCACAGGTGTTAAACGATTTGTCTGTTAGACACAGCACACAGTGAGGCAAAGACCAATGCGAGCAACACAGAAGACTTGGACAATATGATGTGCTCCGAGGCCACCATTTCGCTAATTGAATTCATCTTCGGTTCATACCATGCCATAGGGTGAATACTTTGAAGCTAGATTCAAAGCACATGGAGTGACTGCTTCAAAGTTAACAATTAAAGCAGTGGAAAATATCAGCTGTGAATGATGTCTTGTCTCTTGTTAATCTCAAGAGGAAATGCACTAGAACAGAAAACATGGAGGGATCAGAGGAGGAGGAGGAGGAGCAGAGGAAAGAGTCTTAACATGCACAAGTCCAAATGTCCCTCGATGTCATGCAGCAGCAGCTCTTGCCTGGTCTGATCTGGTTCGGTCAGTCATGCAGCGTGTACCGGGGTCAGAGACACGGGACATACAGTATGTGATGCCGCCCACACAGACTGCAGTGTGGTCAGGTTATTACACTGCCTGTCCAAAAAAGTCGCCACTTGGATTCAGCTAAGCAAATGCAGTAGGTCCGAGCCTCTAACTGGATAACTGCTGCAGGTGAGAATCTTTCTGCTGCAACACAGTGTTTAAACCCAACTGATGCAGTGAGTGGCTTCTCATTTCTGAAACAACCGTGTGTAAAGACAAATCCAGTTGTCAAAAAAAAGTGTGTTTGAGAAGGTTCAAATCATTGGCATCAAGCAGAGAAAACATGGAGAAAAAGGAGACGCAGAAACTAATGTACTACAGATCTGAATCCCCAGTGAGAGTGTGATCAATTTGAAAAACAATGCATAACACTGGATGGAATTAAATGTTATTGCAGAATATATTGCAGAAGCTTATTGTAACTATGCCACAGCGAATGATCAAAGCCAAAGCTGGTCTTACCAAATACTAGAGCGTGTGGCCCCCTTTTTTGGACAGGCAGTGCAAGTCCAGATGCATCTTTATTCATGCTTTGCAAACCAGAACTTATGCTTTGTACATGTCATGCACACACACAATCAATATGCTTCAGTCTGACTATTATATAGAAAACAGCACATGTATTTACAGATATGGCATGCTTACTGACATCATAAAATACAAGGACAATTGGCATACAATTTACTAAAAAAGCTGTAGAATTAGGAACTTAATATTAAAGAAGCACTAAAACGTTTCTGGTGGAGATTTCAGCAAATGCTTGACTCCATGAAGATGTAAGCACACTGGTCCCCAACCTTTTTGGCTCGCAAGATACTTTTAGATTGAGCAAAGCTGGAAGATCTACCTAGAGATTTATATTCCAATTTATTGTTATTTTTATTAGTGTTATTTGTATTATCAATGAGTATTTAACTGGAATTTTAAGCAAAATATGAAACTGGGATAGGAAAATGTTATAAGAAATAAATGGCCTATTATACAGTTGCCTACAGTTGGTAATTTAGCAAAATAAAATATAGTGGCCACATCTAAATAGGCTTGAAGATCCCCAAACTAATATATCAGTTATTGGTGATAACCATGGTAACACTCAGGGGAGAAGCTTGAGACTTTGAGATAATCAACTTTCCTTTTAGCTCTGCTGCTTTGAGAAAGACAAAAACTGCATGAAAAGGTAGGATTAGGCTATGACACTACCTGGCTCCCCCTCTCCTCTTTATCCTCCCTCTCTCCTCTCTATCCTCCCTCTCTCCTCTCTATCCTCCCCCTCTCCTCTCTATCCTCCCTCTCTCCTCTCTATCCTCCCTCTCTCCTCTCTCCTCTCCATCCTCCCTCTCTCCTCTCTCCTCTCCATCCTCCCTCTCTCCTCTCTCCTCTCCATCCTCCCCCTCTCCTCTCCATCCTCCCCCTCTCCTCTCCATCCTCCCCCTCTCCTCTCCATCCTCCCCCTCTCCTCTCCATCCTCCCCCTCTCCTCTCCATCCTCCCTCTCTCCTCTCTCCTCTCCATCCTCCCTCTCTCCTCTCTCCTCTCCATCCTCCCTCTCTCCTCTCTCCTCTCCATCCTCCCTCTCTCCTCTCTCCTCTCCATCCTCCCTCTCTCCTCTCCATCCTCCCTCTCTCCTCTCCATCCTCCCCCTCTCCTCTCCATCCTCCCCCTCTCCTCTCCATCCTCCCCCTCTCCTCTCCATCCTCCCCCTCTCCTCTCCATCCTCCCCCTCTCCTCTCCATCCTCCCCCTCTCCTCTCTATCCTCCCCCTCTCCTCTCTCTCCTCCCCCTCTCCTCTCTCTCCTCCCCCTCTCCTCTCTCTCTCCTCTCCATCCTCCCCCTCTCCTCTCTCTCCTCTCCATCCTCTCTCTCTCCTCTCTCTCCTCTCTCTCCTCTCTCTCCTCTCTCTCCTCTCTCTCCTCTCTCTCCTCTCTCTCCTCTCTCTCCTCTATCCTCCCTATCCTCTCTATCCTCCCTATCCTCCCTCTCTCCTCTATCCTCTCTATCCTCCCTCTCTCCTCTCTATCCTCCCTCTCTCCTCTCTATCCTCCCTCTCTCTCCTCCTTCGTGCTTGTGCGTATCGCAGCTCGCGCTGTGGTAAGTTGTAAAAAAAAAAAAGTACATTACAGCTCACGTTTCACTCGCAATCTCTGTGTGTAACAAACTGATTGTTCACCGCATTTATCCCGCCAATTGTACACTTCGGGATCAACCTCCACAGGCACGGAGATCGACCGGTAGATTGCGATTAACAGTTTGGGGACCACTGTGTTAGTGCTTTTCCTGGAATATCTCCCTTATGGCATTTAACCCATCTATGCTGCAGGTGATAGCATTAGATTAAGTTACAGGTCAGACCTGTGGAGAGGCTGCCTTGCTCACAATAAGTAAGACATAACTGTACAACATTCCAGGGAAAACAATAACATCTCCATGGAGACAAGAAAAGTAATAGTTTATCTTTAAGTAGAAACTGCAGACTAAAATCTAAAGCGTGATGTGCAGACACGAGTGAGACTTACCCCGTCGGCGCCGGGCAGAGGCTGACCGTTGACCCCCAGAGTGCGGAAAGGAGAGTGTGTGGACAGACGCTTGTCCCACTCGCTGGGTCGAGACTCAGGAAGCGCCTCCATGAAGTTCCTCTTGAGCTCACTGATGCTGGCGTGGTGTCGGAGCAGGTCCTCCTGAGGTTTGTCAAACTCCTACACAAACCACAGCGCCACATAAGGTGGTGGAGGGGTTAAGAGAGGTCATGATGTGATGAGGGGAAGGTGAAGGAGAAAAGGAAAAAATGAAGAACATATATTAATTATGAAAGCATTCTGGTAATGTCTGATATTTTAAGCTGAAGCAGGTTATTGGCAAATGTAATTAAATGATTTTAGGGAAGTGATGACAAAGCGCGTTGCCCTCCAGAATAACATTAGCAGAGTGACAATTATTTAGTCATATTATATCAAACATTATTTTGTGCACAAGCTGTAAATGAGCAGGTGATGATTAGAGAGACAGACAAAGCAGATGGCAAAAAGGAAAACAAATAAATAGATAATTATACAATCATCATATATTATATATAATTAAATATTATATAATATATATATATATATATATATATACACACATACATTATACCTTTAGTGATATGTACATAAGAAAAAGCCACTTTGCTTAAAAGCATGTTTGTTACAAACCATTCAATTACTGGTTAAATCATTAAAATCAATCAATCAATCAATAGTTCATATCAAATCAATCAAAGCCAAACATTTGCATTTGGAAGCAAAAGCGGAGACAGGAGAATACTGGTGATCTATTAAAACATTCAGCGTTGAAGTGATCAATATTCCCAGATACTTCTGTAAATAAAATCTTTCCTCATTCTTATGTAAAATAAACACCTAATTGACCTATAATCCGACAGGACTCTCCTGAAACACAATTAACATGTTATTTACAAAGCCACTGCATATCATGCAGCATGCAAAGCGTGAGATTATAGAGCAGCCAGAGAGCGAGAAGCTAAATTAAATCCAAACAGCAACAGACATTTCCAAAGAGATACAAACCTCCAACATTAAAATGCTATGTCTGATATAAATTGAGTCACCCTCAATTCTCTTTGCCCTTTTCTGTGAAAACGAAAAGAAAAAACGAGTGGGTTTGGTTCACTTTTCTACAGGGTCAGAATGAAAGTGCCTTAACACACATGCACTCTATAAACAAGCTACAATGTTAACAGAACAACAGTAATGATGAAGAACATGCAAAGAGTAGACCGTGCTAATGTCAGCAAATGAACCAGAGAAGTACTGAACTAGCTGAAATATTTAAATTCATATTAGGAAAAGAAATAGCAACATGACAAAAACCAGAAAAGCAGAAACTAACACCATGCCCAGAGTGAGTCTTGTGTGGTGGATCATGCTAGTGCATTCCAGGTTTTACAGCAGTAAGAAATGAGGAAACACATTTTGCCTTGTAATCTAATCTAATCTAAATAACTATACTTCTATAACTGTTACAGCAGATCATGAATGGTAATGTATTCATATTGTCTTACAAATACACTGCAGGTGATGTCATTTAAGCTTTAGCTGTATGGAAGCACATGAAAAGAGTGTTACTTATTTGACCTAAAGAGCCAAAATACTGAAAATGGAAGTGGGATCATGTCTGGCTGCCACACATCTGAGCTGCTGACCTTTCTCAATTGCACCATCTCCGAGCTCGCCACTTCTCTCTGGTGCTACCGCGGGAGGACAGAGGAACACGCGTTAACATCCTCTGCATTTGGCTTTCATATTGTTGTGACACAGCAAAGCCAAAGTCTCTACAGAGCCATGCACCAGGCCACACTCGCAAACTAACCTTCACGTCCCCATTGATGCTGGTCATCAGGGATGAATTTACTTCTCTACGGTCCCTCCATATTGGCTACAGAGCACACACACAGTTCACATTCTCATTACCTTACTTAGAAAAACTATAGGGATTTATGAGGGGAATTATTTGGAAGTAGCTAAAAAGACAATATTAAGACCAGTATGACATCCCGGTATCGTCATGATTAAAGGCTGGCAATATATCGCAATTTAGATAATATGGTGCATTCTTGTTTTGAAGATATGCAAGTATATTGTGTATAGTAGACAAAAATGTAACAATAAGAGCTGATTAAAAGTTAAAATGAAAAAAAGTTATTTTGTAAACTTTCAAATAAGGGTATAAGGTTTCTGCACTCTTGACAATTCACATTTGTCTGATAATTGAACCTGAACTAACAAATGTTAAAGGCCCATTTCTGTTGGATTTAGATAATATCGGCTGAATATGTATACTCCCAAAAAAATATTTGTCAATATTGCCCACCCCAAGTGATGTACACATTTCAAACTTATTTTGCCACTAGGAAAAGTCTAGATGCTAAGGTTGATTCCACAAGAATACACTTTTTGTGCAACAGAATATAATGGTATTTTCAATCATAACCATGTGGTCTCATTTACTATTCAAGGTCCAATTTGGGCCTCTTCATTAAAAAAATAAATAAAAAGTATCAATACTTAAAGAGTAAAATACATGACATAAAATATATGATAATAGTGTCTATAACAGAATATTCTGCTTTGCTGTAATGAAAAAGAGCTTTAGGTTAAAAAGGTAAGAATGTGATTGATAAAGTTCATACCTTGACCTCAGACAGTGGCTCCATTTTAGAGATCTCTTCTGTCTCCACAGTGACCTCCAGTCGCCTCTCATCCTGGCGGCCCCCCTTGATGGGGGTGGAGGTTTGGGGCTGGTCGAGAGGGGCCATGGGGATCCCGGCTTCAGCTAGAGCGGCCTGAGAGAACACCGGGGCACTGACGGGACGGGCGCCTCGCTGTGGTATCACCACTGGAAACGAAAGAAAACATTTACACATTGGACTAAAGAGCAAGATATTACATTTACAGAACCATATTTAACACAGCCAAGACTCTAGAGGTGGTAAAAAAAACACAAACTTTTTTAAAGAAAGCGTTCATACTTACGTGATGGCAGGAGTTACATTTATCAAGTCCCTCAAAGGGATCCTTAAACAGGTTTAATGATCAAGCAGAAACCATGCAATGTACAACAAACGAGTACCCAAACAGCAAGTTTAAAAGGTAAAAGCAAAAGAGTAGGTTGCAAAAAGCAAAAAGATCTCCTAAAAGCTTTTACACGAAAAGTAAAATTGTGTTTTTTGACTAGCCTTGGTGAGAAATGTTACTGCCATAGCCACACAGTTTTCCACTCTGGCTCAAAGCTCGTAGTGTTAGAAGCGCAGTCACAACACCGTTAGTCCAACACTCCAATACCTGACTTCTTGAGGCCACGTTCAAACAGAACAAACCAGTCCTCGTTTCTCCGAGCGGGAGGACGCCTTTCTTCAAGGACCCGCTTCTCAAACCGCGAACGAGTCTCAGAAATGGTGAGCTTTGTTTTAGTGTAAATGTTGCTTTCTTTGGTGGTAAACCGGACACGAGCAGGCCTAGATACTATAGCACAAGTATTGGAATAAATTAGAAGGAACAGAAATGGACAATCTTACAAGTGCCATGTGATAACCTGACTATACCTGGGGCTTTAACGACTTTGTCCAGAAGCATGTACCAATCATCATCCACCTTTCTCATTTCAGCAGGTGGTCTTTTTCGTTCCACGCCTGCCCTTTGCCACCTCATCTCTGTTACTGTAACGGCCAGCTGCACTCTTTGTTCTTTGGTCACTACTCTTTTGGTTGGTTTTACTTCAGGAGAAACACCAACTGATTTAGCCACAGCTGTAGGCCACAAATAAAGAAATCTCATCAAGGATCTACAGCAAATCACAACAACTCGCTCATTATAAACTACCTTTTATTTTAGGTGCAACATCCAGGAGGACAAGCCAGGAATCATCAATCTTTCTTGGTTGCGATGTTTTAATCCTCGTTACAGTCTTAAGTGGACTCACATCATCGTGAATTGGTTTTGGTTTTGGCAAAACAGCAGCATTCTCTCTGACGGCAGCTAACACAAAGGACTCATTTTAAATCACCCATGGGAGCTAATAGTCAAGTTTGAATTGATGTTGAGAAAATTCGCAGTACCTCTCGGCTTGGCAACAGGCTCGTAACGGATGATGTCAAAAACGACAAACCAATCGTCCGTTATCCCCCTTTCAGACATGGCTCTGATTGGGCGAGGTCTTTTCTCAAACAAACGTGTTTCATCTCGTCTTTTGTCCACACCAATTATCAACTTCTCTGCCCGAGCCTCAGCCGTTTCTATTTCAGCACCCAAAGTTTGTCTTGTATCCGGCAGAGGTTTAACAGGAAGCACTAGCGCCATAGATTAGATATCATCAGTGACACTTGTGTGAAGCAATAAATAAACTTATGATTTTATTAGAGATGCAACAATACCTGAAATTTTGATTTCGCAAGTAGGCCTGTCACAATAATTACCATATTAACCTATTGCTAAATTAAAAAAAAAAAGCTGGAACAAGATTTTTTGGGCTTAAAATTTATTGTGTGAATTTTCTTTGCATTAGTGGAGAATTTTAAATATGTTTTCTGTAGTTTGAGCTGTCAAATACTATAATAGATACTAACTAACTGAGAGAATAAACATTTGGAAAAGGCTTTGCTGGGATTCTTCAGCTTTAGAATTATTGTCTGAATGGCATAAAGTAGTTTCAGTTGTATCTGATGTAGCAACATATGGCACGGCAACATATATTATTGTAGCAAGCTCAATTGCAAGAATATTGTGAACAGGATTTTAATCTATTGAATTGTAAGATGTTAAGAGTAAATCCACTGTTTGATGGAGCGGCACGCCAAAAAAGGAACACCACAAACCAAGTTCCTTTTCCCCATTTTAGTGCTGCCACAATATAAACGTTGTTAATATTATACTTTAGTTATTGTCACATCACTAATGGTAATGTAAGGTCACACAGATGTACCTGTTGGGAGGATTAACCTTGATCTGGGCCCAAACAAAACAAACCAGTCGTCGTCTCGCTGTGGCGGCGGCTGAGAGGGCCTTGGTTTTATCTGCGTTGCCTCAGCTTTCGTCTCTACCACTTTAACTGCAACTTTAGGCTCAGGTTTTGGAATTGTTCGAGCAGCTGGTCACACATACACATATGATCAAGTTAAGTTCTTGCACGCAAACATGCAGCACTGCGAAAAGGTTTTTAAAGCTACAAAGTTGAGTACCTTTAGGTTTATAAGGAGTTTCTTTAGGCCCAGCAAAGAACAGGACAAACCAATCATCTTCGATCCCTCTGAAAGTTTGTGAAATCCTCGCTTTTGAGACCGGATCGACAATGACCGTTTTCTCCTCAGTCATTTCTTTAACGGAAATCTTTGTCATCTGTGTCAGTGTACTTGCTTCTTCAACATAATCCTGACCATAAGAAGCCACCGCCACCACTGAGAAACCAAGCAGGATTAGAACCAGTGACAAACATGCAGCACTGCGAAAAGGTTTTTAAAGCTACAAATAAAAAATAACCTCAACCAAAATAGTTAAACTGTAAAAACATCCACTCCATAGGCAAATGCCCTTCTCCATTAGATACTGATCATTTCTATTGATCTAATATGATGTAATCGACCAACAAGAGCCAAATATAGCACCAAATCCCTGAAAATGTAAACTGTCTCTGTTGTATTTGAAAGCAAATATCTTTATATCATCTATAACCTCCCTACAGTATTGCATTTGTGCCTGAAAACAGATGTTGAAGAAAGTTGAGTACCTTTAGGTTTATAAGGAGTTTCTTTAGGCCCAGCAAAGAACAGGACAAACCAATCATCTTCGATCCCTCTGAAAGTTTGTGAAATCCTCGCTTTTGAGACCGGACCGACAATGACCTTTTTCTCCTCAGTCATTTCTTTAACGGAAATCTTTGTCATCTGCGTCAGTGTACTTGCTTCTTCAACATAATCCTGACCATAAGAAGCCACCGCCACCACTGAGAAACCAAGCAGGATTAGAACCAGACTAATTTAAAGAGCAAATGAAATAGTAGCATACGAAAACCTTGTGGCCTGTATGGAGACGTTTTGGTGGGGACATCAAACAAAACAAACCAGTCGTCCTCCCTTTGTGAGACTGGTTTAAGGATTCTCTGCTCAGTTGGTTTAACCCTGGACAACTCCTTTTTCACAGTTATGATCTCCTCTATCCCAGCAATTTCTGAGGATATTATTGTCTCAGAATAAATTATCTCTTCTTTGTGGTAGACATCAACACGCATGACATTTTTTTTTACTGATTAATAATGAAAACATACGAATAGGAGAACACATTAAGAATCAAAGCAAAGATTTGTAGAGGGAAATGTGTAATACCTGGTTGCACGTATTGCACATCTTTTGGCGAATGATCAAACAGAACGAACCAGTCATCTTCTGTTTTCCTCACAGCCCCTGGCAAAACTACAGCTACATTTTGAACTTTCAATTTGCCGCTTCCAACCACTTCTTCAATCATTTTATCTCTTGGCACGTCAGCAAAAACATTTTCGTCTGTCTCGACCTCAACGACGCGTAACAGAGTTGTAGCTAGTGCAAGAAAACATCCATGCCATGCTTTAAAACCTTCTAAAAAATGTATGCAAATGCAATAGATTGAGCGCAACGCAGTGAAGCAAACTCTGTACCTGTTTGTTTACGAGGAACATGTCTTGGATCAACATCAAACCAGACAAACCAATCGTCCATTCTCAGAACTGGGGAGAGTGTAGCCAGAGAGGTCGGCTCAAACCTCTCCACATCTTCAATTTTCATCTCTTCAACGAAAACTTCCACTTTCTCCAAAATAAGTGGCTTTGCTGAGACATTATCGGCATCAGTTTGCACACCTTCCATAGAGGCAACCACTACTGGCAAAAACAATGTGTATGTTTGAGAGAAATGATGAGAAATGGGTGAGTTGCAGCGGCTCAACTGCGGCATACTGTACCTGGCTTGTAAACCGCCTTGTATGGAAGACGATCAAAAAGTTTGAACCAGACGTCTTCAGATTGGCTTGGTGTTGCAGACCTGCTAGCCCTGTTCTCAAGAATGTCTGTTCTGCTCAATATGGATTTAGTCTCAATTTGAAGTTTTGGCAGTACATCCTTTATTTCAGTCGTTTCATCAACAATTGTTACCCTTTTCTTGGTCCTTTTCTCCATCCGGTACGATACAACAGCAGTGGTGCCAACATCTGACAGGCTAAGCTCCTTATCTACATCCTCTCTCCACTCCTTTTCTATCTGGCCAAGCTTTTCTCTCAAACTTTCGATTACTTCATTCTTATCTGTGGCCTTTATTAGATTTTGCTGAAGCCTGGCCTCTTCTTCAGACAGCAAACCTTTAAGAAACACCCTCTTTATGTCATCTTCCAACTCATCCTGGTTCCCCTCTGTTGTCTCCAGTGTTCTTATAATTGTTGTTACTCGTGTTTCTGAATCTTGCTCTTCGTCCCTCAGCCTAGCCACCTCCTCTTTCCCCAACTCCTCCTCGATGACCTCCTGAAGCCTCACCTGCAGCTCGTCCACTTGTTGAAGCCTTTCCTCTAAATGTCTGACTTCCTTCAGGCGTCTTTCTAAAACACCCACTTCCTTCAGTGGTTCCACCATAGTGATGGTTTCCTGCATTCTCTCAAGTACTTCCTCAGAAAGCTTTTCCTTCTGCTGGAGCTGGTCTAGAAGAAGCAAAGTTGTGGGTATAAGATTATAATGTGCTGTTTGTAATGAACTAAAATGTGTTTCCACATGCTTACATGAGATATCGCCCCCTTTCAACACACTACTCCGGTCAAAGTACAAGAACCAGTCGTCTGTCTGCTTTGGCACCGGTTGGAACAGTCTTTCTACAGAGCTCATCTTTGACAAGTTAAGTTCCACTGATAAATCGAGGTAAAGACAGAATGAGAATATCAATACGAATTTTGACTGATGCCAGAATAAAATAAGTGATTTTTGCTGACAGCGACCATTGAAATATACCTGACTGTTTAACCATAGCAAAGGTTGGTGTAAGAGGAAAAGGAGGGTGCCGATGGAGCAGAGCAGACCACTCATCCTTCACGCGTCCTGGCTGGAGCAGCTCAGGCCACGGCCGACTGACTTCGAGGTCAGTCTGGACACACTGCTCTGTGACTGTGGACAAATCATGTCATCAAGACATTATGTAATGAAGCTGGTGTGGCATTTACCAGACCATTTCAATCCAGCAAATGTATGTTAGAGCAAGGCTTGCAAAATGTATCTAATTTTTCAACACGCACAAGCAGAGCAGTCATAAAAGCGTCAATGGCGTTTTCCAAAGCCTCCTGGGCTCACATGAGTTTGCATGACAAAGGCATGCAGACTATGCCCAACACAGCAACCAGAAAAGAGAGGTTTAAAGTGGTACTGCAAGCACAAATTTAAACAAAGACAAGTTTGCTCTCAGAAGATTATGTCATGATAATGTTGCCCACAAATGAGGAGCACAAGCATTGAAGACGATGCTGCAGCTTATCAACGCTTGTTATGAGACCAAACAAAGCAGTGAATGATTGTGTAAGTTTGTTAATGCTCCACAAAACCTAAGTACCTGAGATTCTAAAGGGACACACGACTCTGGTGGACAGCAGATAATCCGACCAGTCATCAACCTCACACCTGGCTGATGAACAAATCGTGCAAACGTGATAGGGCGCACATCAAAGATGGAGCTTTCACTCATATCCACACATGCCACATACCTCCATCCAGGTTGCGGGACAGCCTCTTGCTGGCAGAGCGTGTGAAGCGCGGAGCGGGCCGGTCGATCATAGAGCTGGCCTGGCGGGTCTGAGTCTGAGTGCGACCACTGTAACGAAACTTTGAACCCAACACAAGGAAACGCCGAGAGGAAGGAGGCTCCACAGTCGGAACTCTGAGAAAATAAAACATGAAATTACTTTAATTCAACCCACTAATGCGACGACAAAACATCAACAACCACTACATACTACATCGTAGTATGTAGTGGTTAAGTACTGCATAAGCCACTTATTTCCACCTCAGGTCAAATTACCTGTGGTGTCAGGTGGGAAATAAGCCACTGAAGTGACAGAGAACAGGGCTTTACCTGAAGAAGGTGTGATGCTCAACACAAACTTTCCACAGTTTCTTTGAGGCTTTGTAGTTTGGCAGTTTGAAACCGATGGTGCTCTCGTATTGTTCTTGCTGCAAATCAAAACGACAAAGTGTCAGTGCCATCTGCTACCGGTCCCCAGAGGCAAATGTAACCCATGTTTTACTATGTATTATTATTTTTCTTTAATAGTCTGTTGCTCTGTCCCTATATTCTATGTGTGTTTTACCATGAAAATAGAGCCAATCATTCCAATAAACAGCAAATATGAGTAATAAGCTATTTTAAATTCAAAGTTATAGAAAGGTTTGTACACATTTTACGCTGTTGTTACTGGCTCTGACCCTGCAACCGGTCCCGGAAAAAAATAAAAAGTGACTGCACTGGTCCTTGCAAGAAAAAAGGTTTGGGATTGCTGCCCTAGATCATTTAGTTCAATGATGCCTTAGTTTAGCAAAATTGTCATTAGTCGACTATCATTTTGTCAAGACAACAGCGATTCATAAGAACAAAAGCAGAAAGGAGAAAGCATTGAGTGAGTTTTGCTGGGGTTTTGGGAGTGAATCAACAGTTTGACTTTTATTTTTTTGATACGTTTGATATGTTTAGTTGACTACAGCTCTAACCAGAATTAGATTAATGTTGAAATAATTATATCATATAAGAAAGCAGAAATTGAATGTACCTCTGATGCCCTGATCTTGATGAAGAAGCTGCTTCGTTTGTAGGAAATCTTGAGCACTTTAGGCCAAGGAAAACGATTAATCCTGAGTTTGTCCTTGTAAACCATGAGTCCACTGGCACAAACACCTAGTGTGATGTCAACACCTTCAAGATCCTAAAGCAAAAAATGAGGTTAGAAGATGATTCTGTTCCACTGAATATTCTGCAATCACATTTAATGCAATAACAGAAAAGAGTCACCAGGGGGAAGATATTAGTTTAATAATGTATTATTTTAGTTTTTAACTGACAAAATATTTCAGCAACTCAAATGTAATTTAACTTGTAAAATACAACAACAAACAACAAAAACTTTAAATGAAATACTAGCATACCTTAGCTTGGTGAAGGTCCACTCCATACATGGCAAGTTTCTTGGCATTTTCTAGAAACAACAAGTCTGCTTGGGCTGGACTCATCGACCTGCAACGAGTTATATTATAATATGACAGTAACTACAAAAGGATGTGGTGAGACATTTCCCACGAGAACAGGAAAAAAAATATTTTGAATATTGTGCAGTTCAGTTAACAATTTTGACAGAATAATTTTCATTTATTATATTTTATGTTTTTACTGCTGCCATTGTAGAATGGATTTTTTAAAATGATGACAACTTAACATAACTCAGCAGCACTTAAGCCTTTTTTGTCCAAGCCAAACATAAACACATGTGTGCACAATCTCGTGGCTATTATATTTTGTGAGCTCTTGTGGTGCTAGATTTGGTCCCATCCCTAATACACATGAGGTCTTACCTGTATGTGCGGTGAAGCTCAATGACCTTGTCCTCTAACTCCTTGGTCTGTCCAGGAGCCAGGTTCAAATCCTTCACATAGTCTGTCCCATGTACCATGGGGTCATACTCCCCGAGTTCGGATTGAGCAGTGTAGGAGCCCAGTAACGACAGCGTCACAAAGGAGCAGGGCAGGACCCCGCGCAGGATGTCTTTCCTCAGCTGGAGACAGAGACAATACCTACGCAGGAACAAAATCATCAGCCTGGAATTACTACACGGCTGGGGAACGAAGGAGACAAACAGAGAGGCTCAGTGAAGACGCATTTACCTGGTGAGATCCTCAGTGAGCTGGGCTGGGTCTGGGGGGTAGAACTTCACGTTGAAAGTAAACTCATAAATGCCTCCTGTGGCCTGTTTCCGAAGCTCTTTTGTGAGGTCAACCCACGTCTAAAGTAAAGCAAGGGAAGTTACACATGCAGTTGGACACTACAGTACCGCTGATGACAGGTGATTATTCAAATACATCAAAACAAGCGGTTTACCATGGTAGATGGGGATCCCCAGTGTGCAAGGCCAAAGTAATCTTTTTCCAATAGATTGAGGTGGTCAGACACCTTGATAAACAGCTCCTGGCCTTTGGCATGTTTCTGTTCAAACGAAAATAAATGTTAAGTCCAGGGAAAATGAAAGAAACACGGAATAATGTCACAGTGGAATCCTCTTACATCAAGCTCACACTCAAACAGAGCGTCGTCCAGTAACGTGACTTTGCACTGCATGGTCTTCTGTCGGCCTTTGGAGCCCTTTGCGTCTTTTGCGTCTTCAGTTTCCTTGTTTTTTGTTGGGTTTTTTGCCTCTTGTTTAGATTTTTTCTCTCCCTTTGAAGTTTTCTCTTCTGCTTTTTGTGAGGGCTTTTTTTCACCGTCTTCCTTCAATTCTTCTGCCTCTGGCTTCGTCTCCACTTCGTGATCTTCTTTGTTTTCCACTGGCGCTTGCTATAGAATAATATACATTTAGGGGAATTGGTTGGGTCATAGTTCATAAGGCCAAAGATTAAAAAATAACTAGTGTCTTTTTCACACAAAACTTACAAAAGGACATCAAATTGTCGTTAATATTCTGAATGTTGTTTTGAAGTAAAGCTAAATTTGAGAGTATTTTATATAAATAAAAAGTGTGTCTGATGGCCGCATTTCAACAGTTCCATAGTTTGGACAGCCCAGATTTAAGAGGACACATACAGCGATATGAAGGGTATGAAGTGATCTATAATAAAAGATAAAGCCCCATATCTGTAATATTAACTAACCCGAGTGTATCTAGTACTATACACAGTAGATCTCACCTCTGCACTGCCGACGGAGCGCTGGTCCGGAGCCGGCTCGATCTCCGGTTCCGTTTTGAGCTCAGGTTCTGGATCTGCGATGGGCGCCTTGACCTGTTCTATAGCAGACCCCTTTTTACCCTTCTTGCCCTTGTCCTTTTTCTTCCCCTTTTTTTCGTCTTCTTTCTTTGGTTTGACGGGTTTCTGTTCGTCTTTCACCGGCTTCTTCACCTCCTCTTTTGACTTCTCTTCCTTCTTCACCTCTTCTTCGGAATTCTCTTCCTTCTTCACCTCTTCTTCTGACTTCTTCACCTCTTCTTCTGACTTCTTCACCTCTTCTTCTGACTTCTCTTCCTTCTTCACCTCTTCTTCTGACTTCTCTTCCTTCTTCACAGATTCTTCTTTTGGTTTCTCCTCCGGTTTCTTTTTCGCCTCTTCTTCCTTCTTTTTACTTTCCTCTTTTTTTTCCTCTTCTTTCTTCTTATCCTCCTTTACCTTTTCCTCTTTTTTCTTGTCATTTATCTTTTCCTCTTTCTTTTTCTCCTCTTTTACCTTCTCCTCTTTCTTTTTGGCTTCCTTTGCCGCCTTCTCCTCCTCTTTCTTTTTGTTCTTCTCTTGTTCTCTCTTTTTTGCTTTCTCTTCCTCGCGTGCCTTCTCTTCCTCTTTTTTCTTTGCTTTCTCTTCTTCCCTCTTCCTTTCCTTTTCCTCTCTTTCTTTTTTCTTAGCCCCTTTTTTGTCAATTTTTACTTCCTTCTTGCTGTCACTTTTCTTTGTTTCCTCTTTAGCCGGAGCGTCTTCTTTAGCTTCTGCTTTAGGCTCAACTTTTTCCTCTACTTTTTCAGCAGCTGTAGCCTCCTTAGCTTCATCCTTCTGTTTCTCCTGTTTTACCTTTTCCTCCTCGGTTTTTACTTTTTCCTCTTTTTCCTCCTCTGGTTGTACTTTCTCCTCTTTTTCCTCCTCTGGTTGTACTTTCTCCTCTTTTTCCTCCTCTGGTTTAACTGTTTCCTCTTTTCCCTTTTCTGGTTTTACCTTATCATCCTCTTTTTTAACCTTTTTGTCAGATTTTTTTGTCTTGTCGTCAACTTTTTTCTTAACCTCTTTTTTCTTTTTCTTACTGCCTTTCTTTTCAGTCTTTTCCTCCTCTTTTTTCTTGTTGGCTGGGGGATCTACCTTTTCTTCCTTCTTTTCCTCTTTCACCTCAGCCGCTGCCTCTTGTGTTTTGGTGTCCTCCTCCTCGCTCTTTTCTTCTGCCGTTTTTTCTTCTACTTTCTCTGCTTTTGCCTCTTTGTCGGCCTCGTCCTCCTTGGCTTTCTCTGCCTCAAACTCTTCTCCCTCTGAGCACTGCGAGCGCCGCTTAAGGAAATTGGAGAAGAGTTTGGACAAGCCTTTGCCGGCAGAGGTCCTGGTGCGAGGTTTCAGCTGCTCCTCCTCTGGGGTGACTGCTGCCTCGGCCTGCCCAGGCTCAGAGCCCTTCTCCTGGGCCTTGGCAGCAGAGGACTCCCCCTCCTCTGGGTCTGGGTTCTGTTTGTTCTCTGGTTCAGGTTCGGTGGGACTGGCCGTCTGCTTCCCCTCAGTGTCCGCTTCACTTAAAGCACTCGCCTCTGTCGTCATGGCAGCCACTGGAGGAGACAGATGAAGAAAGGTCAAACTGAGCAACACTTCCCCACACAAACAGGAAGGTAGTACTAGTAATCGTAGGGATGTGTATTTATTCAAACACAGCACTATACTAGTAATTTGGGTGTAACACTTGGCTTGACACTTAAATTAAATAAATCATGTTAGTCAATTGTCTTTAAAAATACTACAGTTAACACTTGGCTTTAGTCTATATTTTGTGCTTATTGAATGTTTTATTGAAAGCTTTGACAGTTTTACTGACATTTTATTTTGATATTCTGAACTTGTTTTATGTGCGTTCTGTGACCACAGGGTACCCATGAAAAAGAGAGCTTCTCTCATTGAGGTCTTCCCCTGTATAAATAAACTAAATAAATAAGACTACCGTCTCTTCAAAGACAACTGATTAACACTCGACTAACAAGCTTGACATCATTGTACATTATATAAAAATATGTTTTTAATATCATATCTGTTAAATTCTCATAAATATTCCATGTAATAAAGAAGCATCAAACGTTAAAAAAACATCGTTGAATAACAATAGGGGTTTGTCTCGGTCTACACTGACGTATGACAGCAAACCCACAACACTGTCAATGAGAGACTCATTAAAGTCCACGCACACAAAGGGGGCATTCTCCTCCCAAGCTGCCCATTAGCACCGCTCAAACTCACATTTCCCAGCATGCCTTGTTGCTCAGCTCACAACCCAACCATCGCAGGTTATCTGAGGCACCCAAACCCTCAAGCGATAATACAGGAGACGAGTGGCATCGAGTTAGTATTTAAATAAGAAGCTGCAGAACCAAAAATAACCAATATCTGAGGGATTACACTCACTGACTCTGGTCCTGGGACAGACTCATGTGGCTTCAGTTGCACCTCTTGATTAAAGCTCTACTGTAGTAGCATTGTTCATGAATGAGACCTGATTTAATTGGTGACTAATATGGCTGTATTTGCCCTTCCATAAGTAGTTCAAGTCTCCTGGCTGTCGTGCGGTGGGGGAGGGGCCACAGACAGCCAGGCCAATCTTCCAGATGTACAGGGCTGTCCCAAAGGGTGAAGCTTGGCCTCCTCACTCTACACTTCCCACTGGTCGTGCGGGACAGCAGGAGGAGGAGGGGGGTGTAGACACAAACCAAATCCTCTTTAGCCCTCCCATTGTTTGTGTCCAGTGACCAATAACTGTGCAACTCTCTAGAAATAATCCAGTGTACCCTTCCCCCCACAGACCCCCCATAGGTCTGTTCCCTGGGTCAGCACACACACACACGGGCATGCCTCAGTGCCCATGGGCTCCTCTGGGCTGTTTAATGCTCTGTCATCTCAATTGTGATTGTCAGAAAACAGACATGCCCTTAATGGACCAGCTGAGGTTGTGTCTGCTGCCTCCTCCATTTTGTGTTTCCATCGAACATCTCTGCTATCTGCCAGCTGAGCAGGGCCGGACCGCATCATTAGTAAATATAGCAGAGAAAGTATTACCGAGCAAAATAAATGAATACATTACAGGCTTATTTTAAATTAACATTCAATTCAAATACCTCAGTTACCTCAACCCGGATGAATTGTGATCAAATGCTCCCTTGTTTGAAAGCACTGAGTCTAAGTCTGTTGTTGGCAAAAGAGATTGTCAGTGATGCTGCTGTGATAGAGCATAAAATGTAGTGAATGAGCCAGCACAGAACACGGGGAGGAGGTGTGGTATAAAAATAGTTCTTGTGCCCAGGATACGTGGTCTCATTAGTTAGCATTTACAGCTCACATCTATTTTTGTGCACGGAGCACTGTGCATACACGCACTTGTGCACAGCCCCAGCCGCATGTTAAATCTACGCTCTCTGCTACAGCTGATGCAGTACATTTGTTTTGGGCCAATTCCTGAATTGTTCTTTCAATCCCAGTGGAGTAAAACAACACTTGAAATAGTGTAACCTTGTCGAACACTAAGAGGACATACAGAAACCATGGTTCCTGGATACAGAGAGTAGGATTAAGGAATTAGAAGGAGTTTAGAGTTAATCAGGCCCCAAGTGAGATTATCTTCATGTACCTGCCTGCAGTATCTACCCCGGCTCTCCCTTCACTTGTGCATCTGCTGCTCTGTTTGGGAGCCTGTGCTGATTCATGGGTTTATGGCGTGCTCCGCCCACCTGGCTTCAAATCAACAGAAATGAACTCAGGGCTGGTATCAGTCCTCGGCCATAATAACCTCCTTAAATAAACAAACACACATGCCAAAGCACAGGCTAAAGCACAGGCACGTGCATGGCTAACATGAATCCTGCCCAGCAACTTGATCAAAAGCATCTGTAATTTGAATGAAACATATGTTCATACATGTTCAATGTTCAAGAGCATTTATTATATCAGTAAAAACACATTGGGGCAAATACATTTTGACCAAACCCCCCCCAATAAATGTATGCCGCAAGTCAGTGGTTCCCAAACTTTCTTGTCTAACGTCCTAAGTTTTATCTGACACTCAGAGTACATTTAAACTTGGGACCACTAAAAAAAGACAATACATCTGTTTGCTTTAGTTGTATATTATCAATTATTACAATTATGTTTCTTGTTTTAATGATTCTGAGGTCTTTTGCACCGAAAACAATCTAAAAGTTTTCAAATTTATAACCAAGATTTTTTCATTCAAATATTATTCAGTTTCACATTATTTGAAAATGTGAAACCATTCTAAGTGGCCACGTACCCATGGTTGGGAAAAGTGCCTTAAGTGACCAAAGAGGGCAGCTTAGTCTTCGGACAGGTTTGTAAAACTATTTCCAAACAAAGAACTGGATGGATCAATACACGCAGATGGTCTGAGAGCTCAGTGCTGAAACATGAACCGACAGGGGAAAAGAATGAAGTAGCTTCATTGATTTACTGCGGTCGGCCTGAAAGCAATTCAAAACCCATTTCCAATATCCTCACAGCCAAAGCCAATTGGAGTAATACTATATCGCTGCTTGCAACACACTGCAAAGAAAAGTGTTATCAGGAGATGAGACAAGAGCCATTACAAAATGTTTTCTTAAATGTTATGTATGTAAAGATATGAAATAATCAGCCAACGTGAAACTATGACAATAATATTATGGAAGGATATGTATGTGACGGTTTGGTGTCGTGTGGATCCCTGGTTAGATCAGTTTTGATAGTGAAAAGTGCAGAGGGAATGATTGCACAGGGATCATTCCCTGTGCACTTTTCACTATCAAGGGAGCCTTGCAACAGAGTAGTGATGTGTAGCTGCATGAATGCATCATAACTCCCAAAAGAGGATTAGCAGCAGCCAGCTCCTTTGGGACCTTGGTGACCTCACTCGTGCAGCAGCAACAAACATCCAAAACATCCTCTTTCAGCATCTCCTCCACACCTCGGACTGTCAACTCGCTGATTCAGCAGGAGAGCCCAGGTCTAAGGTCTAACCACAGTGTAGTGATTACTTAAGACCTGCTCCATTTCCAACTCATTCTTTCAACGTCATATCTGCGCTCTCCATAAAAGATTATCTATATACAGCACAGCGGTGTCACTGGAGATGAGTCTTATTGGATGAGACGCTCAGATGCACAGCGCGACATTCTGGAGATTCTAACCATAAAATGTCCGAGGATAATTTGTCTCAAACATGAAGCATCACAAAGTTGAACAAACCGTGTGCCCTAATATTTAAACGCTCCCGCGGGCCTTTTGTCTCTCAGAGGTATGAACACATTGGACACATTGTTTTAAAGTTTGATGGCATCATTTCTATAAAACAATCCCCTGTTGGTGAATGAGTGTGTTCTAAAACAAGACGAACAAGCTGCCTTTATTTTATTTTATTTGTGCAATCAAATCACAACGATATAGCCATCGATATAGTTTGATTGGACTGAAATTAAGCCATTTCAAAAGGTGTATAAAACTTGAAGTGTATTAAACAGACCTTTTCCATCTTTCTTTTTACAACAATCGATGTGTCTGGACCAATCAGAGGACATATTAAACGACAACTTGTAATTGATGAGGACGCAAGAGAACGCTTTTGTTTTGTTGAAACTATATTGTAAATTCTAATTTATTCAGTAGGCTACTTAGCGTCCAAATGTATTCAACCAGCAAAAAAATCTAACTTTTTCAAATAAACCGCAAAACCACAAGAGGCTGGATTGGGTGCGCGAGCGTGCCAGGGCATTTAAACAATCTGAATGAAAATGGCGCCGAAAGAGCCGCAAAACAAAATAAACACCACCTTCTGCACAGGGAGAACATGAGCCATACATTAATCTTACCTATTCTAAGATTTGCATCAAAGCGGAAGGGAGAAAAAGGACAGAAATGAGACAAAAAGGCGTATTCCGTGGGTTCAGAGTCGACACAGTGTAGCGGAGCCGCACATGCTTTGTTGTGCTGAAGGTGTCTGACGCTTGTAAAGGGGCGGAGCCTGTCGCGAGGCTGAGCACATGAACGCGCCTCACAACCGCGTGCGGGGCAGGACCGTGGAGCTATGGGCAGGACCGTGGAGCTATGGGCAGGACCGTGGAGCTATGGGCAGGACCATGGAGCTATAGGCAGGACCGTGGAGCTATGGGCAGGACCGTGGAGCTATAGGCAGGACCATGGAGCTATAGGCAGGACCGTGGAGCTATGGGCAGGACCGTGGAGCTATGGGCAGGACCGTGGAGCTATGGGCAGGACCGTGGAGCTATGGGCAGGACCATGGAGCTATAGGCAGGACCATGGAGCTATGGGCAGGACCGTGGAGCTATGGGCAGGACCGTGGAGCTATGGGCAGGACCGTGGAGCTATAGGCAGGACCATGGAGCTATAGGCAGGACCGTGGAGCTATGGGCAGGACCGTGGAGCTATGGGCAGGACCGTGGAGCTATGGGCAGGACCGTGGAGCTATGGGCAGGACCGTGGAGCTGTGGGCAAGACCGTGGAGCTTTGGGCAGGACCGTGGAGCTATGGGCAGGACCGTGGAGCTATGGGCAGGTCCATGGAAGCTATGGGCAGGACCGTGGAGCTATGGGCAGGACCGTGGAGCTATGGGCAGGACCGTGGAGCTGTGGGCAAGACCGTGGAGCTGTGGGCAGGACCGTGGAGCTGTGGGCAAGACCGTGGAGCTTTGGGCAGGACCGTGAAGCTATGGGCAGGACCGTGGAGCTATGGGCAGGACCGTGGAGCTATGGGTAGGACCGTGGAGCTATGGGCAGGACCATGGAGCTATGGGCAGGACCGTGGAGCTGTGGGCAGGACCGTGGAGCTATGGGCAGGACCGTGGAGCTGTGGGCAGGACCGTGGAGCTGTGGGCAGGACCGTGGAGCTATGGGCAGGACCGTGGAGCTATGGGCAGGACCATGGAGCAGGACCGTGGAGCTGTGGGCAAGACCGTGGAGCTATGGGCAGGACCGTGGAGCTGTGGGCAGGACCATGGAGCTGTGGGCAGGACCGTGGAGCTGTGGGCAGGACCGTGGAGCTGTGGGCAGGACCGTGGAGCTGTGGGCAGGACCGTGGAGCTATGGGCAGGACCATGGAGCTATGGGCAGGACGGGTCCAAGAGCTGCAGGAGCTTTTCTACAACTAGGCCCTGGACCCTAGAGCCAACGGCAACTTGTTATTATGGCGGAGTCCGTTTGATGATTTACCTTTGAGTGTAAATCATTAGCTGTCATGGCAAAGACTGGACTACCTCAAGACTCTTCGTCTTTGAAGGAAATAAAAGTAGTCCAACACAACCACGTTCTAATAATGTCTATAATGTAATCAAATAGTGCTTCCACCTGCTTGCTTGTGGGCTGTTTTAGAACCCTGATTTGGGGTCCACCCCTCTGCTTGACCTCATTACAGCCTCATTAACCACATCAGCAGGTTCAGAGGTTTCTCCACAGAAAAGTGTAAACACATACACACTGACCATGTTGAGTAGTTCATTCAAAATTGTACAAATATTCTTACCAGTCTACAAGATTTCTCCAAAAAAGATTCGTACTCGTAACAGCCTGGTGCAGATTCCATGGGACTCTAGCCCAATGTACCACTGTAACAGTCGATTCACATTTTTTGCTTTAGACTTTGATCACAGAGCACACACCAGGGGAGATACAGATTGCTACCACTGATGTTAAACATTTACCACTGCTCTAGACTGCACTTAGAAAGGAGCTGCATTTGGATCCTTTTTGTCATGACAAAGTACAGGTCCATATGGAGGAAGATTGAGGAGGTAAACAAAGAGGTTAGTTAGTGCCAGTTGCCTAGGAGCCCCTGCCCTGTGCCTACTGCTGGAGCAGGTGTGAGGCCGGACCCCAGAGGAGAGCTCCAGTCCCCGGGGACAGGGGCAGACTGAACTCAGACACACCCAACAACTGACGCAGTCTCTGCCCCCTCTTCATCACTCTTCCTTCCTCATTTGTTCAAAAGCAGAGGCGAACACACGCGACAGCACAGAGCATTACTCCAGCTGAGTGCACGGGGTTATGTTTGTTTGGAACATCTTTATCCTCTCTGACTCCATCCCTCAGTGATTATGTAACAACCCCACTGCTGCCACCCAGTTCATTTTGCTTTAGATTTTCAACACAGATCTACAAGGCATTTTTCATAAAATTCTCTCATGCATTTTTTTAAGGGAATTTTAAGACAATGCTAGCTCTGGCTGCTGCCTCGATCACACAGAGCAGGGTATGCTGCAGAATAGATGGTAACTCCATAAATATTCATAGTCCTGCATTATGTTATGAAGAATTTATGAACCACTCCATGTTCTGCTTTTTACCCCAACCATGCTATTGTGCTCTTGTTTGGTTTTGTATATGTATAATAGTAGTAGTATAATAATTATAATAATAGTAATAATTAAAAGAACAAACAGTTTAACATTTAAGACAAACATCTACTCATCAAGTCACTATAGACTGTATTTGTCAAAGGCCACACAGCAGATCACAATAGATGCTTTAAGATCCAGCACACTCTCTAGATGTCGTTTGTGAAATAATCTCTTTAGCACACGGTGCCAAGCCCAGAGGCTCTCAAAAGAGCAAATCAAGTTGGACATTCTGTGCCACATAGGCCCATGCAACGTTGTGTTTGATCATCCATTCTAAATGTGAAACTTAATTTGGTCTACACTGCCACCTGCTGGGTCTAGGAAAGGCAACAGAGCTAAAAGGTAAATAGATCACCGCGTGACACAGTAAATAGCATTTGGAGGCATAGTTTAACATATACAGTAAGATCTCCCTTAATTTTACTGATAGTGGAGCAGACAAGAGCAATGCATGCTGGGAGCATGTGTTTGGAGGAGATAAAACCTAAGAAGCTGCAGTTCATCAACTCCTCCCAAAAATAGCTACGACTTAAGAGTTACTGTAGAAAATATATGTGCCCTTGCAATTGAGGATAAAAACTCTATATTTGACCTAACAGCACATTTAGTACTATAAGAATATTGTGGGATGAAACATATGCTCAGTGGTGAAATGTTGCACCCCAGCAACCCATGTCCCCCAAATTAAAAAGACAGATACTCACATCATGTGCATGAAGGCCACAGCAGCAGCAGCAGCAGAAGATGTGACCAGGTCAGGGAACACAATTATGGGTCAGTAACAATAACAAAATTACAATCATTTATATTATTAACTGAGCATGCAATATGGAATCATCGTGACAACGGTAATAAAAACAAGTTTCCTTTATACTCATTTATTCCTCTCGTGTTAGCATTAATGCAGGACAGGACAGACTACAAACAGGAATGTTTTGTTTTGTGACATTGTAATAAACTGGGACAGTGGACCAAAATGTACAGCCTATTAATAGTTAATAACCTGGCAATAAACATGTATTAGTTAAGTCATTACATGTTGTGATGTGGTAACAAGAATAACCCTGATACTACACGCACTGGAATTAATCCTGCCAAGTGCGTGTCGTGAACTCAGAAACAACTAAGGGATTTGCCACTGACATGCAAAATGTCCATGCTACAATAGTTCAACATGAGTTCTTACCTGTGTCTACCACAGCCCACCAGTGATTCTTGTTTAGTTTGATGGCATGTCCCGCTGTGGCGCTCTCATTCTGAAGTTGCAGGTAATCGGCAGGTTTCCGACTGACGCAGTGACGCAGCTACAGTGACGAAGCACTTGGGTGTTGGGTGTTGGGTGGGACCCGGTCAGTCCCCCGCCTTCTAACACTGCCAAACGGTCCAAACAAATCAAGCAACGTCTTCAATCAAATACTGTATTGGTTAAACATAAGCAGTGTGAAAAGGAAGCCCTTACAATATGGACCCAGACAGTGGCCCAATGCTGTTAATGGATTTGACCTTAATCACCTTTCCTTCAAAGGCTTAAGCTTGAACAGGTGATTTACACCTGTGGCTGTGCTTGCTACAAGAGCCATTATGGAATAGGTTATCATTATGGTCAAATCACCTCGTTTTAACCATACTAATAATTTTAAATGTGTTATTATCCAGTCTACCACAGCCCACTGTGTCCACTAGAGGGCGCCATTGAACCACAGCTACAATGCATTGTTTTCTTTCCAGTGAGAGTAAAAGCACATGAGAGAGTCTATTTCACCCTTTATTTATTCCGATGCAATATTAACTAATTAGGCCCGAGCCCCAGCAGGGCGGAGGGCCTATTGCTCCCGCTACGCTGCCTTCGGCAGCGTTGCAACTGTCTGACCAAACATGGTCAGACAGGTACGGGGTACCAAACATGTTTGTTACCCCGTCGCCCCTGGCAAGTACAGTGAACTAGCCCATGCCGAAGGCATGGATCATGCATACTTACTCCTGCTATGACAGAAATCGTCAACAATGAGTGAATGGGCATATAAAGCACTCATTTGCGCTAAGTACCTCACAAATACGTTCCCCATCTCTTGCATGTTCCGTGCATATAGCATGTAATGCAAAAATTGAACATTATTACTGTATAGAGGGCCAAAAACACAAAGTGGGCGGAGCCCACTCAAAATTAACGAAAGTACCCGTCAGTGACCAGGGACCCACACCATGAGGTAGGAAAGCGCGAGCGCTTTCCGAAAATGTATAGTTTATGATATTTGAAAAATGGGAAACATTGTTTTCGCATCGGAATATTTAGGCCCGAGCCCCAGCAGGGCGGAGGGCCTATTGCTCCCGCAACGCAACTGTCTGACCAAACATGCGGGCGCAGCCCGCATGTTTGGTACCCCGTCGCCCCTGGCAAGTACAGTGAACTAGCCCATGCCGAAGGCATGGATCATGCATACTTACTCCTGCTATGACAGAAATAGTCAACAATTAGTGAATGGGCGTAGCCCATTCACTAATTGTTGACAACAGCAGCGCGAAGCGCTGCATTCCTCCAAAAACCCTCCTGGCATCGTCCCGTACGCGAGAATCCATGCCGCAGGCATGGGCCATGCTTGTATCTGCTCAAATCAATGGAAGTCTATGGGGAGTGGGCGGGGCATCCCGACGGAATAGGGAGTGACGAGCGCGTAAGCGCTCGTAATGATGATTCCACCCCATGGCGGCATCGGGAAGGCTTAGAGCTTTCAAACGATGTATAATTTGTTGTTATAGTGGAAACGGCTATATTGTTTTTGCTAAAAATATTATTATTTTTATTTTTATTATTTTTCTTGTTCTTCTGCTTTTTGAGCTCTAATTTGACCCCCTGAACATGCTCAAAAACTCACCAAACTTTGCCCAAAATTCAGAATCGGCGAAAAATTAGATTTTTTCAGGGCCATTTTTTTTTTCGTCAAAAAATGGCGCGACAGCGCCACCGACAAAAGTCAAAATACATTGCGCCTATGGGAGACGCCCCGAGGTCAACTTTGTCGTAAAGCTACGAAATTCGGGACACGCATTCCTCTCGTGAGGACAAAAAAAATAGCGATAGCGCCCCCTACAGAGTTGCCTTTGAGTGAACATTGATGGACAAAAACTGGTTTTACACAAATGTTCTAAACTTTGCCCAAAATTCTATTTTGGGGTCCCGAGCAAAAGGCCAATCAAACTTATGCCTTAATTTTTACGGCGTAGCCGTAGCCATGACGGAAACCTCCCATGTTATCCCTATGGGAAAATTGCTAAATCTCTCGAATATCCACATTTTTCTGTTTCACACTTTAACGAACTCCTCCTAGTGCGTTTTGCCCACCGACCTCAAAATCGGTGTACGTCCCCTAGACAAGTGGGGCATCTAAAGTTATCCAAATTTTAAGGATAACTTTTACGGTCTCTGTGCGACGGAGCCGCAAACTTTTCCCTGAATTCTGACTATTTGGCCTTCAGAGTGGCCTATAAACAATAGAGTTTTTCCAAATGACATTATATTTTGCACAAAATTCTAATTTGCCATCCTGATCATAAAAGTATGAGAGCCAAAGTCATATTTTGTACGGCGTAACCGTAACGATGACAGAAACATCCCATGATATCCTTATGGGAAAATCGCGAAATTGCTCAAATCACCACATTTTTACGCTTCACACTTTAACGAACTCCTCCTAGGGTGATTGTCTGATCAAACTCATATTTGGGGGAAATCATCTACACAAACGGGGCATAAAAAATTAGTCATATTTTGATATTAAGTGGTACGGTCTCTGTGCCGTGGAGCTGCAAATATACTGTCACAAATGGGAAAACGCCAAATCTTTGAAATGTTCACATTTACGCTTCACACTTTAACAAACTCCTCCATGGGCAATAGCTCGATCAAGCTTTACTTTGGGAAATATCATCTACACAAGCGGAGCATCAAAAGTTATCCATATTTATATTCCAAGTGCTACGGTCTCTGTGCGGCGGCGCAGCACATTTGACTGACACTTGTGTTGATTTGCACTGGATTGGCCATGTCCAATGTGTCGCCGCCTGTCAAGTTCTTTTTTTATTCAACACACAATAAGGGCGCCATCTTTATCAAGTCGAAAGCGCAGAGTCGGAAGGCCGGCGGCCCGCGAGGGCCGTTGGATGCCGCTTGCGGCTTTAATTAGGCCCGAGCGCCACAAGCTGGCGAGAGGCCTATTAATCTCGTAAGGCCGTGCGAAGCACGGCTGCGAAAGTGCGCACGTAGTTCGCACGAAATCGAGCGCGAAGCGCTCGCCCACTTCCAAACACTCACTAACGCACTCCTTCACTCATGCACGCCCCGTGCATACTAATTAGTAGTAGGAAAATGGAACATTACCGTTGTAAACGGGCGAAGCCCGTGCAAAAGTGCGCACTAAACGAGCACTTTACATCCCCATATAAAGCACTCATTTGCGCTAAGTACCTCACGAATACGTTCCCCATCTCTTGCATGTTCCGTGCATATAAGCATGTAATGCAAAAAATGAACATTATTACTGTATAGAGGGCCAAAAACACAAAGTGGGCGGAGCCCACTCAAAATTAACGAAAGTACCCGTCAGTGACCAGGGACCCACACCATGAGGTAGGAAAGCGCGAGCGCTTTCCGAAAATGTATAGTTTATGATATTTGAAAAATGGGAAACATTGTTTTCGCATCGGAATATTATTAGGCCCGAGCGCCACAAGCTGGCGAGAGGCCTATTAATCTCGTAAGGCCGTGCGAAGCACGGCTGCGAAAGTGCGCACGTAGTGCGCACGAAATCGAGCGCGAAGCGCTCGCCCACTTCCAAACACTCACTAACGCACTCCTCCACTCATGCACGCCCCGTGCATACTAATTAGTTGTAGGAAAATGGAACATTACCGTTGTAAACGGGCGAAGCCCGTGCAAAAGTGCGCACTAAACGAGCACTTTAAATTCGCGGTCGTCATCCCCATATAAAGCACTCATTTGCGCTAAGTAGCTCACGAATACGTTCCCCATCTCTTGCATGTTCCGTGCATATAAGCATGTAATGCAAAAATTGAACATTATTACTGTATAGAGGGCCAAAAACACAAAGTGGGCGGAGCCCACTCAAAATTATCGAAAGTACCCGTCAGTGACCAGGGACCCACACCATGAGGTAGGAAAGCGCATCGGAATATTATTCTTTCTTTCTTTCTTTCTTTCTTTCTTCTTCTCGGGACCAACCCCCCTATTTTTCACCCAGTGAACATTGACGAAAAGTCACAAAAATTTGCACACCTCTAAAAATCGTGCCTCTCTACATTCTGGCTATTTCCCTTTTCTAAAATAAAAAAAAATGGCGCGTCAGCGCCACCAAATGTACCAAAAATGCATTGAGAGATGGGAAATGACCCAAAAAAGATCTGATCGTAGAATCATGAAATTTGGCGCAGAGGTAGATGGTGACAAGAGAAGTAAAAAATATTATTACGGCAACGCCGTCCCCCGAACCAAATGTCGGCCATATTGCTTCAAAAATGGCTAAACATGACTTCGGAGTTTTTCCAAACGTCGTACTTTTACGAACTCCTCCAAGGGCTTTGGCCCTAAAAAGCTGAAATTTGGTGAAAATGCTACTGAGGAGTGGGACATGAAAAGTTATCCAAATTACATTGATACCTCTCACGGTCTCGGTGCGGCGAAGCCGCAAACTGTAGCTAGAATTTCAGAAATCTCCCATATTTAAAATTTCTGCCGTTTGCGCAGATAAAGTCCGAATTGCGTCAAATTAGAATCAGTTGTTAAACTCTTTGCCCTAAACCTACTTGAAGTGAAATAAATTCATTTGGCGCCACAGCGCCCCCTACAGATTTTATATGGAGGTTAAATGTTTAGTTATGTTTAGCGTAATAAAAGGACAATTGGGGCGCGTTAGCGCCCCCTCCTCTTGCGGCGTGGCGGCGGTGTGGCGGCGGCGTGGCGAGGGCCGATCATTGCCGCTTGCGGCTATATTTATTATTATTTTTCTTGTTCTTCTGCTTTTTGATCTCTAATTTGACCCCCTGAACATGCTCAAATCTCACCAAACTTTGCCCAAAATTCAGAATCGGCGAAAAATTTAGTTTTTTCTGTGCCATTTTTTTTTTCGTTAAAAAATGGCGCGACAGCGCCACCGACAAAAGTCAAAATACATTGCGCCTATGGGAGACACCCCGAGGTCAACTTTGTCGTAAAGCTACGAAATTCGGGACACGCATTCCTCTCGTGAGGACAAAAAAAAAAAAATCATTGTGGCCACGCCCCCAGACTTACCCTATGGCCGCCATCTTCCTTTGAAAATGAAAACACGCTGTGTTAGCCATTTTGTTCACGTCAAACTTTGACGAACTCCTCCTAGGGCGTTTTGCCCACCGACTTCAAAATTGGCGTACGTCCTCCGGACAAGTGGGGCATCTAAAGTTATCCAATTTTTTGAGATACCTTTTACGGTCTGTGTGCGGCGCAGCCGCAAAGTTGGACAATTTATTTTGGAATATTGCAGATCTAAAAATTGCTCCCATTTGATCAAAACCAGTCCGATTAGGACCAAATTTGAATCAGTTGTTAAACTTTCTAGTTTGGACCAGTTTATGATGACAAAATTGAAATGGGCGCGATAGCGCCCCCTACAGAGTGACCTTTAAATTAACATTGAAGGTCAAAAATTAGTTTTACCAAAATGTTCTAAACTTTACCCAAAATTCTATTTTGCCGTCCCGATCACAAAAGCCAATCAGACAAATGCCTTATTTTTTACGGCGTAGTCGTAGCGATGACAGAAACCTCCCATGTTATCCCTATGGGAAAACCGCAAAATCTCTCAAATATCCACATTTTTATGTTTCACACTTTTAACGAACTCCTCCTAGTGCGTTTTGCCCACGAACCTCAAAATCGGTGTACATCCTCTAGACAAGTGGGGCATCTAAAGTTATCCAAATTTTAAGGATAACTTTTACGGTCTCTGTGCGACGGAGCCGCAAACGTTTCCCAGAATTCTGACTATTTGGCCTTCAGAGTGGCCTATAAACAATAGAGTTTTTCCAAATGACATGACATTTTGAACAAAATTCTAATTTGCCATCCTGATCATAAAAGTATGAGAGCCAAAGTCATATTTTGTACGGCGTAACCGTAGCGATGACAGAAACATCCCATGTTTCCTTATGGGAAAATCGCAGAATCGCTCAAATCACCACATTTTTTATGCTTCACACTTTAACAAACTCCTCCTAGGGCGATTGTCCGATCAAGTTCATATTTGGAGAATATCATCTACACAAGCGGGGCATCAAAACGTATCCATATTTTGATTCTAAGTGCTACGGTCTTTGTGTGGCGGACCCGCAAATATATGTCAGAAATGGGAAAACAGCGAAATCTCTGAAATGTTCACATTTACGCTTCACACTTTAACAAACTCCTCTGTGGGCAATAGCTCGATCAAGCTCATATTTGAGGAAATATCATCTACACAAGCGGCATCAAAACTTATCCATATTTATATTCTAAGTGCTACGGTCTCTGTGCGGCGGAGCAGCAAATTTGACTGACACTTGTGTTGATTTGCACTGGATTGGCCATGTCCAATGTGTCGCCGTCTGTCAAGTTCTTTTTTAATTCAACACACAATAAGGGCGCCATCTTTATCAAGTCGAAAGCGCAGAGTCGGAAGGCCGGCGGCCCGCGAGGGCCGTTGGATGCCGCTTGCGGCTTTAATTAACTATTAGCCCTTCTTTTTAATTGGATAAAATAAGGGCCTTGAATTCCCACAAGGCTCCTTGTGTCAGCTGAGTGCCATCTGTGAGACACAAACTGCCCCATAGGTCCTCCAAACGTAACAGCCCCGTCATTTATATGAATATTAAAGAGTTTTCACAGGACACAGCCACATGACACAGGGCCCTGGGGGAGCCTCTTTGTCTTTATCGGGACGTGAGCCGGGGAAACACCCTTCTGAGTGATTAGTCAGCAACTTCTGGTGTCTCCGCTCGTAGATAAGGCCAACGGTCAGCGACACGAGCACATGCGTCACAGCCTGGCGTAAACACAGCCCCACAGGCAAGAGCGAGGAGCATATGGCTATTTTTTATTTTATTTTAAGGAACATTTTGTGTCAAGCCTTTTAAGCTATGACCAAAAAAAAAGTACAAAAAGTTTTCTTAGCTCATATGCTCCTCTGCCTATAAAACCCTTCAAGTGTGCAGAATATTGCAGAAACGCCCATTTGTATTAAAGCAAGGTCCATTATTAGGCCCGAGCGCCACAAGCTGGCGGGAGGCCTATTAATCTCGTAAGGCTGTGCGAAGCACGGCTGAGAAAGTGCGCACTTAGTGCCCACTTCCAAACACTCACTAACGCACTCCTTCACTCACGCCCCGTGCATACTAATTAGTAGTAGGAAAATGGAACATTACCGTTGTAAACGGGCGAAGCCCGTGCAAAAGTGCGCACTAAACGAGCACTTTAAATTCGCGGTCGTCATCCCCATATAAAGCACTCATTTGCGCTAAGTAGCTCACGAATACGTTCCCCATCTCTTGCATGTTCCGTGCATATAAGCATGTAATGGAAAAATTGAACATTATTACTGTATAGAGGGCCAAAAACACAAAGTGGGCGGAGCCCACTCAAAATTATCAAAAGTACCCGTCAGTGACCAGGGACCCACACCATGAGGTAGGAAAGCGCGAGCGCTTTCCGAAAATGTATAGTTTATGATATTTGAAAAATGGGAAACATTGTTTCTTCTTCTTCTTCTTCTTCTTCTTCTTCTTCTTCTTCTTCTTCTTCTTCTTCTTCTTCTTCTTCTTCTTCTTCTTCTTCTTCTTCTTCTTCTTCTTCTTCTTCTTCTTCTTCTTCTTCTTCTTCTTCTTCTTCTTCTTCTTCTTCTTCTTCTTCTTCTTCTTCTTCTTCTTCTTCTTCTTCTTCTTCTTCTTCTTCTTCTTCTTCTTCTTCTTCTTCTTCTTCTTCTTCTTCTTCTTCTTCTTCTTCTTCTTCTTCTTCTTCTTCTTCTTCTTCTTCTTCTTCTTCTTCTTCTTCTTCTTCTTCTTCTTCTTCTTCTTCTTCTTCTTCTTCTTCTTCTTCTTCTTCTTCTTCTTCTTCTTCTTCTCGGGAC
This sequence comes from Eucyclogobius newberryi, assembly GCF_026437365.1. Taxonomy (NCBI): domain Eukaryota; kingdom Metazoa; phylum Chordata; class Actinopteri; order Gobiiformes; family Gobiidae; genus Eucyclogobius; species Eucyclogobius newberryi. The sequence continues at coordinate 26,764,677 of NW_027315945.1, read as the reverse complement.
CAACCCCCCTATTCTTCACCCAGTGAACATTGACGAAAAGTCACAAAAATTAGCACACCTCTAAAAATCGTGCCTCTCTACATTCTGGCTATTTCCTTTTTCTAAAATTAAAAAAATTGGCGCGTCAGCGCCCCCAAATGTACCAAAAATGCATTGAGAGATGGGAAATGACCCAAAAAAAATCTGATCGTAGAATCATGAAATTTGGCGCCGAGGTAGATGGTGACAAGAGAAGTAAAAAATATTATTACGGCAACGCCGTCCGCCCAACCAAATGTCGGCCATATTGCTTCAAAAATGGCTAAACATGACTTCGGAGTTTTTCCAAACGTCGTACTTTTACGAACTCCTCCCAGGGCGTTGGCCCTAAAAAGCTGAAATTGGGTGAAAATGCTACTGAGGAGTGGGACATCAAAAGTTATCCAAATTACATTGATACCTGTCACGGTCTCTGTGCGGCGAAGCCGCAAACTGTAGCAAGAATTTCAGAAATCTCCCAAATTTAACATTTCTGCCGTTTGCGCAGATAAAATCCGAATTGCGTCAAATTAGAATCAGTTGTTAAACTCTTTGCCCTAAACCTACTTGAAGTGAAATAAATTGATTTGGAGCCACAGCGCCCCCTACAGATTTTATATGGAGGTTAAATGTTTAGTTTTGCGAAATTATATGAAATTTGACACACAACTCAATTTTATAATCCCCATCAAAAAAGTCAATGAGACCCATGTCATAATTGTTATGGCTTTGCCGTAACGATGACCAAAACCTCCCATGTTATTCCAATGGGGAAATCGCCAGAACATGTTTACACTTTAGACTTTCACAAACTCCTCCCAGGGCGTCAGCCCTATTAACCTGAAATTTGGTGAGACTCATCTTCAGGGGTGGACCATCAAAAGTTATCCACATTTTCATTCAAAGAGTCACGGTGTCTGTGCGGCAAAGCCGCACATTTTGCCAAGAATTCAAAATAAAATAGCTTTTTGATGGTAAAACAAAGGGGAGAAGATGTGACAGCGTCACAGATTCAGCAGTAGGCGTAATAAAAGGACAATTGGGGCGCGTTAGCGCCCCCTCCTCTTGCGGCGTGGCGAGGGCCGATCATTGCCGCTTGCGGCTATATTATTATTAGGCCCGAGCGCCACAAGCTGGCGAGAGGCCTATTAATCTCGTAAGGCCGTGCGAAGCACGGCTGCGAAAGTGCGCACGTAGTGCGCACGAAATCGAGCGCGAAGCGCTCGCCCACTTCCAAACACTCACTAACGCACTCCTTCACTCATGCACGCCCCGTGCATACTAATTAGTAGTAGGAAAATGGAACATTACCGTTGTAAACGGGCGAAGCCCGTGCAAAAGTGCGCACTAAACGAGCACTTTACATTGAGATGACGACCGCGAAGCGGTCGTCATCCCCATATAAAGCACTCATTTGCGCTAAGTAGCTCACGAATACGTTCCCCATCTCTTGCATGTTCCGTGCATATAAGCATGTAATGCAAAAATTGAACATTATTACTGTATAGAGGGCCAAAAACACAAAGTGGGCGGAGCCCACTCAAAATTATCAAAAGTACCCGTCAGTGACCAGGGACCCACACCATGAGGTAGGAAAGCGCGAGCGCTTTCCGAAAATGTATAGTTTATGATATTTGAAAAATGGGAAACATTGTTTTTTCTTCTTCTTCTTCTTCTTCTTCTTCTTCTTCTTCTTCTTCTTCTTCTTCTTCTTCTTCTTCTTCTTCTTCTTCTTCTTCTTCTTCTTCTTCTTCTTCTTCTTCTTCTTCTTCTTCTTCTGAAATAAATTCATTTGGCGCCACAGCGCCCCCTACAGATTTTATATGGAGGTTAAATGTTTAGTTTTGCGAAATTATATGAAATTTGACACACAACTCAATTTTAGCATCCCCATCAAAAAAGTCAATGAGACCCATGTCATAATTGTTATGGCGTTGCCCAACGATGACCGAAACCTTTCATGTTATTCCAATGGGGAAATCGCCAGAACATGTTTACACTTTAGACTTTCACAAACTCCTCCCAGGGCGTCAGCCCTATTAACCTGAAATTTGGTGGGACTCATCTTCAGGGGTGGACCATCAAAAGTTATCCACATTTTCATTCAAAGAGTCACGGTGTCTGTGCGGCAAAGCCGCACATTTTGCCAAGAATTCAAAATAAAATAGCTTTTTGATGGTAAAACAAAGGGGAGAAGATGTGACAGCGTCACAGATTTAGCAGTAGGCGTAATAAAAGGACAATTGGGGCGCGTTAGCGCCCCCTCCTCTTGCGGCGTGGCGGCGGTGTGGCGGCGGCGTGGCGAGGGCCGATCATTGCCGCTTGCGGCTATATTTATTATTATTATTATTATTATTATTATTATTATTATTATTACTACCATTATTACTATTACTACTATTATTATTATTACTATTATTATCATCTGTTCCTAAAACACTCAGCAGTTGTTCAGTGAAGTTAGCAGTAGAAACACGGATACTTCAGCGCGTCCAAACCTCCCATTTTACAGGAAGAAGCCGCGTCGCGTCTGACGCAGCCACAGCAGGAATGAGCTCCTCCAAACACACGTTACGACTGAAACACTCGTTATGACTGAAGGACTGAGACTATGGCCGATAAAGGTCCATTTTTGACCGCTTGTATCATTTTTTATCTCTCCATTGGTGCTGCAATTTTTCAGATTCTCGAAGAGCCAAACTGGATTTCAGCCAAAGACAAGTATCTGCTTGACAAGACACATATCCTGAGAAAGTACGATTGTTTGACCAAAGAAGCTCTTGATGACATTTTGGAGGTAGGTGTAAATCACACTTTTAAGAAAATCACAATTGGATTCATGGGAGTTTGCCATCTCGCATCAGAAACGTCAAACTTTGGGGTTTACATTACAAAAAGTCACACTGGTGTAATCCCAGGACATTGAATAACACCAAACACACATCCACACTATGTTTTAGCTGTATGAAGTTCTTTAAACTGTTCAGAACATTTCTTTCTAGCCTTCTGAAAACAGCAAAACCAGTTTTCCTGGTACAGAGGTGAAAACAAAGAGCCAGGTCCTCGTGCCACAGCGGATACACGTGTAATTACTGTGACGTTACATGTTTAATACAAGTGTGTGCAGAGGTGTGCGCATGCCCAGACACCACCTCAGCCCCCGGACACCACCTCAGCCCCCGGACACCACCTCAGCCCCCGGACACCACCTCAGCCCCCGGACACCACCTCAGCCCCCGGACACCACCTCAGCCCCCGGACACCACCTCAGCCCCCGGACACCACCTCAGCCCCCGGACACCACCTCAGTCTGAATGAGGTGTGTTTTCAGGACACTTTTCTTTTCTTGCACAGATAGTTGCAGAGGCTGCCGGGCAAGGTGTGGCCATCACCGGGGACAAGCACCGGAACACATGGGACTGGGGAAACTCGGTCATATTTGCTGCTACTATTGTCACCACTATAGGTAAACATGATATAGAACAACTCAATCTTAAGAGCACAAGTGTTTAAATGTAAAGCCTATTGTAATTGTCTTCTTACGCTGACCGCACTGTCTCCTCCCACTTTAAAAAAATAAATAAAATTAGTTTACTTTATTACTATTATTTTATTTTAATTTTTTTAAACTTTATCTTTTTATTTTATTCTATTTATTGTTTTCCTCCATTCCCTATTAAGATATGAGAGGAGTTTTGTTTATAAGAGTTCTTCTATCAAGGGTGTTTTTTTGAAACTTCCTATAAGTTATCTGTCCTTTCCCTCTGTATCTACTGTGTTGTAACACCAAAATTTCACCATGTGTGGACAATAAAGGATTACCTTCTCTTGATGCAGGTTATGGAAATGTTGCCCCCAAAACTGATCATGGCCGTGTGTTCTGCATATTGTACGGTTTGTGTGGAATCCCTCTGTGCCTGGTCTGGATCAGTCAGCTGGGCTCCTTCTTTGGGGACCGGGCCAGACGTCTGTCCCAAGTCCTCATCCGCAAAGGTGTTTCATTGGTAAGTCTCTTCTGTTATATTATCATTACAACAATCCTTATATTATTATGTATTAGTGTAATTAAACCACTGTTACAGCAAAAGATTGATATGAAACGCCCATTTACTGTTGATATTTTTTGTGTGTTTGAGAAAAAGTGATACTAGGTAATAGTTTTAAATGGTAAATGATGAATTAATTGTAATGAAATAATAATTGCCATCCTATGCATTCTTGAAGTGCACATTGTCTCAGCATTTATGGTATGACTCTGTTGCAGAAAAGGGTTCAGTTGACCTGTACCGTGTGCTTTCTGCTCTGGGGCCTTATTGTGCATCTGGTGATCCCTCCGTTTGTGTTCATGTCAATGGAAGGATGGACTTATCTGGAGGGCCTGTACTTCTCGTTCATCACCCTCACCACAGTGGGCTTTGGAGACTACGTTGCGGGTGTCAATCCTAACATCGAGTACCCCCGGCTGTACCGAGTGTTGGCTGAGGTGTGGATCTACATGGGGCTGGCCTGGCTCTCCCTCTTCTTCAGCTGGAACGTGCACATGGTCGTAAAGGCCCACAAAGAGTTTAGGAAGCGCAGACATCGACACCGCCTCGAATATGAAGAGGAAAATCTGCACGAGAAGAAAGTCCCAGAAACAAGGCCGGCCGTCATAGATATCTTCAACTTTCTGTCTGAAACCGATGAGGATGACTATAACACTGTCATGGGGCAGATTGCGATTGAAGCAAAGAAACCCAAACCTCCAGAGAACATAAACCGTTCCAAAAGTTGCAGTGACATTTTGGACATTCAGCCTCTCGAGGAGTCTCCACGACATAAACGCAGGAAAAGCATTAGTGAGCTGCTCCTTAAAGTGCCACAGTCTGCGAGAGGTAAAAAAGAGGGCTACAAGGAGCTCGACGGAGATGGTGAAAATAAAGATATGGAAAGAGAGGGAATATTTTTTACAGTGCCCCCACAGACACCGAGTAAACCATCTCCCAGTGACAAGGAGTCAAGGTTTACAATCAGTACAGTGGCTGAGACGGAGATGTCACCTAATAAAGAGAAAGGGTGACACGATAGTACAAGGCAGGTGAACATGGCAGTGATTTGATTGATAAACCAAAGCAGTGTAATATGTTTTGGTACCACTACATTATTTTCAACTGGCATTTCAAATATTTTGTTGTATTGTTACTGTTTGACAATGCTGCTTGCATGTTACTGAAGAGAAGTACACTTGTTGTGTTAAAAAATATTTTCAAAAGTGCCTTAACATACTCTGAAGAAATAAAGCTGCCTTTTTATGTCTTACTATACAGTAATTGTTCCTGACAGTAGGTTGCAGGAGTTTTACACTCTAAAATGCAGTCAATCTCACCTTTAGCATTTCAATTCTGTGCTATGAAGTTACTCATATGGTCATTAGTAAATAATGGAAACTATTATAAATTTAATATTCATTTTATTTCCTCCAGAAAACACGCACCATTTCTTCATATTTATAAGAATGAGAAGATAAAATATGTAAAGTACAAAAACACAAATTTCAAACAATCTCCAAGAAGTGGACAACCACACAAGTTTTGTAGAAGTAAACAGTCACAGTAGAATATTATGTGCAATAATATATAATAGAGCATCCAACAAAACCCAAACCCCCAAGAAACAAGATTGTCCAAACCTATAGTTTTTCATCATTCTGAGAAGCACACTCATGCAACCTTTCTTACAAACCTACATCTGTTGGCTGTTCATTTTATGCAGTGGTTGAACTTTGAGAGATGTTTATCTTTTACCTGAGTAAGCTTGATTTAGCGTTTGATAACTGTATTTTGCACTACATCAGATCACAGATCAATGCTTTGTGAAACACTGTGCCGATGAGCAGCTTGTTTCCATAAGGAGCTGCGACAGACGAGCCCTGGAGGACTTTCCCATCATCAGCGTACACCTGTGTCACCACTGGCTCATCTGAGTGAATATTTTGGATTTGGATAACCTAAAATGCAAATAAGAAATTCAGTGGTCCTTCAGGGGCAGAGGAGAAAAAAAAACTCACCTCTGAACCCGGTGGGCTATTGGTGTCATAAAGAAAGAGCTTCCATGCGTTGGGGTGACATCCTGACCACACGTCTCCTGTTTTGGGGTCCACCTCAAGGTTGTCGCAAAGAGATCCCACAGGCACCCTCTGAAGTTACATTACATTAACAAGAAGTTGTGCATATTATCAATAGCTCATGTTAAAACAAAGCCACGGCAACTGTATGTTCACATGCACACCACATTTACATGATTATGTGATTTCTGGGCCTTTGAAATGATTCAATGACATTCAAACAACAAAATCTGATGTGAGTTATCAGAGCGACCATGATCAGAAATAAATCAGATGATTTTTCTCTTATAATAAGCAGATTTGGAGAGTTTAAGAATAATTAAATATAAAGGAAATCATGCCAACTCTGCAAATCTGGGGTGGTAATATTACTGCAAAGTAAACCTTTATTTATTCTTGTAGCAACTATGTTATGCACGACTATACGGCCAGGAGTCCAAGGTTATAATGCCAGTATTATTGGACTCAGTTATGAGGGTTTCAGGAGCACATGACATAGTCCAAACCTTAACCCCATCGAGACTCAATACAAGATCTTTAGCTGGACACTATATTCAGGCAGTCAGCTGGGCCCTCAACACGGCTGGTTCGTGCCATAATTATCCAGCTGGAGACTGCTTCACATTAATTTGTTTATCCAGGCGGAGCATTTTGGACCACAGAGTGTATAGACTACCGGTATACTTATGGTACTTACTTTTACAAACACCAAGCCATTATCTTCCTTCCTCTTCAAAACATGCACGTTGTGATCAAATATATCAGCTACATATACATGTCTGTAATGAGTCAAACATATTTGCGTTTAGTTACTTTGTGTTTGCCATTCACTACAAATCTTCAGTAATTACTTTTGGTCTGGTGAAACATTGATGCCATTTGCAAAGTAGTATCCGTCCGAGACCACTTTGACTTCTTTGGGACTGTAGTATACAACATTGGTCCAGGGCTGAGTCAGAAGAGGCTCCACAGTGCTCTTCAGAAACTCATTCACAAAATAGTGGTCATTGGTGGCGTAGAAGCTTTCAACTCCAACAGCGACGATATCATTTACACTAGAAAGACAGAAATCATATTTACATCAGATTTATTACAAATATTCCTGACCAAAACACTTAATACACCACTATTACTCTAGTATGTTATTTTAGTTGACATTTTTGGCGCATAGATTTAATTTCTTAAGGTAAAAGTTGAAATTAAAATGACTCAAATTAGCTTAATTGTATTTTACTACGACCAGATTAATTACGGCCATCAAATAAACTAATCTTGTCGTCCAACTGCAGTTGTGGTGTTGTCAGTTACCTGTACAGAAGTTCATGTTTGATCGTTTTCAAGTGTACAAGAGAGTAGTCCTCCTCCTCAAATTTAAACAACTCTATTTGGGTTTTGTGCTCTGGGTGACTGACCACATATAGATACACTGTGCCATCTGCAAAGACACAAAGTTCACAGCAATCAAGCAAATGAGACAAACCGAAAGTGTATATTTTTCTGGATGCACGACACAGTAATTTACCATTTGGATCAGTGTATACACTTATGCCGTGAGGGTTGAATGACTCCAAATCAAAGTTCCTTGGCATGCGCAACTCTACTGGTTTAATTCTCGGTTCATTAAGGTCCAAGATGTACATTTTTCCCACCACGGTTTGTGCGGCTGGCATGCTGGGGTACTTCAGACCCTGGGAAATACAAATTGTACAAGAATAGAATTTTATGGATGATACAGAAAAAAAAACGGGTCTGCTGCCGCTGCTCCGTACGTCCTGCATTCTGTTTCCTGAATCCCAAATAAAAGTATTATGCCTGCTCAGCCTCTGTACCACGGTTAGGAGTCTACTGGGCAGGGGAAGAGAGTAACACAAGGCTTGTGCGCATGCTCCACGACCCATGCTGACGTATGACCCTGGAACAAAACCATACAAGGAAGCCGGTCGCTTACAAGGAAGAACACAGCCGCATTCACTCGCTGCACTTTATCTGCACTTTATCTGCACAATAACTAACACGGACATTACATATCAGATGAAAAAAACTGTACGACTGCTGTTGTTCGAAAATGCGCATGATATTTGTTTATATGCGCATGTTTCCTGACGATTGGTGCATCCAATTGCACTGTAAGATTTACCCATCTTGGGTCCAGGATGAGTCCAATATCAGCCGAAATCTGCGATTTTTCTGGCGTGTTGCCGTGCATGCTCGTCTTTCTTGGCGTCCACAACAGTGGAGCCACGTGACGGCGTGATGTCACTGCCTTTCCTCTATACTTGAACAAGGACAGAGCTTGTCCAAGATGTCAAAACCAAATTTTATAAAAACTATTTTGGCAGTGTCTACCAAAGTAAGTTGCGACATCATCTCGGAGCAGTTTTCAGACACCATACTTTTATTCCTACGCAATATATTTAGCAGTGTAACAGTTATCTTGAGTTGCTTTTCCCACAATGAGAAACGTGACAAAGCTTTGTAGGAGCCATTTTTATAGATTTATAAATTTGCCTCTATGTGGCACTGTGACTTTTGGTTTTGCCCACTTGTGTGGCTAAAGGGGGACGATTCTTTTTGACTAACGTGTGATTATGTGAATGAATTGTTCACATATGTATCCATGTTCTGCAGATGCATAGAATAACCTGATCCATGGTTCCCAGATACACGGCCGCAGTGCCCGGTTGTCAGTGTAACAGGGCGAATAGGTGGTTGGTTGATTAATTGGCTTCTGCCGTAGCTGTGAAACTCTGAACATACCGCGCTAATAAAGGCCAGGCCATTCTCCAGTATCGTGATGTCCTCGGAGCCTTGATCTGAAAGAGTTGAAGTTACACTTTTAGAAGTCACTTTTTAATGAGCGAAGACAATCTGTGTATGATCCATTATTTTGTTTGTTTAGAACCAAAAAATAAATAAAAATATCATATATTAAAAGTTTCAGACATTATCGGTCAGATCCACACATGTTCCGCAGTTACCAGCACAGCACGACCCGCTAAACTCCTTTGTCTTTCAGCTCCTTTGAACACAATATGTAGAAACTTTGCTCGGTTTTGGGGTGAACATTTCAGGAATTGTCACTGCGGTAAAGACACATTGGAATTCCTTTGCAGCAGCGCCGAGATTCAAAAGCTGACAATGGTTATCACTCTTTTGGCCACTGTGTTGCCACCTCGAGGGGACACCGAAGTGGCCAAAACAGTGGCCAAAATAGGAAAAAACAGCCAACGACTTTGGCCACCGTTTATAAAGGACACAATTACAGACACATGATTCATAGAACTCTAGATCAGGGCTATTCAACATGAGGCCCAGGGGCCAAATCAGTCCCTCCAAGCGATTTAAGCAGCCCATGGCCCATCGTCCAGGTTTTAAAAATAATAATAAAATAAAATGTACTAGTTTAATTGTGGGTTTGTACTAGTTTGGACCTGGTTTGGTCTTGGTTTAGCCCTTTAATTCTGCTTTGGACCTGTTTTGATTCAAGATTATTCCTGGCTATTATAAGTTATTGATACTGTGTTGTGGATATTTTGTGCGACCCAAAATGTTGTTACAGTAGTGACGTGTTGTACAACTCCGGCCCAGAGGCCTTTGCCCTCTAGATGAATGAAATAAGTAAAAATCCTGATATTGTAGTTATATTATTGTGTGGTTTATTGGCATTGCAGATTGCTCCATTCATCCTCTGTAATGAAACATAAGTCAGGTGTTTGGGGCTGATAATTAGCTCAGAGTGATTGATGTCTATCACTGGTACATAGAGGCCGTTGTTCAGCACCTGTTGTGTGTGATTGCGATCTTCGAATGCAAAAATAAATGCAAATATAATCAAATGAGCCTTTGGTTATTGCTCATGTTTAGAATGCTGACATTTTCTAGCTTTTGTATGGACTTAAAATAAAACTTGTTACACTGCTCATCTGGCATGGTGCTGAACATGAGAACCAGTGATTATGTGTTTGAGCCTTACTTAAGGCCTACTCACATCAGAACGTTAAAACACAGTGGCCCTCAAAAGGACAACTTTTAGCTGTCTGTATGATTTATTAACCTTTTGTGTCCAAAATCATGTTTTGCCACCTTCTAGACTGGTCAGAAGTGGTCGGCCACTTGGTTAGCCATTTGGATGCTTTAAAGTGGCCCAAATAATAATGTTCCACCTTCTAGAGGTGGTTTTCCATTTTCCAAAGTTGCCAATCAGTGGCCGACAGGTCTACAATATGACTTAACACAATGAAAAGTGCATCATCACAATTCTAGCCAATTTGTAAAGTTCATTCAGTACTGCCAATTTAGCTCACTAAATAAAGCACAATACTGCTGTGTGGGGAACTGGGGATCGTGACCAGATACTTTTCAGATATTTACATTAAAGATCAGTGTTATTTTAAAGGCAAATGTTATCAACTAAATATTGATGACCATTCCCACAGTCACCGCATGCTAAAAAATATCTTTAGTTTGGATACTTAACATTCATTAGTGTGTAGTCAACTGAGCTGAAACTAGCAAGATAACATTAATTGTACAGACCGCTAAAAATTGCTTATTTGAGGACCAATGCATTTTTTGTGTTAAAATACGTTTTGTCCTTATATGAGGTTTGATCACACAACCTCTGATTGAAGACCAGCACGATACCAGGGGAACTACTGCTGCAATGCAGGGCTCAGATTAAGGATTTTCACTTGTATAGCGGTGCTGCTAAACAATTTGTTATTTTTTTTCAAATTTGTATAGCAATTTGATAATTAAGTAGCAAAACACGAAAGTGACTAACAATCAATATTTTCCATTGATGTAACAAGATTATTTATTTCAAATGTATTTGTAAACATTCTGTTAAAAAAAAATCCTAACAAATCCTAAACACTTTTAAAACCATTTTTTCAAAATAATACTGAAAACTTGCAAATAAAATTAGTTGTTGAACATATTAAAGGCGGTATGGACGATTTTTCGGCGATTTGAGAATGCAGGCGGAAGTGCGCATGTGCACTCCCCCGTGTGGACCGATACAACACACACGTGCGTTTGTTTATTAGCGCAACGGAGCGCATCTCTCGTCTCCCGTAGATTTCTGTGGTGGTGGTGGTGGTACGGTTGGCATCCAATTGTTGCATTACCGCCAGACTTTATTCCTCAGACTTTTCGTAGTCCTCAGACTCAACAGGAGGTTCCGCCTGTATTAATTGAACAGAGCGCATCCCTACGCCGAACAATATAGTGCTTACATGTAGTGGAACACATCGCTCTCTAACACTGTTCACTTCACCTACACGCGCTCTGATTGGTCTAGACGGTCACGAGCTGGGCTAGAGCCGCGCGCTAGAGCGTAGCCGCAGCTAACAGCTTAAATGCGTTTTAAAGACAACTGAACAATCTTAAAATTAAAAAAGTCAATGACCCAAAAATAGCTAAGAATTGCCGCTATATCCGACATTTTTGAAAGCTCTAGGTGCTCTTTCAGCCGAACACAAGCAGTTTTTCTTTACATTGCGCTCTAGGGATGTTGTATCTTGGCCGAAATAAAGTAGAACAACATCTCAATTTCCGTCGTGTGTTTTAATCTCAACTTTAACACAGGTACATGCGGAGCATCACTTGCTCTCGAACTGGTAACAACATGCATACTGCAGGCAAGTGCGCCCTCTATTGGGGAGCACTAATAATGACACTCTATTGCACACAATAACACATTCACATTAAGAGGAGCAGAATATAGCATATGCAATTTTCTAGTGCAATATACCACAAGGGAAAAAAGCTTTCTGGGCCGCGGGATTTCTTCGGCTGCAGTACCAATAAGATAAGATAATCCTTTAATATCCACACAAGGGGAGATTTTGTTGTTACAACGCAGTAGAACAGGAGGAAATGACAGATTATAGGAAGTTTCAAAACACACTCTTAATAGAACTCTTATGAACAAAACAAAAACTCTTATTAACAAAACTCCTCTCCTATCTTAATAGGGAATGGAGGGGGGGGAAATAAAATAAAATAGATAATAAAAATACAAAATAAAGATAAAAAAATGATAATAATAAAATAATGATAATAGAAAAAAATAAAATAAAGTAAAAATAGCTAGCACAAGACTAGGTAATACTATTAGCAGGTAAGTAAACCGTATAATTTTTTTTTTTTTAAATAGAACACAATGGAGTGGCCACTGGGCGTGGTGGCGACATGCTGCAGCTAGCCATACCTATCCAGATATTATAATAGATCCATGATAATGCCTTTAATAAACAGTGGCAGTCAGTTAGCCAGTTTTTCCAGTTTTGGCCCTTTGGTGCCCTCTGGATTGCATCTCGCTTTACGCACTCAAATGAACAACTTTTGATTTTAGTTTTAGTGTAATGTTGGAAAGCTTTTTCAGGAAATACGTTGAAATCTGAAAAGAAGGACGAACCATACACTGACCACGGAGGTCCAAGTTGCATTGCAGCTTACTTACTCAGATTTGGAAGCAAAACACAGTTGGGAAGATGGTTCTGCTCAAGTTCCCGAGTGGCTAGCGTCCTTTTCCTGCAGTAATAGATGTGAAAATGTGACTCAAGCAAATTTTAAATACTAAAATACTAGTCTTTTTGCATTACCTCAGATTTACAATTCGTTCTCCGAGAAACACCGCTGTGACTGCAATAAAAAGCGAGATAAAGGCAAGTTTTCCCATTTTTGAAACTACCAACTTGTAAGTTCTGTTCTCAGTTTAATTCTACATAAACTGTGTTGCTGGAACTGGACATGGATGTATTGGAACTGGAGCATGAACTCTGGACCATAATATAATACATCCACGATCCATGCTCTGGACTCACCCTGGAACGCAAACAACTCTGTGCTGCCTTCACAACTGCCGGACTAAAAACACTGACCTTTGTACCTTTAAGTTTAAGGAAAACAAAGTCCAGGAAATGATTATGATTACCCATAATGATTACAAATGATCAAATACAAAAACATTTAGTTAACAGAAATATGTTCAAGGGACAGCGGTTCTCGCGTGGACCCTTATCGGCCTGAAAGTATTTCAAGGACCCCTTATCACAACATTAAAACTACGTATACAACCAAATTTAAGTGAACTCATTTTTTAGTCTTTTTGTTCGTGTGGTACGGAATACCATGAGATTCCGTAGTGTGGTTGTTCCCATACAACTATTTAGAATTGCATAACGTATCATATATGTATGTAGTATTTAAGTGACCCCTCAGCAGATAAGCTCTAGATTTGAATCAGGGCTGTTGCTTCCACATATTGGACTTTATTGTATTCACTCTGCACGCAACTTTTATGCACCAACTGTGTAAAAAAAGTATTGTGCATATGCAAGTTCCTCTGGCCATTACATCTGTAAAACCACAATACTGTCAGAAATGTACATTCATTTACACAGGCTGGTTAAAATCTTTTGAGTGCCCCAAAACACAACTCAGATCTTCCACAAACACCAAGAGTTTGTCTTATAAACAGTCAAATGTTGCTTTTAACTTATTTGGGATGCGCAAACAGAGGGTACGTAATAACATGTCCTTCCTGCAAAACCCTGTTTAAATTGTTTATTTTTGAAGTTGCTTTTGAAGTTGATGAGTCTTTCCAACATAAAACAAAAGTTACAAAATTGTCTATGTAATCAAAATCATGTGTAAGAGACTTCATAAAAAACAAACATGAACACATACATACACATACAGAAGTGAAAGAAACCTAAAATTGGCAAACTATTGACCCTGTGATACTCAGCATTGGGTGCATGCAACCTGACAGTAACTGTAGAATATCTACAAAGTCCAATCAATGAATGACAGCATCGAACAACTTCAAAACACCAACATCTGCTGCATTGTCACATCGTGTGCAACCATTGAACACTGGCAAGGGCACAACACACTCCGGACTCAGTTTGTGAAGTTGTGTTTAGGTTCACAGTGTAATTACAGCAGGATCCCCATCAAACAGTTTCAAGCAAGACTGTATATTTGGAACATACAAAATAAATTTTATTATCCATTCTCTTCATGTCTACATCTTATTAGAATTTCTCGACAATAGCATTGTCAAATACACACCCAAATTAATTCTAAGAATCCTGACAGGCGCAACAATACATTTCTGTCAAGTCCAGGTGTCAAAATAACTGAATGCAAAAAGCAATTTAAATCTTTGTTATTTTCAACATAAAAAGGGGAGCCATGGCCCTAGACCACAGTGGGTCTAGGCAGGCATGGCCATGAGCACACAGACACAGGAAGAGGCTTCAGGGCTGAGCTCCAGTGGCTGCAGGGACCTGTGTGGCCAGAGTGTTGGGGGAAGAGATGACCGGGGATCCAGCAATGTTAGCCATTGGCTGTGCAGAGGACATCGAGGTGATGCCTGCATGAGACAAAGCCGCAGTGCACATTAGGAAGTTTAAGGCTACTACAGATTTAGTTTGTTTTCAGAACTCACCAGCCATCATACTTGAGGAGCTGACTGGTGTGGAACTGGCAGCCATGCCTCCAGGAGTGGCCCCTCTCCCTTGATCTTTGACAATTGGATCTGCAAACCAGAACAGGACTATATGACTTTACCAAATTATTGCAGGTAACCTGTAAAGAATATTGTGTGTACTGACAAAAGTAAGGATGATCCATGGCTTCTCTGGCTGTGAGGCGGGCTTGATGGTCGTAGCGCAGCAGTTTGTCCAGGAAGTCTAGAGCTTCTGTGCTAACCAGATGTTGATTTTCACTGTGCACAAACCTCTCCCACCTTTTACGTGAATGTCTGGGGAAAAAAATATCAAAAATGTTATTCCATGCAGGATTTATATTTTGGCTACATTTAGAGGTTGCATATTATTATTACCTGCCCAAGATGTCATTGAACCGTGGATCCAATTCAATGTTGTACTTGTCAATATAGTCGTACAGATCCTCGGTGCCAAGTACTTTTGCAATTCGCACAAGCTAAATGAAAAATGCCTTATTAGACAAACAAAGTCTTAACATTAAGTAGGCGTTGATTCTGCACCTGATCATAGTTGTCATGGCCATGAAAGAATGGCTCCTTTCTGAAGATCATGCTGGCCAACATGCATCCCAAACTCCACATGTCCAGGCTGTAATCGTACATCTGCAAAACAATATTGGGGAATATGAAATCTGATATTTCATTAGTGCAATCATGATACTAAAATGTCTACCTCAATTCGATACTAAGAAATCTACTCTATTCTCAACACCAGTTTCAATTCCACAATGAATATCTAAAGTTTTAGACATTTTCAACAACTAAATCATTTTACTTGCTTTATTAAACATTGTGGTCTTATACTAGTTCTGATAAAGCTCAAGATCGCTCTGTTCTAAAACTGATAAAGATTACATTTTGTCAATTTTTTTTGTGTCAATACTTAATAACATAATTTCATACTAGTTTTAATATCAATGAAACAATCTGAATTTCTATACTGTTGAAAACCCTACGTTTCAAACAGTAAGATGAACAAGAACAACGCTTACCTGGTAGTCTACCAACAGCTCAGGTCCTTTGAAGTACCTGGACGCCACTCTCACGTTGTATTCTTGGTTTGGATGGTAGAATTCTGCCAATCCCCAGTCAATTAGACGGAGCTGGAAGCAATAAAATATTTTTCTTTGAGAAATCACATTTTCAGATGACGTTCCATTCTATAGACAGGTTGTTTTTAAATGGGATGCATGACAGTTACCATCAATATTGTTCAAATGAGCAATGTTTGAGCAGTTGAAAGCATTACTTCAACAGAATAAATAACTAAAATGAGCATCAATCAGTGCCGAAAACAGCGTCCTGCCCTAAACTGAGAGCATGACATCACCACAGTCTAGAACCTGACAACAAACTACTTGTTTTGTTAAAGACAGTACCTTTCTGTGTTCGTGATCAATCATTACATTGTGTGGCTTAACATCTCTGTGCATAATTCCCATACTGTGGCAGTAATCCAAGGCCTTTACCAAGAAAGAACAAAGAGGATAAATGATTTAGCTCCATCTAAATGGATACAAACGACAAATTTAGAGCACTCATTTCCTACCTTAAGTATTTCATACATGTAGAACCGTATATCGAAGTCAGAAAGGGTTTGATACAATTGCTGCAAGAGATACCGATGAAATTAGTAACAGTAAATTAAATTTAAAAATGTCTAGTCTATAAGGAAATATACTTACCTTAAAGTCTGTGTTGTTCACATGTTCAAAGACAAGGGCAGGGGTTCGGGACTAAAATAGAAAACAAGTTTACTACAACATTTTTAAAGAGTAGAGCTTAGAAATTGTCTTTTAAAAAAGGTAACCTACCACAGGATCCTTGACTATATCTAACAGTGAGATGATATTTGGCCCACCCCTTAGATTTTCAAGGATTTTTATTTCTCTCTTGATTTTCTTTTTCTTGACGGGCTACAATATAAAATAGAATACTAAGTTGGTGAGACATTGGTACAAGCAAACCTCGATCTTTTAAATCACTTACCTTTAGTATTTTAACAACCACTTTTTCATTGTTTGTGATATTTATGGCTTCAAACACTTCACTATATTTGCCTCTACCCAGTTTTCTGACAAGCTGATAGTCATCTTGGTTTCTGCAAAGTTATAGGACAAATGAGTTTGTTTCTCTGCTGACAAAGAAACAAATAAAAACAAAAAAACATTTTTTCTTACCCCCATTCAACGACATGGGACTCATAGTCCCAGTATTCCCGAGGTCTCTGTGTGTTTACATCAGGGTAAACTCGAGAGCGGCTTGGAACAGGTCCAGACATATTCTACGCACAAAGGTCTCTAATTCTCCTAAAATAAAATTGTTGCCATCATTCACAAAATTATGTATACAAATAAAGATATTTGAGATAGTACAATTTAAATCACCTGGAAATTGGCCTCCAGGGTGATGAGATCTGCTGATGCTTTTGTAAAAGTTGTAGGGATGCCTTTGTTGTCAGGAAGCTAAACAGGCAAACATATTCAAATTATACACCAAACATATTCCAGTGGCCCTATTGTATGTTCATATGTAGGTAATTACAATTGAATAATTGAATTTAATAATACAGTATGATGCTAAACAATGTAAATGTGTCTCTTTGTATACTAGAATACACTTTTGAAAACAAGTCTCTGTGATGTAGTTGTGTCTAAATATGGTGGTGTGAAATAAGAGAAACCTGAATAATAGTGGGGGCATCCAACCAGTCTAATCAGGAGGTACAGGGCTCAATGCAGTCATTACTGGGAGCTACACAACAGCAGTGTTTCCTGTTGAATCAAAAGAACAGAATGTAGGTTGATTAAAATCAATGCAGCAACGTGCTAGCCTAACTATCCCAGACACTCTGCCAGCGAATGTAATTACAAAATACGGTTCGATAATTGTAGTTTAGTGAACCAACCAAGTGAAATTTACAACATTCATTACAACAAACCAACATAAAATATTAGCAACTCGGGTTACACGAGTCGGAAGCTAATAATTGCCCCCAGGTAGTTCAACCAATCACTGGTTAGACTGCTATCTAGTTAGCATTAGCCTTTCGTTAGCGCTTTCAGTAGAATATGGGCTGTACAAACTAGCATTAGCATCGGCTAGCAGAGAAAAAAGCCGGGTGGAAAGTCAGGTAGTTGAGGGGTACAATGTAGTACTTTAATAGTAGATAAAACACCCATGACTTGCATAACAAATAGTTAATGCATTTTATATCGACAGTTGTATTCATCAGCCTTTAGTTAGAGAAATTGGTTTGAAATAATTATCTGAAATGTGTGCTAAGCTAGTAGCTACGAGTGTGAATAGCCTGCTACTGGCAAGGCTGACAACGCCTTGAAAAAACATCAAACAACCACTCTGAGCTGGCTGCGAAATGCCAATGCAGCTGGGTAACGCGTCCCTTATTTCCCTACACACATATAAACCAAACAATAGCTCAAGAAAGGCGTCGATTTGAGATTAAATAACACGATTACCTCTCGGCGTTGTTAGGACGTCAAATATGGCGAAGCTTGAGATCAAGAGCTTAGTGCGAAGAGCCTCACCAACAGAGGGCGCTGTGCTTTTCCTCTTCATGGAGCGACTCAAACCTTCTGCAGCCAACAGGTCGAGTGGAAAAGTTCAAAATGGATGTTCAAAGTGCACATAATTTTAGAGCATCCTTAAAGGGGAAATAGGGTCTCACACTAGAAAACAATTTATTTATGCCTTTAGCCCACTCAGGCAAGTGAAAACGACTAAAAAAAGCTTAATTCTATTGTATAATTTATTTACAACTTGCCATAACCATGCCCTTGTGTTACTCTTTAACAGTGGTGTAAATAGTAGTCTTCTGAAAATGTGTAATCAAGTACAGTTACATGGTTAAAGAAGGCTACTGCATGTATAGGACACAAAAAGCAGGCTAAGCAATAAAAACAGGCTCTAATAGCCTCCACAAAGTAGTTGGCTACTTTGCCTATTACTACTTTTTAATGCAATTTCAATAATATTTTAGATCAGTCTATTAGGCCTATATAAAGTGGATTCCTTAAAGTGACACAATAAAATAATTTGTTTTAAACCATGCTTATTTTTCTGAGTTCTCAGAATTCAGAGCTAGGGATGCAGCGCTATTATAAGTGTGTCAGAAGGCTATAGAAAGGAGCAACTATAGAGGTAAGACAACCGACAGTGGATAGGGACAATTGGGACTTGTGCTGTACTCACTAATTTCAATGATTTTATAAATAAAATAGGGCTTATTAGGCATACATGACTAGGCCTAGAATTAGTATCTATACTCAATTACGAGTAGCCTACAGGTTTAAAAATCTAGACTAGTTTGACCTACAATTAGGCTACCTAAAACTCTAGGCCTACTCAATTACAGAGCTGTAAGTATTTGCAGTTAGTTATTTTCTACTCATGCCTTTGACCTACTGAGGAGCAGTGTCCAGGTTTAGGAAGGCTACTGTTTCTTGAAAACCATAGACACCTGTAATTACCAAACAAAGAGACAAAAGTCTATTCAATCTTGTCCAGGTGAGTGTTTCAAAAGTGAACAGAAATAGAGAATAGACCTGTGACTGTAAACCGAGCAGCAGCTGAAGTCAACCTGTCTCAAACACACAACTGTCTTTGACCACAACCAAATCTGATCCATCTTCACAAACTATAATTAACTCTGGCAAGACCTAGTAGAGGTACAAAAGCGTGCTGCAGGAGTAGTTGCATGAAATCACTGCTTTGCTGTCGGACCAAGAGGCCACCTCCAACAATGACTATGTAAGTAATTATATTTTAATTAATAATAGTTTATGCATTATTTTACATAACAGTGCCTTAGGAATGTGATAAAATGTGCAGGTAAAAATCTTGGTTAAGTTTCAAGTCTAGCACAAAAAGTCAGTGAACCTTGAATTAACCTCAAAAGCTCAGAAATACTTCATGCCCCTGTCTGAAAGATTACACCAGATATTTCTGTACATTTTATTTTAATCTACTCTTTTTAGTGTAATTTTGAATAGTTTTAGTTGTAGACAATATACTCAAAATGTTGCATAACTAAAGAACATTAAATGCAGTATTATCAATATTTTTGATATATCACCTAACCTTTATAATATTTTTGGCCAACGTATAGTTGTATTTGTCAATTTCAGCTTGATCTGTTGTCTGTTGTTTGTGGCATTGGCGTGGCACAGTTTGGTTGGAACAGTTCCAGTGAAAGGTAACATGCCTATTTTTGTAATATGTAAGCTGTTCAACTAAACCTAGACCAACATTATTTTATTAGGTTTAATCAGACTTCATGTCCAGAGCATAAATCAACATGCTGTATGCAAATTACTTTTTAAAATATATTTTTCTAGATCCTTCAAGCCATGAGATCACAGTTTTTCAAGCTGGTTTGTTTAATCAAGCAATAGTCAGCACTACCAACACAACTCCAGACACTGGCTCATCCACAGAAGTCCAGGTTTACAGTGCAGAGCAAAGTGTGCATGGGATTCCACAAGATCATACACATGAAAGCCAGGAATTAGCAGTACGCAGGACAGTGTGGAATACTCAAGGAGTCAGTGAGGAGCAAGTTGGAAGCAAGACCTTCCTGGATGCAAAACAAACTAGTGAAGAACAAACAAAAGACAGGGTTCCTCCAAAGATTCAGGCTGAAAGTTTTGAGCAAGCAGACATTGTAGACACCAACAAACAGGGAAGTGAAGAACAAAGACCACAGAAAGTCTCACCAAATACTCAACAGGAAAGTGAGGAGGAGACGGAAGATGACATCGCACCAAATATACAACCGTCAAGCATTGAACACGCAGATCCTGGGCTTGACCAAGCGACAAGTGGAGAGCAAAAGGACGTTTTGTCAAAAATCCCACAGGCGAGTGAGGAGACAACAGCCGACAAAATCTCACCAAATTCCCAAAAAACAAGCACTGAACAAGTAGACACAGCAATTAACCAGGCAGTCAGTGGAGAGCAGAGGGAGACTGGGGTTTCACAAATTGTGAGTGAAGAACTGCAAAACGACAAAACTAGACTGGACGCTCAACAGGCAAGTGAGGAGCAGACACCAAGCAAAACCTCACCAAATACTGAACAAGTCAGCACGGAGCAAGCAGAAACACAGAATAAACAAGAAAACAATCTTAATAGTGAAGAAGAAATTGGTACCAGGAAACAGAAAATGGCTATTGCAAGTAGTGTAGAGTTGGATACAGAAGAGCCCAGCCAAAGCATGTCTGTGGAGGACGACAGTGCAGAGGAAACCAGCCCAGAAGCAGACCAAACCAGCTCAGAGACAAGCAATGATACAGATGATGACCTAGAGGATGATGGTGAAGGCAAAAACAAAATAATGTCATCATTTTGCGACACCATTTTAACAGGTTCTTTTTTTGTCAGATACATCAGAAGCTATTAGTTCAGAAACAAATCAAGAGGGTAAGACTGGTGTTCAAGATTGTGTTAACGTAATTTTAATTCCCATATAATCTATTTTCAATGTTATTTTTTGCAGAAAACCTACTATCTGTGTCAGTGACCACTAAGCCAGTATCCACTAATACACATGTGTCTATAACACCATAAAATACAGTAGCCTGCATTGTAAGTATTAATCATTTTAATAAGACTATAGTTTACTCAGCAGGGGCTTCTTATTTTTTTGAATGAGCCCAAAGAAGAACCTCAGGGCGTCATGTTAGGCCCAATTGTTGATCTGTCGAATGACAAGCACCATTATTATGCAGATGATACGGTACTTCACTGTTGCTCAACGGGCCATTGAGACTTTACAGCCTTTTAAAGATAATCTTCAGGCTTGGGTTCTTGTATCATAATAAAGCCCGTTTAACCCTTGAAGCTTGTAAATGTCAGGTATCGGCCACTTTTATGCCACTATTAGTTTATAGCAATGCTCTCTGTTTAAATGCAACTGCAAAATGTCCCACTCACCACTGTGAACTCTGTGCTAACACTGGGTGGCCTTTTTGGGGTGCACGAGGGTCACACATTGGATGTTTTTAGTGTATAAACGATATGTCGGTGTTGATTTTCATTCGAAAGTTATTCTCAATCTACAGTTGAGAGGGATCTCAACTGTAGATTGAGAATAACTTTCGAATGAAAATAATCTCAACTGTAGATTGAGAATAACTTTCGAATGAAAATCAAAACATCTTGAGTTCTAAAACATTGTCCAGATGACTACACTTGAATCCTGTCTAACAATACAAAGTAATATGTAAATGTGCACCTTCCTACGTGTGTGGTCTCACGCAGAGGCCGGAGGGTCATTATGCACTCATGTGATATGTAACACCTCATGTTAGGACTGACTGGAGAAAAAGAGTGTTTTCCTGCTCATGCAGCATGGAACTCCCTTCAAGTGGACTTCAGCCTGGGAGAGCTGGTCTTGCTTTGGGGTTTTTAGAGAAACAAAGAAAGAGAATCCTATGAAATGTGTCTGGTTTTAAATTTAAACTCTGTTTTTATTTTGTTCTTATTGTTCTTAGATGTCACCCTTGAAAAAGAGGTCTCGATCTCAATGAGTTCTTACCTGGTTAAAAAATAAAGGTAAAATAAAAATAAAAGCAGTTTTCTGACAATATACTTTTACTTGAGAAATATTTTTGAAGTGACCATATTCTTACTTGAATAATTATTTTTGGTTACTCTTTCTACTACAATTCTAAAGTGACAAAATGTTGACAATATTAAATGATTTGAATATTTGTACTGCCAACACCTTATCCAATGTCTGATGCTTGTTTTACATAAACTCAGAAATCATATAATTTAGAACATATTTTACGTCCATCTGTATTCAAATATTAGTTTCACCGAATACCTTTTACATTTTTTTCTGTTAACTTTTTAGTAAATATTTGGGTTGCTACTTTATGCTTCTACTTGAGAAATATTATTTTAAAGTAGCATTACTCTTACTATGGTAATTTTTTTAGCTATTCTATCCACCTCAAAGTTTACTAAGATTTAATTTATAAATGATAATAACACTGTTTCTCTTTTTCATAAGATCGTTCTATCATGAAACATCCGTTGACTCATCGGAAGCTGAATCCACATCCTCGCGCTTGGGACTTTTTCATCCTTTTTAGACTTAACCGTTCCTTTGTGGCTTTTTTTAAACACCATGTATTGTAATTTACATACAGAGAAATTGCATTAAAACAATCCAAACTAACCTCTAAAAACGTCAGGATACTTTAAATGTGCTATTACAATATTTAATAACATCTGCTGAATATGTGATTTACATAGATATTGAAAGCGTCTGTAATCTAATGTTTACCATAGTGTAAATTCATAATAAATAAGCAAAAAAACATGACCATAATGTATTTCTAGCATAGCTTATTCACCACACACCTTGAGCATGTTGCGATTAAATATAAACTGATCCAACATTATGACAAATACCTGTAAAGTACACAGCTTGGAACACAGAAAGAAGGTACGTACTGCTTATGACCACTCTCGATTGACACTGAGGCCCACCCAATTGTCAAGACACAATAATCTCCAAAAAAGATTCCTTATCTCTTCCACATAATGCTATACCTGTTCTTTTGTGCAATATAT
This sequence comes from Eucyclogobius newberryi, assembly GCF_026437365.1. Taxonomy (NCBI): domain Eukaryota; kingdom Metazoa; phylum Chordata; class Actinopteri; order Gobiiformes; family Gobiidae; genus Eucyclogobius; species Eucyclogobius newberryi. The sequence goes on along the minus strand of NW_027315945.1, from coordinate 26,741,431 downwards.
AGTGTTTGTCTCCACAGTTCTACTTCCTAAAGTGGTCAAGCTCGCTGTACACATCCGACTGGGCTCCTTGTAACTCCTGTAAAATAAAGGCAAGAATGTATGAATCTGTCATGTTCATAGTCCAAGTGATGTAGACATGTTTTGTTTTTTGTTTTTTTACCTGATAAGGCGATTCAGTGACTTCTGCGGACATTTCTTTTGACTCAGAAGATGTTACCATTCTTGCTGTGGATTTTAAAGCGATACTACACAATAAAACTCATTTCCATCCAACAATTTTCACTAGTGGCACCACTAACTGACAAAGAAACACAGCATACGTACCATCATGAAACTCCCGTTGTCTGTTGTGTGATCTCACCAAAACAATGACCGACACAGTTATGAGGATGGTGAGCAAAATATCACACAGGACAATGCCTATGACCACAGCCATATTGATGTGGTAACAGGCGGCACATTCTGCAACACACATTATGCATGCACCTTAGAGAATATGCTGGAAAATATTGACATTATTATGAAAAGTTTGTGAAAAGAAGAATGTCTACCTTGTTGTTCGTCTGTGCTCCCTGTATGGACAAAAATGAGGCTGACTTTTACAAACCAGCTTGTTAAAATATGACTTTAATACGAGTAAATACACGACTTACCGAATATGGAGCCAATGCACAGGGTGTCAGGCAACATCCTAGTGCAGCGTATGCAGTAGGAGAAGAGTATTTCCAAATGTTCTTCTTGTCTCTTGGTCTTGATGGCAGACAAGCCGAAACTGGCGAGCTGTCCACCAGCAGCAAAGGCGTGAAATCATGTGATCATTTTAGCAGAAAGGGGAGTTCGGTAAAAAGGAAGTGTTCTTTTTTATGTGTCATATTCATGTGAGAGGTCCTAGTTCCTCACATCGCTCACGAGCCTTTAAATGGGAAAACTGAGAACTGTTTTGACATGTTTTTCAGAATAAAACATTTTGTCTGTTCTTAAAACCTGCACTTTGAATCGCAGCTATGGCCCGTGTCTCAGAATAGAGCATTTCCTTGGGCCCTGTGGTTTACTGCTGACAAATGACCCCAAGCCCCCCTTTAATCAGTGAAATGAAAGTGAAGTGGTAAAAGAGGTTGTGATCACCAGAAAGTACACAGAACTATAGCACACACTTAACTCCACTGGTTGTCCCATTAAATAAAAGATAAAAGTGACCTCTGCACACAGATGCATCCTATATTATTTAAAAAAAAATGTCCTGCCTCTGGATAAGTTATCCAAAATATTATTTAGTAGCCTATTTTGTCTTAAAAACTGAAAAGAAGCTAGCATGTGGTGTTTTGTTATGAATAGTTGTGAGTCAGGGTTGTTAATTCTAAATCATTTCTTCTTCCATCCCCTTTGCACAGGCGTTTGTCTGTTTTTGGTGCAAACATTCAAAGCAATAGCAGTAACATAAAGCATTTTATAACATCAAATCAAACCGTCTTTGAAAGGTGGTTATAGTTAGAGAAACTTGAGTACTGAGTAAAAGATAATATAAAAAATATTGAAATCTGATTTATGATTTTCAAGTGAATGTAATTTGACAGAGAAAACTGTTCTGCTCCTCAAGGAATAGACACAATTCAACAAACTACGAAACAAAATAATAGCTGAAGCTAAAATGTAAGAAGCACAACTGTTCTAACCGATTCATGTTGTTCACATGACGCTTTTTCTCTCAGTGGAAAGAGTAACCAAAACCTTTTTGGGGTCAGAAAAGAACTCTACTATTTCTCTAACAAAGTTACTGGAGTAAATGTAAGTACGTTTGTTGACGTTTGAAGCACAACTTAAGATTTGTGAAAACATTTTATTATAAGTTTTTCATCACACATGAAGCAGAATATTTTGTCATTAAGCGATACAATCCATAATATAACCTCACAAAAATACATTTAAAAGTATGAGGAGAATATTATAACAGCAAGTGCAATTACAGAGTGAACTATTTTTTATTTTCACAGCATTTGTGGTGACTTTAGGTCTTGCATTTTGCCCGGACATTCATGTACACTTTCTCAGCTATGGAAAAAAATTGAAAGAAAGATTACTTAACATATATACATTTGCACTCATTTTAGACAACTAAAAGGCTTTACCCTTCCCAGTCCTTTGCTGCTTATTTCGGGCACAACGGTAAGTCACAGTGACAAGTAAAAGAGTCAGTATAATGTCCGCACAGATGACGCCAGCAACTGTTCCAGGCTCAATCCTATAACACGACACAGGGCTCTCTGCCACACACAAACACTGAGAGAGGGGAGAGGCACTATGGTTTAGACAATATTCACTTCTTACACACATACCTGAGAGGGCCACAGCCACGTCTGCAAGAAAAGAAACAGAACATATCAGTTTATGCAGCGACACATTAGTTAGTTTCCATCCTGTTGACATTTAGTGTGGTTTCGTTTCCTGTGCACGACCACCTTAAAAGATGAAGACTTACTGCAAATTGAAAACAGAAGAATGTAGAAATGGTTGGTAGCCATCATAAAAAAAAAACAATCCAATGAATTACCTAAAAGACAGATCAAATTATTACAACGTGTGTCTGTAATAACAAACATTATTAAATATATCTATATTTTTAAAGAGAAGGGAGGACATAGAGTAAATTGACAGAGAGATGACCTCACAACACTGCGGCCAGCTGTACATGGAGCCTGGCATGTGTGCTGCCGCCTTAACCACTCCACCACCGGGCAGAATCATTCTTACGTCACAAGTAAATTCTCAAGGTTTATTGTAAAAACTATTGTTGCCCGAAATAATTAGTAATGAAACGTGAAAGTGAAAAATGAATTTGATTAATATAATGTGTTTTGCTAAAAATATATTACAATGAAAGTGAGTATTTCACAAATAAGTCATTGGTCTACAACTGAATATGGAATAGAAATAAATTGTTCATACCGCTTTGAGTCCTTCTGATCTTTTGAAACAATGAGACAGTTTCAGAAAAGCTTTCGCTTTTGAATAAAAGCTGATGCACCGCCTACTGCTTAAGGTGGTGCTATTGGAAACCACCTAAGTCGGTGTGTAAGTGCAGAGAGACTACTTTGCTCTATTCTTTTCTGTTGATGCAGAGCCACTTGTATCATCAAAAGTCTTTGCTTTTGCAGAAGTACCAGCAGAGGGAGCTGATGTCATTCCGTGGCTGAATGACAGAAATGTTGGGGCCAAAGCTCCGCCAAGTTTCTGCTCCAGTCATCACCAATCACACATCAGGCTTACTCTGGAGTGGAATTCAAACATTCATTTATAAGACTTCACACTGCACCTGACACACTTTTGCTCACATAATATATTAGTTTTCATTCTGAAGTGTCTTTGTTACCGCACAGGTAAAATAAGTTCATCGTATGGTTTTCACACTGCGTTATGACGTACACTGTGGTGGAACACAGGGCATGTTCTCACAATTGTGCTGTTTAATGGAAAGCACCAATGAAAAGTAATAATACAAAAATAATGACATAATAAAAAAAATGAAACATGTAAATGTAAATAATTCTAAATACAGGACATTAAGTCTTGTTTCAGTTTGGTGCAGCAGGTTCTGAATGGATCCACCCAAAATGACTTGAGTGTCCATGAAATGCAGCACCAACAGAAGCATGTATTTGTGAGAGGAACACAGGACAGCCGTATGTTCATTAAGGTCCTATGGCACAAAATAGGACCCAATGGATTCCAGTTATGATAACATTCTACTCTAATATTAAATATACAATGAAAGAAAATAGAGATATGACATAGGCCTATAGACCTCAATGTTGGGGGGTGATTCTAATACTAAAAGCCTATGCAAATGTATGGGGGCTAATGTATGGGGGCTAATGTATGGGGGCTAATGTATAATGTATGGGGGCTAATGTATGGGGGCTGCCAATTTACACTGTATTGACTCTTTGGTTCAGAAAAGTGGCATACATCCTTTTTTGTCTATGACATTTTACTCTGGGACAGACATAGACATATTTTATTTATGCCTCTTTTTACTAAGGCCTATAAAACCCACAGAGACACTTTGTGCAAAGACTTTAATATACATACAAGTCTTTAGTGTTTTTCGATGATGCTAAAGAAGAAAGAGACGAAAGAAGGAAAGCCAAGCCATTCCGGCCTGAAAAAGTAAAAAAAATATACAGTGCAGACCAAAAGTTGGGACACACACCGCAGAGTGAAGGCAAAAGGGCCAACAAGTAATAAGCATCTCTGGGACCTCCTTCAAGACTGATGGAAGACCTCCTTCAAGACTGTTGGAGGACCTCCTTCAAGACGGATGGAGGACCTCCTTCAAGACGGATGGAAGACCTCCTTCAAGACTGTTGGAGGACCTCCTTCAAGACGGATGGAGGACCTCCTTCAAGACGGATGGAAGACCTCTTTCAAGACTGTTGGAGGACCTCCTTCAAGACGGATGGAGGACCTCCTTCAAGACGGATGGAAGACCTCCTTCAAGACTGATGGAGGACCTCCTTCAAGACGGGTGGAAGACCTCCTTCAAGACAGATGGAAGACCTCCTTCAAGACTGATGGAGGACCTCCTTCAAGACTGATGGAGGACCTCCTTCAAGACTGATAGAGGACCTCCGTCAAGACAGATGGAGGACCTCCTTCAAGACAGATGGAAGACCTCCTTCAAGACTGATGGAGGACCTCCTTCAAGACAGATGGAAGACCTCCTTCAAGACTGATGGAGGACCTCCTTCAAGACGGATGGAAGACCTCCTTCAAGACAGATGGAGGACTTCCTTCAAGACGGATGGAAGACTTCCTTCAAGACGGATGGAGGACCTCCTTCAAGACGGATGGAAGACCTCCTTCAAGACGGATGGAAGACCTCCTTCAAGACGGATGGAGGACCTCCTTCAAGACGGATGGAAGACCTCCTTCAAGACAGATGGAAGACCTCCTTCAAGACAGATGGAAGACCTCCTTCAAGACAGATGAAAGACCTCCTTCAAGACAGATGGAGGACCTCCTTCAAGACTGATGGAGGACCTCCTTCAAGACTGATGGAGGACCTCCTTCAAGACGGATGGAGGACCTCCTTCAAGACTGTTGGAAGACCATTTCAGGTGACTACCTCTTTCGCTCATTAAGAGAATGCCAAGAGTGTGCGAAGCAGTAATCAAAGCTAAAGGTGACTACTTTGAAGAACCTAGAATATAAGACGTTTTTTCAGTTGTTTCACACTTTTTTTTAAAGTATCTAAATCCACATGTGTTAATTCATAGTTTTGATGCCTTCAGTGTGAATCTACAATTGTCATAGTCATGAAAATAAAGAAAACTCTTTGAATGAGAAGGTGTGTCCAAACTTTTGGTCTGTACTGTATATTGCCATAAATATAAGACATTTGGTAATCTCAGGATGACAATAGTCTATTTATTAGGCTACCTCTGCTTCCGAAGAGTGCACAAGCTTTTTTGCTCGCTCCGCTTGCTATCGCTGTTTTCCTTATTTATTTTGCTTTTTAATCAGTTTTTGTCTTCCAAACATTTTTGCTTTAGACTTTTTCAAGTAAACCAAGGATTTTAAGAACATTTTTCCAGTTTTAACGACATATCTGACGCCAGCGACATGTCCGGGAGAAGAAGGGAGAAAGACTGTGAACGCTGTCGGAAATATCAACAAGAAATTAATGAGCTGAAAACACGGATATTTGTTTTGGAATCTGAAAAAGTTCTTCACGATACCATTCCTGTGTCAACCGACGGTAAGAAGAGCACACTTTTTACAAGAAAAACTGCTACTTTCAACCTAAACCGCAGTGACTCTGTGTCGTTTCCAAAACTGTCTAAAACCAGAAAGACCAGGCTGTTTCTTGGAACAAACTTGGAGCAAAGCCTAAACGATACAAAGATACCGTGAAGTCGCCTAAAATACAGCTCACCAACAGATTTTTACCACTTTCAGAGATGGAATTAAATGAAAAAAGGAAAGATGACGTGGCCAAAATACAGCGAGGAGGATCTGTGCCAGGAGCCAAGGTCACGAAGGTTGTTTTAGTTGGGGACGGCGCGATAAGTCACGTGACGCATGAAAAGATAAACACACATTCTTTTCCAAGCGCCACTGTTTCTGAGATAACGTCACTCCTTCCAAATATTATGGCTAAGCATGGAGGAGCTAAACAGCTGATTGTGCACGTGGGTGCAGTGGACATGCGACGGGAACAGACTGAAGTTTTGAAAAAAGACTTCTTGAAGTTATTCGACGTGCTTGATAAAATGGAAATCAAAACATTCATAAGTGGACCTCTTCCAAACATCGACAGGAGGATAAACAAGTTTAGCCGGCTTCTTCAGCTGAACACATGGCTGTCCAAAGAGTGTTCCCCGAGAGGACTACACTACATTGAGAACTTCTATCTATTCTGGAAACGAGAGGACCTGTTTAAGAGAAATGGCCCCCACCTATGCAGAGGTGGAGTGAGGGTGCTGACAGAGAACCATCTCCACGCTCTGAGGCATTGGACTGGGCCTGGACAGGGTCCTGAGCAGATAGTTAGAGAAGAGAGGAATGAGAGAAGAATTCCTGCTCCATCAGCCAGAGACCGAGCCAATGTTTCAACATCAAAAGCACCACAACCTCAGCCTCCACCAAAGGATTCATCAGCAGCTGCTCCACCACCACCAGCAAAGGATTCAGCTCCAGCTGCTCCGCATTCACCTCCACCGCCTCCAGCAAAGGAACAATCTTCAAAGGCCTTGGACCCATCTGTGACAAGCCCAACAACATCCCTGTCATCGCCCCTGCCTTCACACCAGCCCTGGGTTCCCCCTGCAACATCTACTCCCACTAAAGATTCATCATTCTCCTTCTCATCTCCACTCTCACCCATGGGCCTTCCCAGCCATTTTGAAAGTCTGATCAAATCAGGCATTAAGATGGCTCCACTCACGCCCAATATAGCAAGGGCTATGTCTTCCCTGCACAAGCCGACTACACCAACAAAAGCCCCACCACCCATCCCCCCTCGCCTCTCACCTGGTCCCAAACTCTCCTTGGCTACAAAAGCCCCACCACCCATCCAACCTCGCCTTTCACCTGGTATCTCCCATAGCTAGGGTGCCCTGGGTCTCAGCGTTGCCGGGACTTATTGTCACATTAAAAATCAAACCAACCCGGGGCCCTATGTAAAAAGAGCCCCCCCTAGTGCTATTTCTGTAGTCACATCATCACAGAGATGGAAAAACAAAATGCGAGTCAGGCCCAATCTGAGAAATGTGATTCATATTCCCTGTGAAAAGATAAAGCCCAGTCTCACTGAAACTAGTCTGAAACTTGCTGTGCTAAATGTCAGATCCTTATGTAACAAATCTCTCTTAATTAATAATTTTATTTCTTCTTATAATCTTGATTTTATGTTTTTAACTGAAACATGGCTTGACAAAAACACAGGAAATGTAGTTCTGATAGAATCTGCTCCACCCAACTTTAAGTTTGAATCTGAAACACGAGAAAACAAAAAAGGGGGTGGAGTCTGTGCTGTCTTTAGAGATGAAATAATTACCCGCAGGTTGTCTTTTGGGGTGTTTTCATCATTTGAGTATGTATCCTTTAAAATGGAGCTAAAACGGTCTCCATCCATTCTCTTTATTGTTTTATACAAGCCTCCCCAGCACTGCCAAAGTTTTATTGATGATTTTACTGAGATGCTTTCAGTCATATGCACAGACTTTGATGGTTTGGTCATTACAGGTGATTTCAATGTGCATGTTGATAATATTTGTGACAGAAACGCTAAAGAGCTTGATGCTGTCCTTGAAACCTTCAGTCTTACTCAGCATGTGAGAGGCCCCACCCACAGCAAAGGACACACTCTAGATCTCATAATTACAAAGGGGGTAAATATTTCAAATGTTAATGTGATCGATATTGCTCTGTCTGATCATTTCTGTGTCTTCTTTGACCTGTCTGTTTCTCCCCAACCTCCGGTTGGTCCTGCAGTTGTTCAGAGGAGACACATAAGTGATGGCACAGGTGCACTGTTTATGGAAATGATAAACTTTGAAAATGTCTCATGTTCTAATGTAAATGAAGAGCTAACTCACTTTGCACCAGTAACTGACAAAACTGTCCATGAGATCATCACCAGTCTGAGTTCATCTACATGCTGCCTTGATGTGTTACCCACCAAATTTCTAAAGTCTGTGCTGAACAGTTTGTTAGCACCATTCACTCACATAGTTAACATGTCGCTTCAATCTGGAACATTTCCAATGTCTTTGAAAACTGCGGTCATAAAGCCTCTCCTAAAGAAGAGCAGTCTTGATGCCGCAGTACTGAGTCATTACCGGCCCATCTCTAATCTACCATTTTGGGGCAAAGTCCTTGAAAAGGTTGTTTACCAACAGCTCACAGATTTCCTCTTAATAAACAACTCATTTGATGTTTTTCAGTCAGGTTTTAGACCTCATCACAGCACTGAGACTGCTCTTGTCAAGGTGACAAATGACATCCGCCTGAACACTGACACGGGCAAAGCCTCAGTCTTAATTCTGTTAGATCTGAGTGCTGCTTTTGACACTGTCGATCATGGGATCCTCTTACAGAGACTAGAGGACTGGGTGGGCATCACTGGCACTGCCCTAAACTGGTTAAGGTCCTATCTGGAAGACAGGAAGTACTTTGTTGAAATTGGTAGCTGTGTCTCAGACCACATGACCCTGACCTGTGGAGTGCCCCAAGGGTCAGTCCTGGGTCCCCTTCTGTTCAACCTCTACATGCTGCCGTTGGGTCAGTTGATACGCAGTGAAAATGTGTCCTATCACAATTATGCAGACGACACTCAGATCTATGTTTCACTATCGGCAGGTGACTATGGACCAGTAGATTCACTCTGTCACTGCATCCAACAGATCAGTGTGTGGATGCAAAACAACTTTCTCCACCTGAACTCAGACAAGACTGAAATAATCGTTTTTGGCCCACAGAAACAAAGAGAAAGTGTTAGCGGTCACCTCCAGAGTCTCGCTCTAAAACCTACAAACCAAATTAGAAATCTGGGGGTAATAATGGACTCAGACTTGAACTTTAATAGCTACGTCAATTCAATAACATCAGCAGCTTTTTACCATCTAAAAAACATTGCCAAAATCAAAAATATACTGTCAAAACCAGATTTAGAGAGACTTATCCACGCGTTTGTCTCCAGTAGATTAGACTACTGTAACGGCCTGCTCACTGGTCTCTCCAAACGAGCTGTAAAACAGCTGCAGTACATCCAGAACGCTGCTGCTCGGGTCCTGACCAGAACCAGGAAGTATGAGCACATTAGTCCTGTTCTCAGGTCTCTGCACTGGCTCCCTGTGGCTCAGAGAATAGACTTTAAAGCAGCTCTGCTTGTGTACAAGTCTCTCCATGGCCTAGCACCAAAGTACATCTTGGACATGTTAGTGCCATATGAACCATCTCGGACTCTGAGGACCTCAGGGACCGGCCTCCTGCTGGTGCCCAGAGTCAGGACAAAACATGGGGAATCTGCGTTTCAGTTTTATGCAGCTAAAATCTGGAACATTCTTCCTGAAGATGTGAGACAGGCTTCTACTCTGACAATGTTCAAATCGAAGCTAAAAACAGTTTTGTTTAGCTGCACACATGACTGAAAGGATTTTTTCTTTGCACTCTTCTCTTTTGTTTGTGATTTTATTAGTTTAGAAAATCAGTTGGATTGATATTTTTTTATTTAGTTAATTTTATTGTATTTCTGTAATTTCTTTGTGATTTGAATGCATTTTTCCTGCTGTGTGAAGCACTTTGAATTGCCTTGTGTATGAAATGTGCTCTACAAATAAACTTGCCTTGCCTTATTATGTAGCCTCAGTTAGTTCCTCAGTTTTGGTTGTGACAGAGAGGCTTTCCCTCTGAGGGGCGGGGCGCAGGGCAGCGGGGGGCGGGGCGCAGGGCAGCGGGGGGCGGGGCGCAGGGCAGCGGGGGGCGGGACGACAACAACGTGCTCTGTGTGTACAACCGGCAGTCGTGATTCAAGCTCATTCACGTAAAAGCGGCACGAAGACCTCAGCCCTCTGACAGCGACACTCACGGTCCGCAGCAGGAGCAGCAGGAGCAGCAGGAGCAGCAGGAGCAGCAGGAGCAGCAGGAGCAGCAGGACTCAGGGAAAGTCCGGAGGCGAACAGCGATTCATAAAAGCCGACGAAACTATAGAGCCCGACGGAGAAACTGCTTCTGACATGCACTTTGAGAAACGTGAGTATCCCACCTGCAAGTTTAATTAACTCATTTGTGATCCTGCTATTTATGCTTTAAAAAAAACATTTAACTTCGCAACATTGACGTGGATTATTATTCTAATGTATTTCAATTACAGGTTCATGTTAGCAACTTAACATGAATGTATCTTCAGTTGATTTAGCCCATTCATGAACTCATTTATTTTACTACAGGACCTAGGTTTGTTTTTTCTGCTTTTTTATAGTTGTGTACTGTTGAAATGGTACGTTGTGAAATAGGCTAAGATGAGGTCATTACTAGACTATATGGAATAAGAGTAATCAGTATAATGTCTTGATGTATTAAACATGATAAGCCATAGTTATACATTCTTTGTACACACTATTACACACTGTGGGTCTAATTTGCATAGACTTGCTTTATGGGTGAATCCAGGAGGTTATCACTTGGGGAAACCCTCTTTTGCCCCCGCCCATCTTCTCTTGTTTTCACTTCCCCTTTGCTTAATGCTTAAACATGGTGTATTTTGACATCATTATACACTTTACTGATCACACATTGCTTACTTTGCTGTCTCTGTTGAACACCAAAAGAGGAAGCTAGTGGCACACTAGTTTCTCTCAGGAGAGAGCAAAAAGAGAAAGGTCGTCGGAATCCCCAGCCTCCCACGCACATGAGTCAAATCCAGGGCTTTCCACAGGTCAATTTGAATGTAGCACAGCAGTGACCCAGCTCACAGTGGAGGAAGACCCAGTATATTTAGGTAGAAAAAAATGACTCAACTTAAATGATTAAACTACTCACTAGAATTGAATATTCTTGGCCGGATAGCCTATATTTCCCCTGGCAATTGCCAATATTTACAATCGATATTTCCCTAGGTCAATATTCGATGGCAAGGAATAGAAATTGAAATAAAGTTGTTCAATTTTCCAAATTAACATTTCTTTTGTAAAAAAAAAGAAAAGAAAAACCAGCTGACTACAGCCAACTTTAGCTTTAATAGTTCTATTTTCTATTAGAAATGGGGAAAAAATATGTCCTTGCTGGTGGTGTAGTGGTTAAAGGTGTTGCACATGTGGTTGTTACAATCTCTGCATCGTAGATTTGCTTCTCAGCCTCCACAGTTTGCTGAATGTCTCTAACCTCTCTCTCCTTTATGCTACATCTGTCCTTTCAAATAAAGCCTTCAAGCCAGAAAAGCAAAAAAGAAGAAAAAAGTAGACTAAAAATCTTTAGTTCAAATATATTAAACTCGTCACCAATAGCATAACGATATTGGCGTTGCTATATCACCCATCCCTGGAACCCTTTGTTACATGTGTGACATAACCAGAATGACATAATCTCTAAAGAAATAAAACTGACTCAAATTTGTGCTGAGAGAAAATATTTAAGATAAGATAAGATAAGAATCACACCAAATGAGAGCTTTGTTTTTAATGAGAAACAAATATACAAACAAAAGTTCTTGGTGACACATGTAACATAGCTTATAACAAAATGTAACATTAGAGAAGACTGATATTTTAATTAAATGTCATAAAGTGTCATAAAAGTGTGTTTCATGAGCCCAACAAAGCACCAACTCAGACACAGATATTTCCTCACTTCCACCTCATTCAGCTGATGCAGAAAAGTGACATCATCTGAGTCAAAGTGACATTTGCTTTCAAAGATAAAACTGGGTAACCTTTTGTGGCTCCTCTTTCACTAAAGTCATTTTGATTGTGACCTTTTCTCATTGAGGTTATTGCTTGGGGGTTTTGACTTAAGACTTTCATGTGAAAAGTACAAATTCATTCTAAATCTAATACTGAATCTTAAACTAAAACTCATTTGAGCAGATGTCAATACTGATTCAAAACAAAAGTGATACAGGAGAAATTTCTGTCTGGAATCTAAACATTAACTGGCCTCATTTGTTTTATTTGCATATGTTTTTGAAAAGTGCATCTGAACTGCCCGTCACTGTGGGCGTGTTTGCCAGGCGACAATAGAGAAAACAGAAATCGTTCTTCTCGTGTCCCCTTCGGCCGAGCCTCTGACAGTGAGAGAACGTAAAAGACAGTGTCACGTGTCAAGAGTGACGAGTCTGTTTCAAAAGACAGGAAGATGTGGTTTGGGGTTGAGTGTGAGCGTAACGGAGAGCGGCAGGAAGGTGTCACAGAAAATGAGCGATGGTAATCCCATGGCACAAGGTTTTTCTAATGTATTTGTAGATTGTGCAGCCACACACTCTGTCTTCCTAATGGAGGGACAGCTTTGGTGCTGATTCCATTCTCTCAGTGGAAATAAACCTTATCTTTGACTTTGACTATCTGTGGTCATATCTCATCAGGTGGAAATACTAGAATTCTGTTATGTAAGATTATTCATTTCCTTTACCTGCTACCTGGAAATGTTATTTTTATCTTCAGGATAATTTTGTATCTGCTTTATTAAACTTTAACTCTTGCCATGCTGGGGCAGGTTTTAAAAATGTTTCTAAAGTTAAACCTTTAAAGATGCAGTATTTGATCCCTCTAGAGGAGCGATCTACTTGTCTCCATGGAGATGTCAGGACATTAAATATGATATATGATATTTATCACCTATTCCTAACCATAGTGCTGTGACCCAAAGTAGGGCTGCGAGCATCTCCTTGAGGGCCACAAAATCATTAAAATAAAATACATTTAATATGAATACGGCCCCCAGGTTATAGCGCACACAAAATTATGGCCTCAAGATAATAAAGGTTAAGATCCCCTGATATATGTGACATTAAACGTATCTATATGTTCTTCAAGGTTTTGAAAAAGAAAAACATCCATAAATATTCCAGACAAAGAAATAACATCTCCATGAAGACAAACTTCTCCACCAGAAAAGTTACATATTGTACCTTTAAATCAGACATGCATCTGACCAGCCAAAGAGATAAAATTGTCCAAAAATAAAAGCTAAGTAATCTCATCATCAACCCTAATTGCAGGTGTGCAAGATCTCATTCATTCATTATCAAGTAATAAGATCTGAATTAGAATTTGAAGGACAAAATGTGCACATTATCGAATATTAAACCAACGGTCATATCACAAAATATACATAGAAAAAAACAACAACAACAAAGTCTTAACTGCAGGAGCTGTAAAAGAAGCACAAATGTTCAAATCAATATGCAGCTTTTGTCACTTGTAAACGCACTAACAGTGGGAATCGTACTATTACTGAATTAGGAGAAGTACAAATTTATGAAAAGTTGCTCAAGAAAACGTACAGTAACCTCTGGAACTAAAGACTATAAACCTTTCTATTGTCCATCTTAAAAATGTGAATTATGATTACATTTTGTGAAAGGAAATTATCACCACTTTTACTGTCTAAATATATAATGCAAGGCAGCATTTAAAATCTATGTCATTGCTGTATTCAATTCCAAAAAATGTTAATTGGAATGGTCTTTTTCATCAGCGTCAAAGGAGAAGCCGTGCACTCAGCTCACTGTGAAGAAACTCCTGGAGCAGAAGAGAAAGAGGGAAACCTCGTCTGTGCCGCCTTCTTGCTCCCACCCCGGTCTTGTCCCTTCAGCCTTTACAGTGAGACACCAAGCAAACAACTGAGCTTTAACAGTGGTAACACTTGATGACTTTGATGTTTGTGTTTTTAGCTTTCTGCCGGTGAACCTTCAAATTGTCCAGGTAAATACTTGATCCTTCAACAGTTATTAGGAGGAGAGATGAAAAACTGATAATGGTGTATTTGGATATATTACATTTACTGGCCATTCATGTTTTGTGCAATACCTAAACTTGTCTACATTTAGAGGCTTGTTTTAGCCTAAAATGTGTCATGGCGGTAACCCAAAAAGATAAAAATACATTTATTTTTCTCAATACCACCCATCCTTGCGGCAATTTAACTCCAAATCTTCTGCATTGGTGGCAGAGCTACTGCTGTAGTACTCAATTACATTTACTCTATTACATTTACTTGAGTTACATTTTGAAGAAATTGTACTTTCTAGATTTTTGACTTTACACTTTACATCCACTTGAAAAATGTTTTTGCTTGAAGTAACAATGTATCGTTTACTTAAGTAAATCTTTTTCCACTGTGAGTAAATCTAGACTGAGGTTTTATGTTTTATATTTTGTGTTTCTTAAACCTTACACTCAGATATTTCAGTCCATTCCTTTGAATGACCAGAATGTATGCTTCATTTAATTACATTAACTCATAAATCATATTTTACCTCCAAATTGTTACTCAGCCTTTTTACTCTTACTTGAGTAATTATTTATGTCACTACTTTTTTACCTCCACTCTTACTTGAGTGCCGTACATATTTTGTTTACTCTTTCTACCCCTCTCTGATTGGTGGTTTCGTTCCTGTCTGGAGATGATGTAAAGATTAACAACCTGTTATGGGGTTTGACGTATTTTAGCCCTAAGTATTTAAGTTAATAGTTAATATCAAAGAAGGATGTCTGAAATTCCCCAATAAATCACATGTTTAGGGTGATAATGGTTGTTAATGTCTTGCACAATATTACATAATTGTTTGTGTGCAGTTATACTAACTCTCTTGGCTTTGTTCTAGGTGGCTCAAACGTAGATTCAAACATGGCAGTGAGTTCTCAGATGTGGCCCCCAGCAGAAGAGTTACTGTTCACTTACCCTTCGCCACAACCGGGACCAAGCTACTCCACCTCCTACAACATGCCAGTCACCACAGAATATGGCACGCCGTCCCATTTCCAAACCCTTGGCATCGCACAGCCTCAACAATATGTACAATTATATACATTATTACTAACATATTACTATATATATGGCTGCCCTTTATTGATAATGTCATATATTTAGCAGGAATCCTTGGGGACGGATCCCGGCTCGTCATGGTCTGTCCTTGTGGAGATGGATTCCAGCCAGAATTCAGTACTGAGTTTTAACACTCCAATGGATTTAAACAAACTGCAGGAAGCCAGGATGTTCATCAATGGGATGAACGATAGCAGGACCACTGAGCAGGACGACGATGGGGACACGTAAGTGGACTGACATAAAGCTTTTCTCAGACAATAGAATAAACTTGAACTGAAAATGTGTAATAAAAACAGACTCACAGTTCACAATTGTGTGTTGTTTTTCTTTTAGCATCCTGCACATCTACACTGCCAAAGGCCTTCGGGAATGTGCCTATGCTGCTGCAGAGAAACTAAGCTTGCTGGGAAAGCTGGATGCAAAAGAACATAAGGGCAAGGTCAGTGTCCAAATAATATTTTACATCCAAACAATTGTGAATAACTGTTTAATTTAATTTGCATGTATTTGTAGACAGCTTTACTGGTTGCAGTGGCAGCCAATAATCCAGAGATTGTACATGATCTTCTGTTACTGGGGGCAGATATTAATGCATGCGATGTAAATGGACAGACAGCTCTCCATCTGGCGGCCCACTATGGATACAACGTGGTGCTGCAGGTAAGATAACATACAATTTGGGAGTAACTCTCGTAAATGAAATGTTACAGATGTTTTTTGTCCCTGTCAGGCACTACTGTTAAGTCCTGCTAACCTAGAGGCGCGCAACTTTGAGGGTAAATTTAGCTTCACGCGGCAACTGTATGGAAAGATTGGTCAGATTTGAATAATTATACATAATTCTGTTTGCTTCAGGTATGACACCCTTGCACTGTGCAGCACTGTCTCACTGTGTGACGATGAAAGCCATATATGCGGGCGGGCTGTCAGATGCAAGGCTTCAAACTGCTACAGAGAAACTGGCTTGTGTTAACATGCTACTCGATGCTGGGGCGTCTCTGCTCAGCCAGGTACAGTCTTTCTTCATTTATAGGGGAAATTACTTCATTACTACACAATGGCAACCTCCAACAATACAATAGCAACCTTGTCTGGGGTTTTACAGCATAATCTACAGTAAAGATCAAAAATCTCCACACCCACTTGAAACTGAATGTCTGTCTGTATACATTTGTTTGTGTTTTCTCTTTTCAGGAAATTAAGAGTAATAAGACAGTGTTGCACTTAGCTGTGAAGGAGGGGAACATTGATCTGGTTCGTTTTCTGCTCAGGAATCCACTGACCAATATGAAAGCGTTTGTCAATATGAAAGTAAGTCCCACGTGAGTCATAGTAAAGCATGTAATGTTCACACTTTCATCAGCCCATGTAAACTTCTGCTCTTCTGTGCCGTAGGCTCACGGACACACAGTGTTACACATGGCGGCTGGTCTTCACGCTAACCCTCATCAGAAGGAGATCATGCAGCTGCTGCTGAGCCAAGGAGCTGACCCCAGCATCCGTAACCTAGAGAACGACCAGGCGGCGCACCTTCTGCAGAGCGGACCTGTGGGAGAGCAGGTGAACTGAGCTACATTTGTGAGATTCATCTGTAGAGTCCTGTTCATTCAATCACTCCTGTTCTTTCACAGCTCAAAGTCTTGTTGAAGAGACGTAACACTTCTTCTCGGCGCCGTGTATTGTCCTTACAGGACCCGGAATGAGCTTCTCATTTTAATCTAACACACACTTTCTATGTTGGGAAGAGAGGGTTTATGGGGTCCTTGGTCTTTTTTTGCAAAAAGCACAGACTTTAATTCACATTGGATTAAACAAGTAGTGCTTTATCACACATTACTAATAGCAATATTTACATATTTATGGATTGTATTGTATTTAGACATTATGACTATAATTGTTGCTGATATTGAACCAATTAACTGTTTATTTTCTTTTTTTCTTGTATGAAGTTTGTAAGCATTGTGCTGCTTTTTGCTGAAAGACCAGACTCCCATTTATTGATTTCTGTGAAATCGTTCATTCTGGGACTATGTTCCTCAAACTCATTTGTTTATGTCAAAATTCCATCTTCAGTCATAGTTTTGACTTGAGTTCAGATGGGTGTGACTTATAGGTCACATTCAGAAGTTTCTGTATGTATCATACTTATATGTATCAGGTATTTTCAGTTCTTCCACTGAAAAATATAATTTACTGTGTAAAATAAGAATTTGGAGTGAGTAAGTCTTGTGACACTTTGTTTGAACTGTACTTTTTTTGAAAGATTTTGTTGCCACTAGGCTTTATTAGACAGGAGAGGACAGGGTGAAATGGGGAATGAGAGAGAAGGGAAAGACATGCAGTAAATCGTCGGAGTTGTGATTCGAAGACACTGCGTCCGGTCGCACTTGGAGCATGGCATATGTGTGCTGTGACTTAACCACTCTACCACCAGGCAGTGGGATAAATAAATTGTTATAAATCAGCTATATAAAAACACCTTGAGTTCCATAATGCTTTGATGTGTGGATTATTCTTTCAGATTTTAACATGATGTTAAACACTGGTTTGGCCATTTAGAATAATAATTTATTTTTCAAACACATTTTCCCCACCTACACAGTCACAGAGTGAGCTAAGATATTTTCATACGTATGTGTCACCCTCTGAAATTCTGTGTTTGATAAACAATATTTATTTCCACCACAGCACAATCTACTAAATATCTGTAATATTATTGTCATAGCTCAAAATAGTAATCAAAATTAAAAGAGTGCTTTATTCTACTGTAAACCATATATAGCATTGTTGGAATAATCATTTGAATTAGAATTTCAATGTAATAAATGATCAACACAACAACAGACAAACAGCTACACCTAATATGAGATACTACATGCTTTTATCCTATACAGTTCCTTGTGAAAATCTCAAAATAAAACTCATACGCTTACACATCCATGACCTTAACATTTCATTCAGCAGCACACTAGTCCCTGATACAGAAGTGACTGAGCGAGAGCTGGCGTGGAAAAGCCACAGACAATGTGCGTATTCTCCAGCGCTGACCCTGTGGAGACACGTTTGCAACTTTTCCACTTCATACAGTCTGAGGCGGAACTGCAAAGAAAAACAACCGTAAAATCTGTTAGTTTTAGTCCCATTTGCCAATACGCATATACCCACCTTCTGTCTTTGCACTTGGGATGCCAGATGAGCTGAAATGATAAAACAAAGAAGCGTTATTAAAAGAACAATAAGATGTTTTCTGCATTCTGGGGGACCATGATGCACTTTTGTGTCTTCAAACAGCAGGTGGTGTTTTGCCAGACAAGCGGCATGCAGTCAGCTCACAGGGTACACTTACTACCAACACAAAAAGAACAGATTCATTGATCACTAAGAAGACCTTTATGTGTTGGAAGTGGATTTTCGGAGGATTGTTTTAGTACATTATAATTTGGAAATTTGTAAAGATTAAGGAGAAGATTAAATGCATTTCCCAAACTCAAAATTCTGCATGCAGCCAGTTTATCCACTTTGCCTTGCACATGTCTTACTTGGAGGAGGGCTTTACACATTTTGTGATTTTTTTACCTGTTTGGAGAACAATGTAATATATTAACTCTTCCAACATTTGCATACTTGTTAAAGAGTGAACGTTTGACTTACTTAGAGCTATTAAAATGCCACTAACAAACATCACTATGGCAAGGACGAGTCCTGTGGTTCGTAATGTATCATAATCTGCAATAGAAAGAACAAAAATATCTATGAGAATAAACTATTCAGGAACATCCATATAACTTGGAATAGAACAAAGCAAATCGCATTATAGACACTTTCAAAACAATGGGTGGAATGATTATTTACTGTTCTCTGGATAAATAATAACATGTCATGTATTGAGATATAATTGTTGGGATATAAATATGTGCATCAATCAATTTAAAGGTGCACTCTGTAACATATCTGATGGTGGAGACTCCTACCATCATGGAAATGCTATTCATCTATAAATTAATTTTCAATCTAAGGAGCTGGTCTAAGAAAATCGATCAAGCTCCTGCGAAACTCGACAGAGCTCCTGAGATTGAAAATGACTTCTGGATTGAAGTCGAAATAACTTGATTTGTAACATATTGTTTTGACAAGTACCTTTGAAACTTTTCTACGATGGATCACTCCTGGACAAATGGTTGATTGATCATCAGAATGTTTACAGGATCGCACTAAACCTCTATCTATTCTTCCAACTTGAGTTCATTCAATTATTGGTGTTTTTCTTGCTAAAATTTCCATGTGAAACATGCATTCTTACCGTGGGCGAGATCGCTACTCTACAGATCTGACATGTAAGCGTCACTTGCTTGTCTCCATGGAGATAATGCCATAGTGTGGGACGTTGCAGGAACATCTCCATGAAGACAAGCAGGTGGTGTTCAAATGTCACATAGTGCGCCTTCAAATATATATATTTTTCAAAAGTGTTTTATCAAAATTATATTTCTTGTTGAATTCCCTCAACTAAATTATAATGTCGCTCAACAAAACAAATACTTTCAAACGAGCTTACCATAATCAAAGTCGCTGCGGTTTGTAAACATAGATTCTGCAAAGATGAGGAGAGTATTAGACAATACTCAGTATTAGACAGTATTGTCAATATTAGACAATAGACAGCAGACTGCAGAAAAGCTTTCAATAAGCTGTGTGGGGAATATAGGCGTTGCAGCCCCTGTGCTCTGCAGCCTTGGCTCATAACTCTGCTCAGTCTTTTCCCCAGTGAGCAACTCAATGCAGCATCTTGGCTCAGCAGAAAAAGATGCACTGAGGTGAAGTGGGTTGGAGCCAGAATCAGCAAGACTAGTATCAGAACAACATAAACGAATATAAAAATGCTATACAAAGGGCTAGGACCCTTTGTGTTTTCAACACAAATTATTTTAGTTGTAGCTTGGTGAAGAACCTACACACAGTAAAGTCTCAATACTGCAGTTTACATGTTGCTAACTATATGCTTGTCTGAGGAAGAAATCTAAAGATCTGTCTCTAGATTTGGCATATAACAACGATAAAAAAGGCTTATTTCTCTATATTTCACCATGCAACACATGTTTGCAGCAAACGCTGATGCTCCAACACTACTCTATCTCCAATTGCCATTAACAATACATTTTTGCTTATATTAAACATTTACTATAGCAGTAAGTGAGACAAACCTGTAGTGGTCATAGCTGCACAGTAGAGATGATCTCAGGATCCTCGTCTTGCACTTGACTTACTTGACTCACTGCAGTAAGAATGGAGAAGGAATAGAGCGCTGCACTAAGACCCTCTATGAACACGGAAGGCTCTCTCTGCTGGCTGCTTTATGATATTACAACTGTAATTTACACTTTAAAGATAAGATAAAATAAGATAAGATAAGCCTTTATTTGTCCCACAATGGGGAAATTCGAAATTTTGAGATGGATGTAAAGATATTAGACTGATCCAATATAAATGTAATAAATTAAGCTGTTTAAATATAATCTACATGGCAAAATGTGTAGGCTACATACAAATAT
>NW_027315945.1:26420837-26718337 GCF_026437365.1 Eucyclogobius newberryi | reverse complement strand
TAGACAATGACCCCCCCAAACTGGAATCCCTGGAAAAATATCAGACATCTCAGTCCAGAAAAGTGCAGTGCAGGAACAGCTACGATACTGTGCAGAAGAAAAAGGGATGAGACCACTCTGCCAAATGAGAAGTAACTAAAGGAGGAGTGGACCAACCTAAACGACGAGACTTGTGTTCAAAACTCACTCATGGAAGCCAATAATGAGTTCAAAATGTGTCATCAACTTCTAATTATACCACTCTAAAACACATGGGCTTTTATTATCAAATGTAATAAGGAGAGAAATCAGTGTCAAAATAATGCTTACTGGATGTTTATCACTAGAGGGCGCCAAATAACATGTTTATAGTTTGCCGGGCGTCTTTAAGTGACGGGATAAAGGGGCTAAAGTGAGGAAAATTCAATATCTGTATTGTTTTATCTTGGCCGAAATAAAGAAGAACAACATCTCAATTTCAGTCGTGTCTTTTAATCCAACTTTTAGTACAGGTCTATTATAATATCTGGATAGGGTATGGCTAGCCGCAGCATGTCGTCCATCGTCCAAATCCCGCGGCCCAGAAAGGTTTTTTTCCCTAGAGCGCAATGTAACGAAAAACTGCTTGTGTTCGGCTGAAAGAGCACCTAGAGGTTTCAAAAATGTCGGATATCGCGGCAATTCTTACCTATTTTTGGGTCATTGACTTTTTTTAATTTTAAGATTGTTCAGTTGTCTTTAAAATGCATTTAAGATGTTAGCTTCGGCTACGCTCTAGCGCGCGGCTCTAGCCCAGCTCGTGACCGTCTAGACCAATCAGAGCGCGTGTAGGTGAAGTAAACAGGCCGAGATGCCTTGAAATATCCCAAATGCCACGACTGAGCTACAGGCGTAAAAATATGGATCTATGAGTTTAATAACTGAACAAATCATGGAATTAATGACCACCACGGATCCGAGGGCCGTGGATCTACTGCTCAGAAGCGATGTTTTTAAATTGTTTTGCCTGAAAAACTGAAAGAACGTGAGAAATGCTGCGGAAAGAAAGCGAGGAAATGGAACGATTTGCCGGGTATGAACTTATGATGTTACGTTTCGTAACATCAGTGTGTTATTTGTATTACACAAGCAGCACAAATACTGACTCAATCATGACTTTAGCATGAATACTGACTTCATCATGACTTAAACATGATTTGTGATAGATAAATATGTTAATACATTTTACATGTTGTAGAGTGATTGGTATTTGGCAGATAAAAAAAATCCGTGATTTAAGAAATCAATTTTAGATCATACGTTTCATGTACTTAAGAATCAGAATTATTTCCATTGTCAGAGATATATGTATATTCTGTAATATAATCAAACTGGCGTGTAAAAAACAAATTGCATTAATGAGCAAATGTTCTGATGTAAAAGTGAAGAAGCAGCAGCTTTAGACCATGAGCTGGACTTAAGGTGAAGCTCATATTTTAATAGATCCATGAGTGAAAACGGCTTGATTTTATGATGACGCAGTGACTGTTGCTCTCTCCTCGGTGGCTGCCCACGAGTCCGAAGGTTTACTGGTCCGAAGGTTCACGAGTCCGAAATTTCACCGAAATTCTAAAAATGTCACCGAAATTTTAAGGTTTACAAGTCCGAAGGTTTATTAGTCCGAAGCTGTGTGTCCGTGCAGCGGGCTCTCCTCGCCTCCCTTTGCCCTTTGTTGATGCACTTTTTATGATTAAACTCACGTATTTTCCTTAACCGACTTGTTTCTGTGCATAGCCTGAGCTCCTTATCGTATTATTAATGAATGAATTAACTCAAATAGCCCCGCAGTTTCGGCGGCGCGCCGCGGCTCTGTAGACACTCCCGTCTTGGCGAGCTGAATTTCCTTTTTGACTACCAATCCTACGGTGATCGGATCACGCGTTTCTATATATACATATATCATTTCTATACTTTGATCAAATGAAGGCATAGAACTGACCGCGGTGAAGTTAGTTTCACGTTGGACGTTGGATATTCGCCTCCGCAACTAGAGCGGGAGCTTCCTCTGAGTGTGCCCCGCCTGCAGTAGCTCGACACAGGGAGCTGCGCGCTGAAGTGCCGCTTGGTGCGCCAGTTAGGGACAAACTCTAAAGTACCGTTTGTTTAAAAATGTGTTATTAAAAAATATCAAACGTATTTATATTTAAATATATATATATATATATATATATATATATATATATATATATATATATATATATATATATATATATATATATATATATATATAGAGCATGAATCCAAGTTGCTAATATTAGATGCAATAGTCCTTTTGGGCTGAAAAATTAACCCTTTGTTGATTTTTAAGGAATATTTTTCATCAAAAAACAAGGATTCTTTTCAATAGCTCCTAAGTCAGCAAACCTAGAAAGTCAAACCCAAGTGATTATAGTAGTTGTGGTCTCCAGGTATCACGCACACCTTTTACTTTTTCAAATTAACCCTTTGTAGATTTTTAAGGAATATTTTTTGTCAAAAAACAAGGATTCTTTTCAATAGCTCCTAAGTCAGCTGACCTAGAAAGTCAAACCCAAGTGATTAAAGTAGTTGTGGTCTCCAGGTATCACGCACACCTTTTACTTTTTCAAATTAACCCTTTGTAGATTTTTAAAGAATATTTTTTGTCAAAAATCAAGGATTCTTTTCAATAGCTCCTAAGTCAGCTGACCTAGAAAGTCAACCCCAAGTTATTATAGTAGTTTGAGTCTCCAGGTATCACGCACACCTTTTACTTTTTCAAATTAACCCTTTGTAGATTTTTAAGGAATATTTTTCGTCAAAAAACAAGGATTCTTTTCAATAGCTCCAAAGTCAGCAAACCTAGAAAGTCAACCCCAAGTTATTATAGTAGTTTGAGTCTCCAGGTATCACGCACACCTTTTACTTTTTCAAATTAACCCTTTGTAGTTTTTTAAGGAATATTTTTCGTCAAAAAACAAGGATTCTTTTCAATAGCTCCTAAGTTAGCAAACCTAGATAGTAAAAGCTAAGTGATTATAGTAGTTATGGTCTCCCGGTATCATGCACACCTTTTACTTTTTCAAATTGACCCTTTGTTGATTTTTAAGGAATATTTTTCGTCAAAAAACAAGGATTCTTTTCAATAGCTCCTAAGTCAGCTGACCTAGAAAGTCAAACCCAAGTGATTATAGTAGTTTGAGTCTCCAGGTATCACGCACACCTTTTACTTTTTCAAATTTACCCTTTGTTGATTTTTAAGGAATATTTTTTGTCAAAAAACAAGGATTCTTTTCAATAGCTCCTAAGTCAGCTGACCTAGAAAGTCAAATCCAAGTGATTATAGTAGTTGTGGTCTCCAGGTATCACACACAGTTTACTTTTTCAATTCCAATCTGGGCGATATAACAGGCCTTTCATTGTTATTCAGCATAAAGGGCTTCTTGAGCCGCTCTTGGTCTGACCCGTCACCCAGGACCTCTTTGCCTTGGGTGACCTTACCGGGGGCCTCAAGCCCCTGACAATGTAGCTTCTCCATAGGTTCATTTGGGCTCAACCTCTCATAACCCTCTTTACTTTCTCCACTGCTCTTCTCCCTGTACACAAACTGCTGCTCCTTCTGCCGCTGCCATCTCTGCAAGACTTGTACGTCTTCAGGGCTCTTGGACGAGCAGGTCGGATCACCACCGACCCTTCTCACCCTGGACTATTTGAGTAGTCCTTAAGCAGGAGACCACTCCCCTCAGGCAGGAGGCTACGGTCCATCCGGACCAGAACCTCCCACCACAAGAAGTTTCTTTCCCTCTGTTGTTGGACTCATGGAACACTTCTTAAACACTGTCATTTTAACCATGATTTAATCAATCACTGCACTTGTAAAGTAAAGTCAACTTTAAATCTTGTGTACATAGTAAGTCTTTTTTTTTTTTTATCTTATATTAAATTTAAATTGTTTTTCTTTCATGCATGGCCTATTTAATTTTATACATCCTGTTTGTATTATTGTTCTTGGTTGTATGTTGCATCAAAATCACCAAAAGAAGTTCCTGGCCTTTTAATTTGTCCATTTACAATGGCAATAAACCTTTTCTTATTCTGATTTCTGATTCTGATAATCCCTGAAAGTACATTAGAATAAAATTGCACTGGATGAAATATACATATTTATTAATGTGTTTGCAACAGGTAAGAAATAAATAAATAGAAAATATGTGTCCAGCAGAATAACAACATTCTGAAACAAAATGAGAAAGCCAAGTTTGTTGGTGTTGTGTGGTTGTCTCAGTTGCAGACAAGGCATTTCCATGCTTTTTCGTCTGCGTTGTTGATGTCAACTTCTGACATTCCAACGCATTCCCCGTGAAACCAACGGTCACAATCATCACATTGAATCTGTCATAATAAAATTAAATAAGAAACATTATTATGTGGTATTTTAGGAATGCAGTATGTTAATACATAATTACAACTAAATTAAATCACTCTTACCCAGCCTGCTGGTGGCTGACCAGGAAGTTTAGGTGTTTTTTTGTGTGCACACATCACACAATTAGATTCTGTTTGAAATACTACCAAAAAAGTAGTTTTAGTCTTATTAGTTTATTTACTGTACAAAAAATGTTTTTAACTTGCATACTACTGACCTGAACCCTGCAAGAGGTCAACAGCCATTGCCTTTCTCTCTTTGTACATACTACCTCTCGTAGTAGAGAACTCGATGTTGGGGATCGCCGGGAAAGCCTGCATTATCTGCTTTGCCATCTAAAAATACACATTTACAAACAAAGAAAATTACAATATGCGATGCAATAATAGTGAATCCTGTTAATTGATAATGTCAATAAGCCTCTTTCTTATTCTAATTCTGAAAGAGAAAATTCTGGGCCCTAATATAAACCATATTTTTTAACCTCTATTTTTAACCATAGGGCCCAAAGTAGAGGCGTGAGCACCTTATTGAGGACAGCATGATCAGTTAAATACAATACAGATATGGGCACAGTCTGGTTACTTTGCAGACAACATCTCTGTTTCACTGTCAGCAGGTGAATGTGGGCCAGTGGATTCACTCTGTCACTGCATCCAACAGATCAGTGTGTGGACTGGCCTCCTGCTGGTGCAACAGATCAGTGTGTGGATGCAAAACAACTTTCTCTTGCTGAACTCAGACAAGACCTAAATCATCGTCTTTGGCCCAAAGAAACAAAGAGAAAGTGTTCACCTCCAGAGTCTCACTCTAAAACCTACAAACCTGGGGGCAATAATGGACTCAGACTTGAATTTTCAAAGCCATGTCAATTCAATCAGTAGCTTTTTAAAAAACATTGCCAAAATCAAAAGTATAGTGTCTAAACTTGGACAGACTTATCTGTGCATTTGTCTCCAGTAGATTAGACTACTGTAACGGCCGCTCACTGGCCTCTCCAAACGAGCTGTAAAACAGCTGCAGTACATCCAGAACGCTGCTGCTCGGGTCCTGACTAGAACCAGGAAGTATGATCACATTAGTCCTGTTCTCAGGTCTCTGCACTGGCTCCTGTGGCTCAGAGAATAGACTTTAAAGCAGCTCTGCTTGTGTACAAGTCTCTCCATGGCCTAGCACCAAAGTACATCTCTGACATGTTAGTGCCATATGAACCATCTCGGACTCTGAGGACCTCAGGGACCGGCCTCCTGCTGGTTCCCAGAGTCAGGACAAAACATGGACCGGCCTCCTGCTGGTGCCAGAGTCAGGACTAAACATGGGGAATCTGCGTTTCCGTTTTATGCAGCTAAAATCTGGAACAGTCTTCCTGAAGATGTGAGACAGATTCTGCTCCGACAATGTTGAAAACCTAAGCTAAAAACAGTTTTATTTAGCTGTGTTTGACTGAAAGGATTTTTTCTTTGCACTCTTCTCTTTTATTTCTTAAACTGTCTTGTGTTTTCTGTCATTTCTTTGTGATTTTAATTCATTTTTCCTGTTGTGTGAACCACTTTGAATGGCATTGTGAATGAAATGTGCTCTACAAATAAACTTGCCTTCACTTACCGAAAAAGTAGGGGTTTGAGGTAATAAATGTTAAGAAACACTGCTCTATGATAAATGCACATTACAGAATTTTTTAGGTCTTTTTTAGATCTCTTTCTCACAGTCGACCCTGTCAAAACAAGTGCCCTTTATATCTCCCATGCCCCATATAATACATGATACCTTAGCCACTATTACACCACAGCTGAATCCATCCTTCTGCAAAGGGTGTTGTAGTGTCCCACCCTTCCAGTTAATGTTTCTCCACTCCCGTTTCTGGTGATGAAGGTGTCTCAGATTGAGATATACCCTGTGCACACATATTTTATTTAAAGTTTTACATTTCCCATGTAATATCAATCAACTTATGTACATACTTCAATTTCTCGGCTGCCTGACTTGAAGACTCCATCTCCAAAGCACTTTTGGCGGGGTCAATCAAATATACTGTCCCTTTTCCAGCATGAATGAACTGAAAGAACAAGGCATTATTCTGTTGTTGTATTGTAGTGCAGTATTGGGTGAACATTACACTTTTTGTCAAAAACAAACCAGTAGGTTCCAATGGTTGTCATTAACAAGCACAGGTGAAAGGATGGCATCATACTTGGTCTGTTTTACCTGCCAATAAATAACACATTTATTTAGTCAAATTCTTCTCTCGCTCACTTCCTCCCTCTCGCTCTTTCTTCATAGCCGCGTTCTCTTCCCCTTTCCTCTCTTTCTTTCTCTCCATCTCTCCCTTCTGTTTCTCTCTCCCACCCCCCCTCTCTCTTCCTCCCTCCTCTCTTTTGAGGGTTTTCCTGGGCAGTGACAGTCTCAAAAACAACTGGGCTCAGTACATCTTGGACATGTTAGTGCCATGTGAACCATCTCGGACTCTGAGGATCTCAGACCGTCAAGGCTCAGGCAGTCAAAGATGTTCAGGGCCTTTCGAACAGGTGTTCACTGTTAAGGTACACTTTGGTCTCCCCGTAGTGATATCTGGGCATTTGACCCATCCTCTTGAGCTCGGCTTAGTCAGGACTACCTTCACTTGAAAAAATGTACATATTGTACATATTTTCTGTTGATTTGGGAAGATGGAGCATGAGAAGGAAACCCATCCATATACGGGCAGACACATGCAAACGGAAGGTGTAGTAACTCTGACAGGACTAGGAAAAAGGGGTGAGCTTCAGGTTGGGACAGGCCAAGATAGCGGTGGATCGGAACAAGGGGTGGAGGGTTCAGACAGAGCTAGATCAGTGTGAGGACCCTGTTTCTGAGGATGATCCAGGCTTAGCTCAGGGTTAAGTTTGGCTTTACTCAATGAACGGGGATGAGTCGATTTTTGGGAACCGCAGGGGTTTTGCTTCACTGTGGGAGGAGCAGTTGATTTTTTGACCTTTTTTTTTCCAAATAAAGGTGTGTCAAATATTGGTCACAATAATGGTCTTTTAAAAATCTCACTTAATATCTCTCTCTCTTTGCTGTTCCTCACTCTCGGTTACCGTCTCTCTGTATCTACAGGAGCTATGTGTAACATAAGAAAAACACACTTACAGTCGATAATAGATGTCTTTCCACCTGGCTTTGCTCCTTATACAGAATGACCATAGCTGTATAGTGGTCCATCAAAAAAAAATTTGTTCAGGACTTTTTCATGGTTGGCAGCATGATGTATGATACCTTCAATCACCTGAGAGGAAAAGGTTATTATTCAATAAACAAAGGCCTTTATTATTTTTTGGACTGCTTGTTGTTACCTCTCCATTAAGCCATTCATGGGGTTTCAGTGTATTCAAATCAAAGTGACGGATGAGTATGCTACTCCCAGGATTTTGTGCCGCAATGGCACATACCACCATTTCTGTCTGCTGCCTTCTCCATAATGAAGCCACCTGTGGAAAATTAGAAAATGTTAAAGTAACCTTAATACTGCACTGAATAGTATACATTATACAAAGAGATGAGCTGTCACTGTAGAATAAAACAAACATATTCTTAAAGATGTGAACGTTACCTTTTTCTCTTCATCTTGTTTCTCTGCATTAATTTTCTTTGGCCTTGGCAGTGTTGTTGGAGGGTTGAAATATTTTGACTTGGAGGTAGTAGTTGAACGGATTCTCTTATTCCACGCCTCCTGGTGATCATCCTTTGGCCTAACCGCTCTACTGGATGTGTACAAAATTTTCAATGGGAAGTTGTTCTCGTTGATGTGCTCAACATACCGTCCCTGCAGAGATGTGAACAAGACCTTAATGAAATCAGCTGGTCTCAAATGTAGTTTCCGTTGAAGAATGGAATTTTTGACCAGTCCAAACCACAGTTCAACGTGACAGTTGGTGTCTCTGTTTTTTTTTTGTCACGGTAGTCAATGCATCGGAGCCAGTATACCGTTTTAGGTCCCCCAGTAAAATGCCACTCCACAGAGGGAATAGTCCCATATATCGTTTCAGGAGCACCTCAACCACACCCGGGCAAAAATACCCATTTGCCCTGCCTGTTTTTTCCTCAGAGAGTATGTCACACAGAGCCTGTTCTCTTTGAAGGGCAAACGCTGCGGTAAAGGGGGAATAAGCCACAATATTTTTTTGCGTCCTCTCTTTTGTGACTTCATCCGCTGAGCACCTCTCGAGTATAGGCTCCATTTTATGACGTAAGATGAAACCATCCAAGACCCTTCGACTCTGTTTGACCCTGCTGTTCTCTTCTTCAGAAATGAAGATAACACACATGTGTTTAAAAATGTTGAGTGCTCTCTCCAGGCTCGTAGTGTTTTGGAGAGCAGCAAAACAGTACAGGACAAACTCCTTCATGGCCTTGTCTTTTGTTTTTAAGCCTATGGCCTGGCTAACAGCTTTTATTATATGGGCTGCACAAAGATGAACTACGGTGAATGAAATATTTCCAGACTCATTGTGGACAATTGAATGTGCTCTTTCAAGGTAGCTGTTAATATTTTCTTTGTTGAAGGCAAGCAACACGCTATGGATTTGTGCCCAACTGAAATCGGTTTCTATTTGGCTTATTTTCCTTTTTGTTATGAAAGAGAGATGCCTTTGGAACTCCATGAGCCAGTTTGTGATGGACGGGATGGCATGATTATTTGTGATCATCTCTGTCACCGGTAAGGGGGGGTTATTTTTTCCCATCCCTGGCAAAACCAAAACATAATATAAAATGCGTTTACCTTGGTCCATTTTTTTCACGACACCACCAGTTGCATCCAGATATAAAGCCACCTTCCCTCTTTTGAGATGCTCCGTCAGTATTTTCATTCCGGCCTCAGTCTCCAGGTGAATTGAAAGTGGCTCGATTTGCAACCGGGACAGATAGCCTTTTGAAGTGGGGTAACTGCCACTCTCTTTTAGGATTTTGTGTGTTAGCATTAATTCCAAAAGTGAATCAGCATGAAGGCGCCTTGTTTTTCTAAACTCAGAACTGATAGTCTTAAGGACATCTTTGGTCAGACTTTTTGTCACATTGCCAGCAAATATTTCGTCTCTTGGTGTGTTTTTGAGTTGTGAATAATAATAATTACTTATTCCATTTTTTATAGCTTTGGCAATTGCTCCACGCCTGGAATATTTTGCAGGTCGGAATTTGTGTTGTTTTTTGGCATGCATTATTTTGCCCCTTCTTGTAACCCTGAATGCTACTGCTTTCAAACTGGAAGACGGTTCATGAGCCCTGGTGAAGTGATAGCTTGCCTTACAGTTGTCAAAAGTACAAATTGCTGTAGCAGAAAAGAACAAACTTTTTTGTTTACGACTGTCTTTTTTGCGGAGATGTTGATAAGTAAATTTAAGTGGGCAACTTGGACTCATTTTTACAAATTCGTTGTAAAATATAGTTGTCCACGGGGCTCTCAATTTGTTTTCCCCACAATTTGGTTTTATTTCATTCCACTGTTCTTTGCCAATATATATTTTGAATTTCTGTGGCCCCGCGTTGCAGAGTCTCATTTTCTTTTTGGATTTTTGCTGATGGGGCAAAGATGACTGTGTCTCTGGAGACTGTGTCTCTGGAGACTGTGTCTCTGGAGACTGTGGCTCTGGAGACTGTGTCTCTGGAGACTGTGGCTCTGGAGACTGTGTCTCTGGTGATTGTGGCTTTGGTGACTGTGGCTCTGGTGACTGTGGCTTTGGTGACTGTGGCTCTGGTGACTGTGGCTTTGGTGACTGTGGCTCTGGTGACTGTGGCTCTGGAGAGTGTGGCTCTGCTGACTGTGGCTCTGGAGAGTGTGGCTCTGGTGACTGTGGCTCTGGAGAGTGTGGCTCTGCTGACTGTGGCTCTGGAGAGTGTGGGTCTTGAGACTGTGGCTCTGGTGACTGTGGCTCTGGAGAGTGTGGCTCTGGTGACTGTGGCTCTGGAGAGTGTGGGTCTTGAGACTGTGGCTCTGGTGACTGTGGCTCTGGAGAGTGTGGGTCTTGAGACTGTGGCTCTGGTGACTGTGGCTCTGGAGAGTGTGGCTCTTGAGAGTGTGGCACTGGGTCATCTTTGTTTGTTTTTGCCTCCACTTGTGTAGATTTTCTTTTTCCTAAAAAAAAAAACAGGTGAGTTTATTCAAGAAATTAATTAAAAAACAACAAATATTTTGATGATGGTCACCTGAGGATGACTGTGGCTCTGGTGACTGTGGCTCTGGTGACTGTGGCTCTGGAGAGTGTGGCTCTGGAGAGTGTGGCTCTGGTGATTGTGGCTCTGGAGACTGTGGCTCTGGAGACTGTGGCTCTGGAGACTGTGGCTCTGGAGAGTGTGGCTCTGGAGACTGTGGCTCTGGTGACTGTGGCTCTGGAGACTGTGGCTCTGGAGAGTGTGGCTCTTGAGAGTGTGGCTCTGGAGAGTGTGGCTCTTGAGAGTGTGGCTCTGGAGAGTGTGGCTCTTGAGAGTGTGGCTCTGGAGAGTGTGGCTCTTGAGACTGTGGCTCTGGTGACTGTGGCTCTGGAGACTGTGGCTCTGGAGACTGTGGCTCTGGAGACTGTGGCTCTGGAGAGTGTGGCTCTTGAGAGTGTGGCTCTGGAGAGTGTGGCTCTTGAGAGTGTGGCTCTGGAGAGTGTGGCTCTTGAGAGTGTGGCACTGGGTCATCTTTGTTTGTTTTTGCCTCCACTTGTGTACACTTTCTTTTTCCTAAAAAAGGGTGAGTTTATTGAAGAAATTAATCAAAAAACAAAACCAAAAATGTAGGATGATAACTTGCTAGCCATTTGGGTTCCCTTAGCAAAACTGCTCAGTGGTGCCCCCATGCACCCTACCCACAACGTGTAAAATGTACTAGGGGTTTGATGTCTATAATCTAAACTTAAGGTAACTACATCTGAAGTTGTTTTTTTATCAATTTAATTTGGTAAATATAGAATAGATGACAATCCTACGTGGCATCTACTAAGAAGTTTTCTACAAAAATAATTACATTTTCTGTATTTTAGTGCATTTTAGATACAATGTTAATTGCAACTCAATACTCTCCAATTATATATGAGGGCCCCTCACAGTCCCTAAATGCCCTTCTTCTTCTCTTTTGCAGAACAGATCGTGGCTCACAGACTGTAAACTATTTATTTTAAATTTATAAAAACATGACTTCGACATTTGTAACAAGTTGAGTCAATTTGACTTTGCGCACGCGCGGTGTCAGCTCCGCGGTTTGCCGCACCAGCTGGAGGCATCGCACGTCTTATTTTCGTGGTTTCTGTTAGAATATGAGGCCAATTTTCATCATCTAAAGACTGTATTGATACTTGTAGTTGATAGAATATGTACCAACATTGTTTCTAGCAATGCCCCTGATCTCTCTGTGTCTGTTTAAACAGTGGCTTGCGGAGCTGCCCGTGCACATCTCCAATTTGGAGAGAGGCGCAACTCAAGTATTGGATTGATTTAGAACTAAAGACAGACTAGGCCTCAAATGAAAGACAACACTACCCAGCATGCCAGATCCCTGTGCCAAGAACACAATTATCAAATAATTAGGCCTGATTTTTTAGGCTACTGGGCCCGTCACCGTGGAAATCCACCGGTGTGCTGAATGCACATGGAGATGGTCAAAACGAAACGATGTAAAAAAATACAAATAAAAAGAGAATAATAAGTTTACAAAAGCCGTGGCACAGCTTCTAAAACGGCTGAGTCACTACTGGTAATACATTTATCAATCTAAACTTTAAATAAGTTATCACGAGGCTTCCCCCGTATTATAACTTTCAGAATAGCCTTTGATATAATTAATTGATATAATTTGATTAAGAAACATACCTCGCTGAAGAACTTCTTCTCGGATTCCTCTTCTGTTTTCCATCCAAATTGTTTTCAACCATTTTTCTAAATTAGGTTGATTTTCGGCGAAAACCACATGCGTAATGGCGCTCCATTTTCCAGGTGTAATTACACCACTAAACCCGCTATCCTTGAATGCATTTATCAATGCATCTCTCCCTCCTGCTTCTTCCCAGAGGTCGTTATGCTTCGGTATTTTTCCTTTTTTAACACGTCCCATGTTTCAAATGGCATACTTCGATATATAAATTTGTACAATTACTTTGACCTTCCTTGCATCCGGGACAGACTATGGAAATAATGACTTGCGCAGGAGAAGACAGCATGAGTGACGTCCAAATTGGTATACTAGCCAATGAAAATTACCATATCCTTTGCATTTTATATAATAATAATAATAGTAATAATAATAATAATAATAATAATAATTTAAAAATGTATAAATTATAATTGTAGTAAGACCAATAAGAATAATTCAGAATAGGAATAATATTGCTTGGGTCTACAATTATTGAGTAGGCAAAGAGGAGAATTATGGATATTCTATTGAATAATCAAAATGCTCCAATTTCACTTTTTTCGAGTAAGAGTGTTTTTTTAAAAGCTTTCCATAAGTTATCTGTTCTTTTACTTCTGTACCTACTTGTGTTGCAACACTTAAATTTCCCAATTGTGTGGACAAATAAAGGCTTATCTTACCTTAGACTATGATACGGCTGGAGAAGATGAGGCTAAATGTATTACTTCTTTAAACATGGTCTTTAGCCAGGTTTGGCCCTGATTTGAGGTTCTGGGCACATATGTTTGATATGGATCAGTAGTCTGTTGGTGCAGTTTACAATAAAAGAAAATTTATGGACTATATGTTTTTGTCACCTAATATCACCAACATCAGAAGGCTAAATTAATACAAATTTTACAGATTTTTTCTCAAATAAAATTACCGTTAGGCTATCCTATTAGATTTATCGTTTGAATAATAATGCTACTAATAATAATACTAAAACTACTACTACTACTACTACTGCCCAGGTATCTCTGCACCAGCCCCTTACAGATCCTCCTGCAGGTGGAAAAAGGTGGTTTGCCCTCTCCAGGTCGGTGGAGAGTCCTTGCCACAAGTGGAGGAGTTCAAATATCTCGGGGTCTTGTTCACGAGTAAAGGAAGGATGGAGCGTGAGATTGACAGTTGGACCGGTGCAGCGGCTGCAGTGATGCAGTCACTGCATCGGACTGTTGTGGTGAAGAAAGAGCTGAAGCTCAACGTTCCTACCCTCACCCGGTCATGAGCTTTGGGTAATGACCGAAAGGACAAGATCGTGGATACAAGCGGTCGAAATGTATTCCCTCCACAGTGTGGCTGGGCGCTCCCTTAGAGATAGGGTGAGGAGCTCAGTCACATGAGAGGAGCTCAGAGTAAAGCCGCTGCTCTTCCATGTCGAGAGGAGCCAACTGAGGGAGATGGATTGGAGGGATTATGTCTCTCGGCTGGCCTAGGAATGCCTCAGGATCCCCCTAGAGGAGCTGCAGTGAGTGTCTGGGAGCCCTTTATTAGACTGCTGCCCCTACAACCTGGCCCCGGAGAAGCGGAAGATGGATGATAATAAATCACAAGCCAAAAGAGCACCTAATCAGGGGTTGAATTGTAATATTTATTCAATTTACAAAAGCACTGCAGATGTCTGAAAATCTCAGAACTCCTTAAGAAATTCCAGGCAGTGATGTAGTAACGTTAAATGTGTGGGCTGAAATTTCACATTTCATTCTCTGGAGAAGGCCCTGGTTGTCATTATTGTCAAAGTCAAATGAAATGTTATAATATTTCTTGATCCTGTAATTGCTGATAAAAGAATTGAGAAAGAGAGAATGGAAAAGAATTAATGACCTAATTTGTGATATGTCACTTTTAGGAACAAATATAGTGCATTACCTGTGGAGGTCCTGGTCAGAAATTTTTTGGCTGTTTTCCTCAAATGTTGCGTCATAGCAAATGCAGTTCAATTTTATCCATGGCAGAGAATTTATCTCTGCTAAAATTATGCAGTGTATACAACCTGTAACATACAGTAGCACGTATAAAATGTAGGTATATTCCTGAAATAAATTGGTAAATTTCCACCAATTCAAAGGAAATCAGTAAACTTATGTTAAAATTGTGAATACTCACCTGTATGTGATTTGTGCATTGGAAATAATGTTGATTGCAAGATGATATTATATTATGATTCATGGAGACAGAACCTGATTTAAGTAAAAGGCAACTTAAGACTCAAACTACTATAATCACTTAGCATTTACTTTCTAGGTCAGCTGACTTAGGTGCTATTGAAAAGAATCCTTGTTTTTTGACGAAAAATATTCCTTAAAAATCTACAAAGAGTTCATTTGAAAAAGTAAAAGGTGTGCGTGATACCTGGAGACCACAACTACTATAATCACTTGGGTTTGACTTTCTAGGTTTGCTGACTTAGGAGCTATTGAAAAGAAGCGTTGTTTTTTGACGAAAAATATTCCTTTAAAATCAACAAAGGGTTAAATTGAAAAAGTAAAAGGTGTGCGTGATACCTGGAGACCACATCTACTATAATCACTTAGCTTTTACTATCTAGGTTTGCTAACTTAGGAGCTATTGAAGCGAATCCTTGATTTTTGACGAAAAATATTCCTTAAAAATCTACAAAGGGTTAATTCGAAAAAGTAAAAGGTGTGCGTGATACCTGGAGACCACAACTACTATAATCACTTAGCTTTTACTATCTAGGTTTGCTAACTTAGGAGCTATTGAAAAGAATCCTTGTTTTATGACGAAAAATATTCCTTAAAAATCTACAAAGGGTTAATTTGAAAAAGTAAAAGGTGTGCGTGATACCTGGAGACCACAACTACTATAATCACTTAGCTTTTACTATGTAGGTTTGCTAACTTAGGAGCTATTGAAAAGAATCCTTGATTTTTGACAAAAAATATTCCTTAAAAATCTATAAAGGGTTAATTTGAAAAAGTAAAAGGTGTGCGTGATACCTGGAGACCACAACTACTATAATCACTTGGGTTTGACTTTCTAGGTCAGCTGACTTAGGAGCTATTGAAGAGAATCCTTGTTTTTTGACGAAAAATATTCCTTTAAAATCAACAAAAGGTTAATTTGAAAAAGTAAAAGGTGTGCATGATACCTGGAGACCACAACTACTATAATCACTAGCTTTTACTATGTAGGTTTGCTAACTTAGGAGCTATTGAAAAGAATCCTTGATTTTTGACGAAAAATATTCCTTAAAAATCTATAAAGGGTTAATTTGAAAAAGTAAAAGGTGTGCGTGATACCTGGAGACCACAACTACTATAATCACTTAGCTTTTACTATCTAGGTTTGCTAACTTAGGAGCTATTGAAAAGAATCCTTGTTTTTTGACGAAAAATATTCCTTAAAAATCTACAAAGGGTTAATTTGAAAAAGTAAAAGGTGTGCGTGATACCTGGAGACCACAACTACTATAATCACTTAGCTTTTACTATGTAGGTTTGCTAACTTAGGAGCTATTGAAAAGAATCCTTGATTTTTGACAAAAAATATTCCTTAAAAATCTATAAAGGGTTAATTTGAAAAAGTAAAAGGTGTGCGTGATACCTGGAGACCACAACTACTATAATCACTTGGGTTTGACTTTCTAGGTCAGCTGACTTAGGAGCTATTGAAGAGAATCCTTGATTTTTGACGAAAAATATTCCTTAAAAATCTACAAAGGGTTAATTTGAAAAAGTAAAAGGTGTGCGTGATACCTGGAGACTCAAACTACTATAATAACTTGGGGTTGACTTTCTAGGTTTGCTGACTTTGGAGCTATTGAAAAGAATCCTTGTTTTTTGACGAAAAATATTCCTTAAAAATCTACAAAGGGTTAATTTGAAAAAGTAAAAGGTGTGCGTGATACCTGGAGACCACAACTACTATAATCACTTGGGTTTGACTTTCTAGGTCAGCTGACTTAGGAGCTATTGAAGAGAATCCTTGATTTTTGACGAAAAATATTCCTTAAAAATCTATAAAGGGTTAAATTGAAAAAGTAAAAGGTGTGCGTGATACCTGGAGACCACATCTACTATAATCACTTAGCTTTTACTATCTAGGTTTGCTAACTTAGGAGCTATTGAAAAGAATCCTTGTTTTTTGACGAAAAATATTCCTTAAAAATCTACAAAGGGTTAATTTGAAAAAGTAAAAGGTGTGCGTGATACCTGGAGACCACAACTACTATAATCACTTAGCTTTTACTATGTAGGTTTGCTAACTTAGGAGCTATTGAAAAGAATCCTTGTTTTTTGACGAAAAATATTCCTTTAAAATTAACAAAGGGTTAAATTGAAAAAGTAAAAGGTGTGCGTGATACCCGGAGACTCAAACTACTATAATCATTTAACGTTTACTATCTAGGTTCGCTCATTTAGGAGCTATTGAAAAGAATCCTTGTTTTTTGACTAAAAATATTCTTTAAAAATCTACAAAGGGTTAATTTTTTAGCCCAAAAGGACTATGACATCTAGGATTAGCAACTTGGATTCATGCTCAATGTTTTTTTTTTTTTTTTATAAATATGTTTATATTTTTTAAGATAACAAACGGTACTTTAGAGATTGTCCCTAACTGGCGCACCAAGCGGCACTTCAGCGCGCAGCTCCCTGTGTCGAGCTACTGCAGGCGGGGCACACTCAGAGGAAGCTCCCGCTCTAGTTGCGGAGGCGAATATCCAACGTCCAACGTGAAACTAACTTCACCGCGGTATAGAACTGAGGATTCTGTTCACGCATTTTCTTATGATCAAATGAAGGCATAGAACTGAGGATTCTGTTCACACATTTTTTTTTATGATCAAATGAGGGCATAAGGCGGAGGATTCAAGATGTTCCCTTGTTATTTGCATATACACAGTACAACTTGCGGTGCCTCCTGTAGCAGCTGGTACACAACGTTGTGACGAGCCCCAGCGCGTGTCTTCGTGCTTCGTGCGCATTTTACAGACTGACTACATCCCGATGCCTATGAGGAACTTTCGGACTAGCGAACCTTCGGACCAGTGAACCTTCGGACAGTGAACCTTCGGACAGTGAACCTTCGGACCAGTGAACCTTCGGACAGTGAACCTTCGGACAGTGAACCTTCGGACCAGTGAACCTTCGGACAGTGAACCTTCGGACCAGTGAACCTTCGGACCAGTGAACCTAAGGACTAGCGAAATTTCGGACCAGTGAACCTTCGGACTAGTGAACCTTTAAAACCTTCGGACTTGTGAACCTTCGGTCTCGTGGGGGGTAACCCTCTCCTCACCGCGTGTTCTGGTCAACTTTTTCCGGTTCAAAATCCTTCAGTTTTCTTAAAACCAGTAGTTTAATGTTTCGCTTTATCTCACACTGTGCTCTGCGCTGCTCTTGTAACTCTCTCTGATTGGTCAGCACAATCACGTGGTACGGAAACTTGGGCCGCGCGTCGCCGGAGAGCTAAAGCTATCATGGCTCCAAAAAGTGTTTTAGTTCCGCATTACTTCCTGAATACTGGTATATCTCCTCCCACTTTTGTGACGTCATCGCCGTGAGGCTTTGGCGTCGGGAGCGCGCACGTCACAGCAGCGTGATAGACTGAGAACAGTCAACACGGACTTTTGGAATAATTCGGCATGAAATAGTCTATTTACGTAACTTATTAAGATGAATTGTTATATCCATCTATAAATATACGTGTATCATGTTGTAAAGCTCTGATATTTAAGAGAATTATAAAGAAGTGTTAAGATAAAAAAGTCTGGTTTAATGACAAGGAATTACATAACGTCCTCATCATTTTCTGTAGTTTTTGGTTTAGGTATTTATTTTGTTATTAACTTTTCAGTTATTTATTTACATAATATAATTTGGCCAATATGCATTTTTTTTAATCAGATGAGAAGAAATATAATCATCGATTCTGTTACATAATTGAGTTAAGCAGTATTTAATTATATTCAGTTTCCTTTTGTGTCGTTTTTGTATCATGTCAATCTTTAATAAATACAAAACACATTTGTTTATTAATGTATTCAATAAGAATAATGAACATGAATGAACTTGTTCAATAAATGTAAATCTGATTATAGCTACAAATGATAAATTGATTTTAGCCAGTTTTAGTTGAGTTTTACAGCTCCAGTGAGTTTTAAGGCTACAATGTGGGACTCCCTTATTAAGGTGTTTTGGAGTCTGTGTACTGTTCATTATTTTTATCATCATCATCATTACTAGAATCAGAAAAGGTTTATTGCCATTGTCAAAGAACAGAATTCACAAACAGTGGAACTTGCTTTGGTGATTCAGTGCAACATAAAACAATGAACAAAGATAAAACAACCTGTATAAGTCAAAAAGAACATACTGAATAAGATAAGATATTCCTTTATTGTCCACACATGAGGAAATTACATGGTTGCAACGCAGTAGATACAGAGGAAGAGGACAGATAACTTATTGGAAGTTTAAAAAACACTCTTAATAGATCGATCTTAATAGAAGAACTCTTATAAACAAAATCTCATATAGACAGAACCTCTCATTTCTTAATAAGGAATGGAGGGGAAAAATAGAGATACAGATAAAATAAAAACAGCGTAAGACAAAATAATACTAATAATAATGGTAAAATAAACACTCTTTTTACATCAGTTATATGCACATGAATGTGACATTATTGCGTTAAATACTGAATATCTCAGTATCTCAGTATAAGACTTTGTTTCCATGGCTACGCAGTCTTCTGTACTTCAGTAAACTCCTCCGTTCAGCTCCATCGTTTGACTGAGAGACGAACAGAACATGTCACAGCTTTAGATTTATAAAAGTCATATAACACACACTTCATATGTTTGTCCTGAAGCTGCTTTACAGACACATGTGACACAGCAGTGTCTCTTTTGAAGAACAATTATCATTTAGTTTTTTTGGTCATAACAAAACAGACATTTTATAAATTCAAAGTACTGATTCTACACTGTTTACTTTTAGTCGAGGCACACGTTATTATTAAAATACCTTTTGCTTTGGAGTCGTCAGGAGTTTACTTGAGATGACTCTGTGTCTGCAGTGACCTGCAGTGACCTGTAGTGACCTGACCAAAAGTCATTTACGTATGCATAAGTTTAATGGCCACTACTCAATTTGGAGCCAGAGGCAGAGGGGGCGTACCCTATCCAGATAATATAATACATCCATGAGCTAAAGGCTAACTGGCGACATGCGCTACTGAGCAGCTCCTATTGACTTGAATGGGAGGCCATCTTGGCTGCTGGGGGCTTGGTGCTGATTGGTCAGAGTGGTGACCGTCTAGACCAATCAGCGCGTGTAGGTGACGTAAACGAGTCGAGATGCCGTGGGTGAGCCCAAATGCCACGAGCGAGCTGCAGACGTAAAACTATAGATCCATAGGTTTAATAACAGAACAAATCAAGGAACTAATGATCACCACGGATCTGAGGATCTACTACTCAGAAGCGATGTCTTGAAATGTTTATGGCTGAAAAACTGAAAGAACCTAAGAAATGCTACGGAAGGAAAGCGAGGACATGAATGTATTGCTAGGTATAAAATAAATTACGTTTAGTGTTGCGGAACACCCGGTGATTGTGATTTTTGGTGTTCGTGTTTTGTTTAAATAATATGTCAGTGCCCATCCTTTGTGGTAGGATCACTTTTTTCATATATTTGTTTGTGTGCATGGATTTTTTTTAACCTCATGTTGTAAAAAGTTTCACTTGCCTTTATTTCAATTTGTCTGTCTATGTATAACATATGTGCTTTTCATATACTTTTGTGTAGTAATTAAAACATCTGTAATTTAAAACAATTCATGATATTAAATTCCATTTACTTAATAATAATCACAATTATTTCTAATTCTATTCTATAAAAGGTTTGTTTATGGTTTTTATTTGCAATACATCACAAAACACTGAGTAATAACAGTTAAATATTGACTGACAGAGCCATGACAACAAATAGATTTGATATATATATACAAAATGTACGATGTATTCAAATATACTTATGAAATTTACGTATGAAAACAAAAATACATTAATTATCAAATGTTCTCATGTGTTGTAAATGTTGTAAAAGCAAAGAAGTAGCTTTAGGACATGAGCTGGACTTTAAGGTGAACACGATATTCAAATAGATTGAACCGGCTTGATTTTATGATCACGCAGTGACAGCGTTCTCTCTCCTCGTCCCGTGCTCGGGTCATATCCTTTTTCCCAGTTCAAAATCCTTTAGTTTTCTTAAAACCAGTAGTTAAATATTTCGCTTTAACTCACACTGGGCTGCTCTTGTAAAGGGGCTTCCACACCGCCGCGGCCAAAGCGTCCAGTTTACATTCAAAGTCTATAGTAAACGCGCGTCGAGCACGTAGTGCGTTATCCGCGGCGCGATTTCTTCGTTTTTGCGGCGCGATTGGTGCATTTTTTTTACGCTCTTGACGCTTTGAGCGCGCTTATAAGGCGACCGAGGCAGCTGAAGCGGCTAGCGCAACGTGCTCAGATATGTTCAGGTCTCTGCAGCAGATGTGCCGCAGCCGCCGCAGCAGCCAATCAGAGCTGACGCTCCAGTGATGTACATACCCCGGGGGGCCGACTCTATCGCTTTTATATAGTGCCCATGCTCGTACACAGGTTTGAAAAAACACCCCTAACCCACTGACCTCCTTACCCCTGAAAAAGTACCCCTTTTCACTGACCAAACCCAAAAAAGTACCCATTTTCATTGACAAACCCTGAAAATGTACCCTTTTTCACTTTAAAAGTTAGAAAAGTGCACTGAAACATATTACCATAGTATTGTTATACAAATTTACCATTCAATGACATGAAAATTCTCAGAAATAACTTTATTTCAAACGTATATACAAGTACAGTGAACCCTCGTTTATCGCAGGGGTTACGTTCCAAAACGAACCTGCAATAGGCGAAATCCGCGAAGTAGAAACCTTTATTTTTTTACAGTTATTATACAATGAAATACTCCATAAAACATTGAAGCTCACACGCGCGCTCTCACCGGCCTTGCAAACTTCAATTTGGCAAGCGGTTTTACGTACGTGTACATATTAATCCATAACGTTATTGACACACAGGTAGAGAAGACGCGGAGAGACTGTTTAGCCAATCAGAACGCAGAACACAATGCATGATGAAAATCCGCGAAGCAGCGAGTCCGCGAAAAGTGAACCGCGATATAGCGAGGGATCGCAATACACAATGATATTTATAGCAATGAGTTGTCAAAAAAACAGGTTCAGATCAAGACACCTTACTGTATGTTCAAGCACATGAACATAACTCACATATGCAAGGCAGACATTTTATGTACAGATAGTTATTAGCACATATAACAGTTTTTTAATGTACACAAGTTTCATAGCACAAAACTCAGCACTCTATTTATAAGCAAAATGTATTTACATTATCAGCCTCGGCCCAGAGGAGGCAGCAGCAGCAGGTGAGTGTGGTGCGTAGTGTGCACGAACGCTTTACAGCGGGGAAAAGTGTCCGGGCAGTGGGGAAACAGTTCAGGGAAGTGAAGGTTCGTGATTCAACTAACTGGGCGCTCCGCAAATACGAAGAGCGCACCGCGCGCGCTCCGCACCGCGCGCACTCCGCTCGCTTCTCTCCGTGCGCGGCACTCTTGGGCAGTGAGAGAGCCGGGCACGCACGCCGGGGAGAAGAGATGACGGGGCGGTTAGGGAGCACCGTCACAGTCAACAAACAAAAAAATTACCAAGATTGCTTGAAAAAGTACCCCTATTTGCAGAAAAAGGTAAAAAAAAGGACCCCTAATCACGGATCCGCGCGGATCTACGGAAACGGCCGGAAAACCCCCCCTTTTCCGCGATTTTTTGTACGGGCATGGACACACTTTTCCACAGAGTCGTCCCCCCGGGGTACGTACATATGTATTTCCCCTCCATTTTCGGTATTCCCCGTGGAATTCCCCAAGAAGAGCCACTTTTTCCTTGCTCGTCAACAATGGCAGACAAAAGACTGATTGTGGCTGTTTGTGGGAGAAAGGTGCTGTACGACGTATTCACGGTGGAATAGAGACAGAAACAAACCAAAAACGCGAAAACAACACTCTCGATATCTGCAGTTTTACACAATGAAAGGCCACGACAACACCTCTACTGCGCATGTGCACAGAGAGCTCGAGCGCGCCGTACACGCGCCTATGTATAGTGCCCGGGGCGTCGAGAGTGCGCGTCCGGTGCGTAAACCTTTCAAATGTACACGCGCTCAAATTCTGTGTCGGGCGCGATTAGGCCGGTCTGTACACACTTAAAGCTGTGTACAGACTGCCTAAAGCTGTGTACAGACCGCCGCGGCCTAATCGCGATACACGGATACACGTGCATCTGTCTGCACGTGTATCTTTAATACATATGACTTGAAATCAATTAAATAATAGATTCAATAGCCTATATTTGACAGAAAAGTTATATTTTATTTGACATTATTTATTTTTT
The DNA here is from genome assembly GCF_026437365.1 of Eucyclogobius newberryi. Taxonomy (NCBI): domain Eukaryota; kingdom Metazoa; phylum Chordata; class Actinopteri; order Gobiiformes; family Gobiidae; genus Eucyclogobius; species Eucyclogobius newberryi. The sequence goes on along the minus strand of NW_027315945.1, from coordinate 26,695,556 downwards.
TTCACACCAATGATCGCGGGCCGGCCCTCCGCTACTTGCCTGGATTCGAATATGGCCCTCGGAGGAAAATAATTGCCCACCCCTGACTTATATTATAAGTTCTGCCCCAGTTTACCTGTGCCTCAGTGTGAATAATTGCACCATTGAGATTCATCAAGGTTTAAAGAAGCCTCTGTGAGGCTGGACTGGTTCCTAGCAGCCTGCGTTTCGGCAAAATGAGTACAGAGCATGAAGGGTCTGCATGGCACCTTCAGGTCATCGGTCAAACTGTCTCCTGTGCTATGAACATATGCATAACCAAAGCCTGTGCGGGCTTTCCAAAACCCAAAGTGGCCTCCTGCTCTGTTATTTGTTTCTAGTTTATATTTTATGTTTAAATAACTTTTTAATTACATCTTTCATATCTATCTATTTAAAACATTTTCACCAGTTGTGCACTAGTGAAGACATTTTTGTGTTGAAAAAGTTCACATCTTAATTTATTTTCAGTTGTTTTTTTATTAAAACCTTGTTGATAACCTCTTGCTCCTTCCCTTATGTAAATGACATTCCCCAAAAGCAGCTTTATTGTGCAGATACAATATTCATGTTAAGGCTTCACTAAGATATCACTTTTGAAATGTCTCTGAACAAAATTATAGAAGACTCAGGTAAATCATTCTCCATAACACATCTACATAACACTTGTCTAGAATCTACACCTAAACTGACTGTTTGTAGATGAATAGTGTTGAGTGGGGAGTGCCCTTTGCTGATGACAGTCGATTTGAAGTGTTCAGAGCCGGAGCGGGAGACAGTCAGCAGGGCATCAGGAGTGAAAATTGAGCTGTCCTTCATGCCGTACCTCGGGTTAACTGTGTCTTGGCACTGTGCCGCAACAATCAACAACTTGAATGGTGAGAAATCTGATGAGGGATACGAGATGGTCATCTGTCTAATAAAACTGCCTCAATCCTGGACAGATGCTTTGCCCCTGTAGATTACTAAATTAAGACTTGTTCAGAAGGCACAAAATACTTGTGACAATCTGTTGAAAAGGTATGCAGGAAAAAAAAGACTGTAAAGAGAGAAATAATCAAATAAGCAATATATCTGACAACTCAGAGGAATTTGTTCAGATTATAACTAAGAAATTGTCGATGGGTCTGGATAAAAGGGTACAATTTCCCACCACATGTACAGTACACAAACAGCACTAGTGTTTGCAAATTTGCTACACTTAAAAGTGTAGCAATATCATAAAGATCAAACAGACTTGAACTTGATATGTTTTATTTGTCCTGTAAACATCTTGCTTCTTGATTGCGCCTCAAGTGCTTGATGTGATGACATTGATTCCAAAATAGATACAATAAAACTTAATTGTATATGCTCTATAATATTGTGTATACTGAGGTTTTGGTGCCAAGGTGATGCGTGTGAAAAGCAGCGTAAAAGAAAACAAGTCTGAGGCATCTAAAATCACAAACGGTTCAGTGTAGATCATGGACACTAATACCATTAATAACAATGTAAGGATCTCTGGTGACAGCAATATAAAAACTTGGGCAAAATTATTCACTAAGTACTGGTGCATAAAGCAGACCATGTCTTTTTCGTCCTCTCAGACGATGAATGGGCTGCAGATGTCCCTCCTGCACTTGCCGGCAGGTGAGTCTCCAATTTACAAAGAACCAGACCATAAGTAAAATGTGGTCGTGGTCCAGAGATGGAATCCTTCCCTGTGTGCTTCGGTGTGGAATTGAAACCCAAATAACTTGTTATCAGTGTCTACTACATCAGTCTGGGAAGTCAATGCAAATACACTTATTATTGACTGTTAACCAATTGTCACCTCGTATTTTTCCCCACTAACCTTATTGGAGGATTTGTGCGGACACTCCTAAACTAATGCTAATGCACACTTTTAATCACAGAACACCAAAGCTAGTGCAAACTTTATCAGGGCGAGCCGTATTTACTTGTTCTTCTTTTTTTGCACCTTGTGTTGACACATTTGTTATCCCTGTATGACGGATGACACTACATTTTCCATGCTGAATGATTGCTTAAGCATTAGGTTGATCAGGTCTGCTGTCACCCTCCCATTGAAACCATTTTCTTTGAATCAGGATTAGAACAGGTGCAATGCATGATGAGAATGAGAATCTTACATAGATAAAGTATTCAAAATGTTAAAAGCTACTGGAAAACTAGTGTTTTCAAATATATTGTGCTCTTCAGATTTGGGATCAGAATAATTTAAAAGCTAAAAAAGGCACTTGAGGGATTTAAGAAAATGTAGGAAAATCCCTTCATCTCTTGAGTGCCTTCAACCCTTTTTGCTTTTCAAATTATTATCAGTATTGTGCAACTTTTAACCGTACATTTTCATCACAGTTTTGCCTCACCCAATATAAAATAGATTACAGTATTTGGTTACACTGATGTGCATAGCACCGCTGAATGTTGGAAATAACACCACCCGCCCAGCAATGTTTTGTGTGACCAAAATATTAAGATATTATCAAAACAATAAATGTTCAAATTTAGCTTTTTTTCTTGTGTATTTTTTCTTTATCTCAATCTAAGTCTTATGGGAATATAAATACAGCTTCATATTTTGTGCCCATTAGAACATTCAGAATTTATAGAGCTTGTGTCATGAGATTGACTCAAATGGGTGTGTTATTTATTATTAAAGTCCTTATTCCTTTGTAAACACACAGAAGAACCTGCTGTTCTATCTCACATTCACCCTCATTTGTGGTGGGTTGGTTCAACCAACTCATATTGTGATTGGTCACACCTTTTTGTGGCAATATCCTATATAAATTGATGCATATTGAATGTATCTATAGTGTGAATCTTAGCAGGTAAGAAGAGCTCAAGAAATACAATTAGATAATTCAAATTGAATTAATACTAAGTAACATTTGGAAATTGTCTTTCAGCCATGGGTTCCCTGTTGCTGCTTTGTGCTGCACTGCTTTTCCAGAGCTGTAAGTTCATTGTTTTAAAAGTGTTTCTTCTGATTTCTGTTGATCTTTATATGGTTAATTTGGTTATTTCAAATCATTTCATATATCTGTTAGCACATTTTTACAAACCGTTTTAAATCTTATGGGGAATATCACCAAAGAGTATTGACTATTGAATGGCAGCTCTTTATTTCTGGCCCTGTGTGTGGCCAAGTCATGGTTTAATGTGTCGTAATGGATCTGTGTCGTCGCCTCCATCAGAGTCCATTGTTGGTGCAGAAGCTGGTGCCTCTGTGAAAGAAACCTAATGTTAAAGGTCCCATAACATGCTAAATCGACTTTTCAGAGCTTTTAGCCTTCTTACATTTCTGTTTGTGCTTCACCCAGAGTGTTTTTTTGATTGATTCCCGCAGTGTTTAGCTATATTACAGACTATCTCCTTTCCTCGAATCTCCAAACAGACGGGCGGTGGGGCAAGACCGCGTCATAAGGGCAAGCACGCGTCATCATCCCCCCTCACCTTCACCCTCCCCCCTCTCCACCCGCCTCCCCCTCCCGCCTGCCGCCTCCCGCCCCCTTCCCCCCGGCTCCGCGCTGCTCGTGTCTCCCTACAAGCCTGGAGTTTTTCTGCTTCGATTCACGACGAAACACGGCTCAAAGAGGCCCAAAACTTCATTAATGATATCGCACTCTTTACTATTATCACAATGGTGAAGGTTGATGTGGCAGTTGATGCAGCAACCGGGAAATAAAAATAAACGGAGAGAAGTTCTATCCGATACGAAAAACCAGGAAATAAGAGCGCGATGGACATAAGACTTTTATCTATATCTATATATATATAGATATAGATATAGATCTATAGATATATCTGTTCTGCGCACGCTGTAGAATAAACACCAGATTTATTTATTTAGTCTCAAAGTAGTGTTGATCTGAAGTTCTATCGTTTCTCACTCACTGGCGCGGAGCGGCGCATCGCGGAGCTGACAGCTGTGGGGCACACACTACGTCACGGGTGAGCGGGGCACACACGCGCTCTGAGACTACGTCACGGGTTGGGCGGGGGAGCCAGATCGATCTTCGCAAGGGTGGGGGCGAATATCAAACCAAGCCGTTTGCATTTCCGGGTTGGTGAGGGGGTCCAAGGTATGGGTGATGTTTCTTAACTATTATGTTATGGGTGTTGCATAACCCTTATTATTATCAATTATACTCTTAGGATAGACTACGAAACGTGGAAAAAAGCATGTTATGGCACCTTTAAACAGGTGAAGAATTCAAGGGAGCAGCACAAAGAATGGCCATCTAGATAGAAAATAGCTTTTGTTGGGAATAGCATTTACCTTCTGCTGCTATTGAGAGTGATCTATTATAGCGAGTGGGTCACACAGAAGTGTCATCTAAATCCCTCAGGCTCTGGCAGGGCCCTGAATGTTCTTTTCACAGCAAAGGCACATATTGATAATATTTCTTTTAAGCAATTATATTGTTTGTGCAAATAACTAATGGAGTGCTACAGTGGAGCAGAGTGAGCAGTACAAATCTATGTAAGTGGTTATCACAAAAGGCAATCCATCCATAATAGACTAGATAGTCTGCATCTGTTCACTGTTTAGCACATGATGTTATGTAATATTTTCTTTTCCCCAAAAAACATATGTTGGGATTACAGTTGCGTTTTCTTTCTTTCAGGCCCATGCCAGGCGCTGTGGGCAGGGAAAGAGTTTGCCCTCTCTTTTATGCAGAATTATCTTCCAACCTACGACACCCCGAGCTTCGAGTTGCATATCACTGCTTTTGACACCGACACTAACGTTACTGTCACAGTGCCCTCTTTACATTTTCAGAAAGATGAGGACCTGAAGGCTGGAAAGGGCGTCACCATCTCCCTGCCCAATAAAGTAGAACTGAGCGGCACTGGGAAGTCCCCCAATACTGTTCACATTAAAGCTTCTGCACAAGTCACTGTATCCTCCCTCAACAACAAGCTCTATACTACTGATACCTCTTTAATTTTGCCGTCTACTGAATGGGGCACTGAATATTTCCTCTTTACTCCTGCTGGTTCTCCTCCTGAAACCTATAAGGAGTTTGTTGTGACGAACGGGAAGGAGGCCAACAGTTTAGAAATCAGTCTGACAGGTGTTCTTAGATTCGGGGACAAAGTGTACAATAGAGGCCAACAATTACAACTAGATCTTCAGCCTTTTGAAAGTGTGCAGTTTCAGAGCCATGCCGACCTCTCTGGTACACAAATTACCTCCACAAAACCAGTTGCCGTTTTCTCAGGTCACACTTGTACCATGCGCTTCTCCAAATGTAACCACGTCTATGAGCAGCTGCTGCCAGTTAGCAAATGGGGTGTGAACTTCATCATACCCCCACTGAGCTTCCAGACAAGATTTGACAGTGTCTATATCCAGTCATCACAGAATACTCGAGTAACTGTCCAAAATGGCCAACAGAAAGACGTTTTGGAAATGAAAAAAGGAGACTCAAAGGAAATCACCTACACATCGCCTGCAACACTGGCCATTGAAGCTGACCATGCCATCCAAGTCCTCCTGCTCTTCAATGGTGTTACCATGGACGGAGAAAAATACTTCGACCCATTTCTGACAAACGTATTGCCCTCAAATCTCTTCTGTTCTGCATATGAACTCAAGGGTCTAAATGGGTTTGATAATCAGGCTTTGATAGTGGCAAAAACGAATGAAATGGTAGACATCAAAGTTAATGGAGTGGTGCCCAGAGATGTACAGTGGAGAAGAGTTGAAGGAACAGAGTATTCATGGGCCAAGATGTCCTATAGCCTAAAAGAAGATGGTTCCAGCCCCACAGTTTCAAGCACCGGCCCCTTGTTTGGTCTGTACAGCATCGGGTTGGCTGAGATGAACGGATACGGTGCACCAGGACAATGCATTAGACCAGGTAATTTATTTTTTCTCATTTTTTTAAACGGGACTATTTTGACTCACACATTCAGTCCCACCATTCTCTCTTGGCAGTTGAAGTTTATACATAACTCACTCACACATAAACCCCTTATTGTACACCAAATTTAAGGTTGCATCCACAATACAAACTGAAGTGGATTTGGTTTGATTGAGGACATTGTATCTTCCACAATTCAGACGAATCGTGCCAGAGTTTGATTCAATCGAACCAAAACCGACCTTTCCAATCGGACCAGAGTTTGGATCAGATGCACCCTAAAGTTTCCAATATTAAATTAATTAATACTACGGTGTATATAATCAATATTGTTATAGATTGGAAGCCTGTCCAGGCAGAAATTTTCAATGGTCTAATTTTCAAGAAAATATGATTCTATCACAAAGTATACCTAAAAATGTATTAGGGTAGGTGTTAGGAAACATAGTGACAGTAGTAGAAAAAAGATTCTGTTGTAGTAATCTGGACTAATCTACTGAAGTAGATGATTCCTCAGGGGGAGACAAGCACAAAGGTTTTCAAGTTTTAAAAAAGACTTGCCAAAGTTAACAGAAAGTAGGCACATTTTATTTTATTTTTTTCTTCCTTTAGGTCCTGGAGGGGAATCTCCTACATGCAGCACGGTTAAATGTGGTGACAATAAAGAGTGTCAGATGATTGATGGCTCTCCCATGTGTGTGCCCAAAACACCTGCCACCTGCTGGGCAATGGGGGATCCGCATTACGAGACATTTGATGGGCGACGCTATGACTTCATGGGCACCTGCACATATGTCATCGCTAAAAACTGTATGCCAAGTGACAATCTTCCAGCGTTTGAGGTTCTCGCTCAAAATGAAAACCGAGGCAACGTTAAAGTGTCATACGTTGGCCTGGTCATAGTAAAGGTGTATAACATAACTATAATTGTGGCCCGGTCTGAGAGAGGTTATGTCAGGGTAAGATATTTTTCAACATTAAACACTATTATAAAATGTATTACTATAAACAATACACGTCTTTGTTTTTCTTTCCCTCTTCTAGATTGATAACAATCGTTGGGCATTGCCTGTCACTCTGAATAGCAACAAACTGGTCCTTTCTCAGAGTGGTCGTTCTGTGGTCATTGACACTGACTTTGGTCTGAGTGTGCGGTACGACTGGGAGCACTCTCTGGTGCTCTCCCTGTCTCCCTCTTACAGTGGAAAAACATGTGGCCTTTGTGGAAACTTCAACGGAAACTCCAGTGATGACTTCACCACACCTTCAGGCAACCAGGCAGGAGACGTGGTTGCATTCGGCAGCAGCTGGAAGGTCCCGGGGCTGACGCAAGGGGCTTTGTGCAGAGATGACTGTGTGGGCAATTGTGAGACATGTGAACACAAGCTAATGACGATATGGGAGGGAGACTTAAACTGTGGGCTTATCACTATGGTCATAGATGGCCCATTCAGCAAATGCCATAGTGTCATTGACCCACAAGCCTACTTTGAAAACTGTAAATATGACATCTGCATGGGAAAGGGTCAGCGATATTTCCTCTGCAAAGCTCTGGAAACCTACAGCGATGCTTGTCAAAGTGCAGGAATTGTGGTCAGTGGATGGAGAAAAATGGCCACATGCCGTAAGTAATTTAAAAAAACAAGTAAACCTGATGTGAACACACTATTTTTGATTTTTTTTTTCTGAATCATTTTAATTATTGTGTATTTTTCCTTGTTTAGCATCTAGATGTCCAGCCAACAGTCAGTATGAGCTCTGTGGCAGCGCTTGCCCTGCCACCTGCTCTGATCCCGACGCGCCCTCAAAATGCAAACGCCCCTGTATTGAGAGCTGCACTTGCACTAAGGGCTTTTTGTGGAGTGGAAATAGATGTGTTCAGGCTGAAAGATGTGGCTGCACCTACAACGGGCGTTATGTTCCTGCCGGAGAGTCGTTTTGGGCAGACCAGAACTGTCAGAAGTGGTGCATATGTGATCCCAAAAGCCAAAAGGTGGATTGCAAAGACAAAGGCTGTAGGAATGGAGAGCAGTGTCAAGTTGTAGATGGCATCAGGAAGTGTGCAGCCATCTCTGTCAAAACATGTCAGGCCACAGGTGACCCCCATTATAAGACCTTTGATGGGAAGAAGTTTGATTTCCAAGGCACGTGTGTTTATCAGCTTACTGCTCTGTGCTCCGAGGATCCTGAGTTAGTGCCATTTGAAGTTTATGTGCAGAATAACAACAGAGGCAATCGAGCTGTTTCCTTAACTAAGTTAGTGGAAGTCAAGGTCTTCTCCATCAGCATTGTGATTACACAAACACATAAAGGACGTATCCTGGTGAGTTTACAGCTAGAGATGTAGTAATAGTTTTTCTGAAATACTTACATTGATTTCTTTTTCAGGTAAATAATGAGTTAGTAAACCTCCCAATCAGTCTTCAAGATGGAGATGTGAATGTGTACAAAAGTGGGATGTACGCCGTCGTTCACACAAACTTTGGACTAAAGGTTATCTTCAACTGGCAAAGTGCTGTTTTTGTAACTCTGCCCAGTGTGTACATGGGAGCAGTGTGTGGCCTATGTGGCAACTACAATGATAAACCAGCGGATGATCTCATTCCTAAAAACGGCAACAATCCTGCCAATCCAGCAGACTTTGGTGCAAGCTGGAGAGTGGCAGAGATACCGGGATGTGTTGACCAATGTAAAGGAAATTGTCCGGATTGTGACAAAACTGAGATGGTTCAATATGAGAAAGAAGATTTTTGTGGCATTATCAGAGATCCTACAGGTCCTTTCCGCGACTGCCATGCCAAAGTAGACCCTGCAGGCTATTTTGAAGACTGTGTGTATGACGTCTGCCTGTTTAGAGGAAGAAAAGATGTGCTGTGTCAGTCTATCACAACCTACACTTCTGCTTGTCAAGCAGTAGGAGCCGAGGTCTACAGCTGGCGCACCAGTCAGTGCTGTGGTAAGTTTGTTTTAATTTAATTATCAAAGGTGTACAATGTTTAAAAAAAGAAGTCAAAAATAATGAATCTATTCTTCTAATAACTCCAATTAATTCCAATTTTGAACACCATCGTTTTTGAGCAATTGTCTACTCCCACACTATGGACTACTGTTCTGGTTTTCTTATTGGTGTGTGACCATGTCCCTCCATTTATGATAATGAATAATCCACTCATACCACATGTGGCCCTTTTTAAGTCATGCAGCCTCTCTGTAAAGTGTGCCAGGAGCCTTTACTGCTTAATGTGGTGTAGAGAATCTGCCTGTGGATCAGCAGGTTCAACTCTCAGATACACTTGATACACTGACGGGGAACTAGAACTACAAAGAGTCTAGAAAATAAAAATGATGCTATGATTATGGTGGCGTTTGTGGCTACGTGGTTTTTCAGTCAGATGCTGCAGGTGGGAGAGGGGCTGTGTGTGAAAGCTGACAAAGTTAAGTTTTAAGTTTAAATTTGAGTGGATGGGCTGCAGAGGAAGCTATAACTAGCTATATAAAGGCCCGATAGAACCTCCTGCCTGTTGACATTTCTGGCACTTCTGGAAAATCAATTGTGTTCCTCTTAAAAGCATTCTTATTTTGCATACATGCATAATTCTGTTAATAATAATATAATGATAATAATGCTCTCATTAAATTAACTATAGTGATTTTTCAAAAAAATGTTAAGAAGCACATTGCTTGAATAAAACTGAGTGACCACACAGATCCTATGAAAGGGTTTGTCATTGATTGAGAAAGGTTATGTCTAGTTTACAGAAACTTTCACGGAAAAGATTATATGTAGACAAACCCAAGGGATGGATATAGCATCACACTTGACCAATTTATGTACCAATGCACCTGGTGTGTTACAGCAGTTAAAGCATGTGTGGCACGACGAGGGTGTTACAGGCATTTACATTTATATTTTAGTTTAGGAGATGGATTAACGACACCAACAACGCCACCTGGGATAGGCCCAGGACCGAAATTAAAAGTGAAGGACACGCGGGTTCTTTATTGGCAGACAGACACTTGGTTCAGTTTATACATAATTTAATTCTATTTTCAGTTAAAATGTAAAATACATTCAGGTCAATTCCCATTCAAACCTACGGAGGTGCAGGACCGCCACATTACACCGTACAATTACAGGAAGTAAACAATGTATAATAAAGAGACAAGACAAAACAAAAACAAAAAACAAAACAAAGCAAAACAAGACAAAACTGTAGGTCTTCCTCAGTGCCATCACTCCACGCAGCAGCTTCATTGATCTACCAGTTACCTATGGACAGTTTCATTAGTACAACAGCCCCCTCACGTGGGATCTAAGCGAACGAATGTCTGTGTGAGACGTTGCAGGGGTGATGCCCTAGGAGCGACGGCACTAAGGCCAAAGTAGGTTAGAATTAAATTAAAATACATTATCAGCCTCTGTCTATCTCATACCTGAGGACGATGGGAGCCCAACCCTCGGCGCAAACCCGGAAGTGACAGCAGTGTCAAAGGCCAGAGAGCGAGAACTAGAGGGAGCGCGCACTGCCGCACATGTTTTTCTAGACTAAATGTTGTATTAGTACCCAGTGTATTAAAGGCGTAATGGACTATTTTTTTGCCCGAATCTGAGTCTCATTTCCTCGTAGCGTGGATTGCCAATTAGTCCTGCCACGTATCAATCTTAGAATGCACCTACTGCTCACCTGCAGCCTCGTCGGCTCGTCCCCAGGAGAGCAGCACATTTCCCTGTGTCTAGGCGCATGGATCTATCATAACATAGTTCCCTCAGTGTACAGGACAAAATTAAGACAGAGAAAGACAGTTTGAACTGGCTCAGAAGAGACGGAAATCTACGGTAGACGAGAGCGATGCGATTTGTGGCGCTAATAAACAAACGCACGTGTACCCGCGAGGCTGTTGTGCACGTCTGCACAGGGTGAGTGCGCATTCGCACTTCCGCTTGAGTTCTCAAATCTGCGAAAAATCTTCCATCACTCCTTTAAGTACCTGCACTGACCGACTGACAGATTCTCTACCACCACAGCAGGCAGTACAGACTCCTGGTGCAGTGTGCAGGGAGGCAACATGGCATCAGAAGGGCCATATGTGGAGTGGGTAGATTCCTCATTATCATGATGGGGGCCCAGGACCATTGAGTTCATACTTGCTTTGCTTTAATATTTATTTATTTGTTTGTTCACAGCTATGAAGTGTCCAGTCCATAGTCACTATGAGGTTTGTGCAGATGCTTGTCCTGCTACCTGTCAGAGCCTGAGCCCTCCAGAGAACTGTAAGGAATTGTGTAAAGAGGACTGCGCCTGTGATGATGGATACATCCTCAGCGGAGACAAATGTGTGGAATACACAGAGTGCGGTTGTGTCTATGAAGAACGCTACTACACTTTTGGCCAAGTGTTTTACCCCAATGGACAATGTGAGGAAGAATGCAAATGTGGACAAGATGGAGAGGTACATCATTTTTATATGATATTGAAATATTAACATTTAAATACAGTAAAGCCAAGACAAAAAATCAATAAAGTACATAACAACCCAGTTTTAAATTTCTATACATGTTTATTTGTTTTTTTCTTTTCCTTAGGTTGAATGTAAGAAGTTCTCTTGTGGTCCGAATGAAAAGTGTGCAATAGAGAATGGCGTCCAGAAGTGTCACCCAGTTGGGAAGGGCGTGTGTCAAGCCTCCGGTGATCCCCACTATACCTCTTTTGACGGGAGGAAATTTGACTTCCAAGGAACCTGCACCTATATCCTGTCCCAGAGCTGCGGTCTGGAGGGAACACACCTCACGTCCTTCTCAGTTCAAGTGTTGAACGAGGAGTGGCCCAGGAACAGGAGGGCATCAGTCACAAAGCTTGTTGCTGTGAAAGTCTATGACACAACATTCATTATGAGAAAGAACATGTTTGGAGTTCTGGTAAGTTCATACATTTCACACAGCAACAAGTTTACAAATATTGAACTTACATTGTTTTCTGTGAATAAATGAATTGTTTTTTATGTGTAATTGCTGTGACTAACAGAAATTCTTACACTGACCTAAAGAATACTACAATGTTCAGACTATAGTATTCTGCTCTTTATAATTTATTGTTTTTTATTGTTTTTTAGGTGAATGGAATTTTAAACAATCTCCCTTTAAATATTATGGACGGTGCAGTCCTGGTCTACCAGGAGGGGACTAATTATGTGATTGAGACAGATTTCGGGCTTCGAGTCAGCTATAACCTCATATACCTTGTTACTGTGACAGTGCCTGGCAATTATCGCGATAAGGTCTGTGGCCTGTGCGGTAACTTCAACGGCAAACCCACAGATGACTTTAAAATGCCTAATGAAAATCTCACTGACAATGTCAACACCTTTGGAAAATCATGGAAAGTCAACATTCCAAATGTTGTGTGTTCCAATGGCTGTGAAGGAAATGAATGTCCCAACTGTGACGAAGCACGAAAGGCTGTGTTCTCCAGGTCCACCTACTGTGGAATAATAACAGCTCCACAAGGTCCTTTCTCAGAGTGCCACAGTAAACTGGACCCACAGCTGTACTTTGATGACTGTGTCTTTGATGTCTGTGCGTCTAATGGAGAAGGAAAGGTGCTCTGTGACAGTGTAGCGGCCTATGCCTTGAACTGTCAAATCGCAGGAGTGGATGTGAAAAGCTGGAGGTCTCCCTCCTTCTGCCGTAAGTGCTGTCTATTTTCAAAGTGCTGTTAAATAGTTTGTAATAAAACAATGTCTTCATATTTTTCAGCAATGAAGTGCCCAGCCAACAGCCACTATGAAGTGTGCGCAGATTCCTGCTCTGCTGCCTGTCCTGGCCTCACAGAAATAGTGCAGTGTCCCACCGGCTGCACAGAGGGATGTGAATGTGACGCAGGGTTCATGTTCAATGGACAAACATGTGTCAAAGAGGACGAGTGTGGCTGCTATGACCAGGGAACAACGTACAAGGTACTTTCAATAATGAAGTCATTTGAAAACAAGTGTCAATATTGATGCCCAATAATGCTCTTTGCACTTAGCCTGGTGAAGTGGTTTACAATGAAGACTGCACTACAAAGTGTATGTGTAATTCAACTACAGGCCTGGTTTGTGAAAATCACTCATGTCCTCAAGGCACCAATTGCACAGTGAAGAAAGGCATTCAGGGATGCTACAACACAGGCAAGGCCCACTCTGACACAACCGGAGGAACAGATGATACGTGGACTTACAAGTACCTCTCTTTGTCGTAGATCCCTGCAAAGATGCAAACTGTCGTGTTAAAGAAAAGTGTCGTGTTGAAAAGGGTGAAGCTGTGTGCGTCCCAGAGTACACTGGTGTCTGCTGGGCCTGGGGCGACCCACACTATCACACCTTTGATAAGTATAACTTTGACTTCCAAGGCACATGCAGATACGTCATCTCTAAAACATGTGGAGACTTGGACGGTCTAGTGCCCTTCTCAATCACAGAGAGAAATGACAATAGAGGGAACAGAGCTGTTTCCTACGTCCGAGAGGTGGAGGTATCTGTGTATGGATATAGTATCATTGTGCGCAAGAACCAAGTCGGCAAAGTCACTGTAAGAATTCCCTATTAGGCATTATTCAGCAAGCTTCAAATGCATCTTTGAAAACATGAATGTGTGTTTTTACAGGTGGACGGAGATCTTTTAAACCTGCCAGTGCTTTTGGATGAGGAAGACACTGTTGTGTCTCTAGTTCAACAGGGGAATAAAATCAAAATCAAGACCGACTTCGGTCTCACTGTCACTTACGACTGGAACCAGGCACTTGTGATCAGGCTCCCGAGCTCTTACTACAACCATGTCTGTGGCCTGTGCGGCAACTTCAATGGCAACCGCAGCGATGAGCTTCAAAATCCAGCCGGCAAATCTGTGTCCTCTATCGTCGAATGGGCCAAAAGCTGGCAAACCCCTGAGCAAGATAAGGACAGTCCGTGCTGGGACACGTGCGAAGGAAACTGTCCAACTTGTGATGACGACCAACGTAAGCTATATGAGACTGAAGCCTTCTGCGGAGCCCTCACCACCAAAGTCGAAAATGTGTTCCAGAAGTGTCATGATAAAGTGGACCCTGAAGCGTTCATGAAAAACTGTGTGTTTGACATGTGTTTGAATAATGGAGACAAGAAGATGCTCTGTCAGGCTCTGGCCTCCTACATCGAGGAATGTCGCGATGAGGGAATCATTATCCAAGGCTGGAGGAAGAAATTTGGCTGTCGTGAGTATTTTTGACTAACATGCTGTTAATTTGATCGATACTGTTGTTAATTTACTACATATTTTAAAATGTTAAAACAAACACAAAATAACACAAAAACAATTGAAATTGTATTGATACCGGAAAAAACACATTAACAACACAATAATGTCAATATCATAAAACCAAATGGTAATATTTAACAAACAACACTCACCTTTGAAATAAATACATCTATCTTTAAAATGTTAGTAATATATTATCATTAATAATTATGATAATAACAATAAAGTTATAATTGTCTTTGTATAACTTTTTTTCAGCAATGAACTGTCAGCGCCACAGCCACTTTGAAGAATGTGCCAGCCCATGCCAGCCGTCCTGCCCCTTCCCAGAACAAAAGGAGATATGCACAGCTGTTTGCGTAGAGACATGCGTGTGCGATGAGGGTTATGTCCTCAGTGCTGGGGTCTGTGTGCCGGAAAAAACCTGTGGCTGCTCATATCAGGGCCGCTACTACAAACCAGGCCAACAGTTTTGGGAGGACCAGGCTTGTAGGCGCCTCTGTGATTGTGACACAACTCTGGGTATGGTGATATGCAAAGACGCGTCCTGCTCTGCCAATGAGCAGTGCACAGTGGTGGATGGGGTCCGTGGCTGCACCCCCACCAGCTATGCTATCTGTAGAGCCTCGGGTGACCCCCATTACCGCTCTTTTGATGGTCGCAAATTTGACTTCCAAGGCACATGTGTGTATCAACTGGTAGCTCTGTGCTCCAGACGACCTGGTCTGGTGCCATTTACAGTGAATGTGCAGAATGAGCACAGAGGCAACAACAAGGCCGTGTCCATCACCAAATCTGTCACCTTCAGTATCTATGGAGCCACTATCACTATCAGCAGAGACATCCCCAACAAAATCTTGGTGAGTGCAGACATGTCAAATTGGCCTTTAGACTGGAACCAGGCAGAAGCATTTTGAAGAGGACAAAACGGGACACTGTATTAGTTTAAGGGATAAAGAACCAGGACACATACTCTGACATGTGGGAATAAAGGCAGAATTTCATAATATACATTTGCACACAAGTTAGTTAAATTTCAAAATCATTTTTCAATTAAACTGAGACCTAGCTGCATATCAATATAGATTAGGCTGTATAATTATTCAATCTATAAACTCCTTAACATATCCGCTCTTTGTGTTCTCCTCAGCTTAATGGACAGCTCGAGTCTCTGCCTCTGGTGTACAGTGATGATCTGAAGGTGTATCGCTCCGGCAAAAAAGCCGTGGTGGAAACAACTGCTGGCATCACTCTGACCTTTGACTGGCGCTCCACTGTCACTGTGACTCTGCCCAGCAACTACCAGGACGCCGTGTGCGGTCTGTGTGGCAACTACAATGGAAGACCCCAGGACGATCTGACCATGCGCAATGGCCAGACTGCTGCAAATGGAGAAGAGCTGGGCGAGAGCTGGCTGTTGGCCCTTGTTCCAGGCTGTTCATCAGTCTGCCAGGGGCCATGGTGCCATGCTTGTACAGACTCCCAGAAAGAAATGTATAGAGCACAGAAATACTGCGGCATTATCGCAGACAAAGACGGGCCTTTTAAAGAGTGCCACAGTGTGGTCGATCCTGCCCCATATCTGGAGGACTGTGTGTTTGATGCCTGTCAGTATAATGGGCACTCTAGCTCAGTATGTGAGGCCATTAGTGCGTATGCCTCTGCCTGTCAGAGCTCTGGAATAACAGTCCTCTCCTGGAGAACAGAAGATTTCTGCCGTAAGTTTATTTCAATTTTTGGCTAAAACAGTTCAGTGTTTTATATGTTGCTCAAACTTTCTTCTTTGTTCTTGTCCCGTAGCGATGGTGTGCCCCGCTAATAGCCATTACACCCTCTGTGCCATGGGCTGCCCAGAAACCTGTGCCAGCTTAACCTCTGTGACCTGCAAAAGACCCTGTACAGAAGCTTGTGAATGCGATGAGGGCTTCCTGCTGAGTGGGGATGTGTGCGTGCCTGTTAAAGACTGTGGCTGCTCCTATGATGGACACTATTACAAAATAGGAGACATCTTCTATCCAGAGGACGAATGTGTGGAGAAGTGCACATGTGGAGAGAACGGAGCAGTTTTATGTGAAAATGCCAAGTGCCGTCCTGGTGAGACGTGTAGGCTCGTGAACGGTGTGAAAGGCTGCCACCCCGAGGGCCAGGCCAAGTGTGTGGCTTCTGGTGACCCACATTATATTTCCTTTGATGGGCGCAGGTTTGATTTCCAGGGTACCTGCGTTTATGTTCTGGCTAAGGTTTGTGATGATGACAAAGGCCAGCTAACACCATTCACTGTAACCCAGGGGAATGAGAAGTATGGAAATGGAAAAGTTGCTGTGACGAAGTCTGTTACAGTGGCTGTCTATGGTTTTGTCATCTATATTCAACAAAGAATCTCCTGGAAAGTCATTGTAAGTTAAACTGTTTCCATTTAAAACAGATAAAAAACAAAAACCATAATGTTTGTGATTATTTTGTTTAGGTGAATGATGAACTTGTCAAGCTTCCCCTGTTCCTTCATGATGGGCGCATACAAATCACTCAAGAAGGCCGCAACATTATTGTTAGAACTGACTTTGGTTTGACAGTGCTGTATGACACTGTCTATTATGTTGAAGTCATTGTGCCATCCAGTTATGTGGAAAGGATGTGTGGCCTTTGTGGCAACTACAACAAGAACCCCAAAGATGACTTCATGCTCCCAAATGGCAAACCGATCAATAATGTTGATGAGTTTGGAAAGGCTTGGGTCGTGGATCTTCCTGGATTCTTGTGCGGAGGATGTGGTGGTCAGTGCCCAGTCTGTGATGAGGCCAAAGCAGCTTCATTTGGAAAGCCTGAGTCCTGTGGTATCATAAGTGCACCAAATGGGCCTTTTAAAGATTGTCACAGCAAAATTGATCCAGCGACTTACTTTTCTCACTGTGTCTTTGATGTCTGTGCGATGGATGGCAATAAGGATACTCTGTGCAACAGTGTCCTGGCATACGCCCTGGCCTGCCAGAGTGCTGGAGTTCAGATCCAGTCGTGGAGGACAGACTCCTTCTGCCGTAAGAAACACAAACATAAGTACGTAAAAAGGTGCTTTTCTATCCAGTGTTTTAACTACAGACATTTTTTGCAGCTGGTTTGTGCCCAAAGAACAGCCACTATGAGCTTTGTGCTGACACCTGTGGAGTCACCTGTGCTAATCTAATGTACCCAGTCACCTGTTCTAAGGCCTGCTTTGAAGGATGTCAGTGTGACCAGGGCTTGGTTTTTGACGGGGTTCATTGTGTTTCTATGGGCAACTGTGGATGTGAACACAACGGCAGATACCTAACGGTAACATTTATGCTTATACATTAGATGAGAGGTGAAAGGGTGATGTGGTCAGAGTAGAGATAGGCACTTTTCACATTATATTTTATTTTTGGGTATAAAATATATTATATTTTTGGATTCCCGGCTAATGATGATCCCATTTTAGTTCAGAATGGACAGTAAAACACTAAGGCTTTAAAATATCTCCTTATCCCTTGTTAGGAAGATCAGACTGCAGGGTTTTGTTTCTTTCTTAAATCTTACTTTTGCTTATTTTTTTATTTATTTTTAAAACTTAGAATCATTGTACCCTTTTTAAACTTTCAAAACAACTATTTTCCACCTTCAAGGTACATTGCAATGGCCAATGTGGGTGAAGTGTCTTTCCTAAGGACACAAAACGACATCTCCTGGGGTGGCTTTACTACCTTGCAGATGTTTTATTGTTCACCTCAAACTTAAACACATTTGTTTACAGGTTGGTGAAACTGTCGTGGATCCAGAATGTAAGTCCAAATGTGTGTGCAAGGCGTCTGGGACAGTGAAATGTCAAAGATTGTCCTGTGACAGCGGAAAAGTTTGTGAAGTCCGAAATGGTGTCAGAGACTGCCACGTGGCACAAGGCCAATGTATCATCAACCAGGATGGCCTTCTCTCCTCCTTTGACGGCATGACTGGACCCATGGGTGCTCTGGGGGCTTTTGAGGTGGCCTCTTTGTGTAATGTCACTGCAGATCTTTGGTTCAGGGTCGTGGTAGATGTACGGAGCTGCAGGAACGAGACCTATTCAGTGGACATAATTTATATATTCACCAGAAAAACCATCATCGCAGTGAACAGTCTGCATGAAGTTTGGGTGAGAGAACAATATCAGAATGATCTCCTTTATCAAACATTTTTTAGTTGTATTACCGGTACTTTGAAATGTAACAATAGTAACACAATAATTTTCATTTAGTGAGATTTAGATTAAACAAATGTTTTCCTCCTCTAACTTTTCTCTTTTGTTCAGGTAAATGGCAGAAAAGTGTCTCTTCCTCTAAAAGTGAGCTGTGACATATACGTGCACATCTTAGACGGGATCATTATCATCGAGAAGGCGTCGGTTCTTCAGATCAAATTCTCCATCTCGCTGGAGGTCACTGTGATTGTGGACGCCAGCTTCTCCTATAGAATGTGTGGGGCCTGTGGTAACTACAATCACAACTCCAAAGATGACATGATGACGTCAGATGGAAAAAGCGCTGAGGATGTGTCTGCGGTCGTGCGTTCTTGGCGTGCGGACGACTTTTCAAGCTGGTAAGTTTTCAGAAAAGGGACACTTAAGTTTCTTCTGGGTGCTATATCAATTTGAGATTTAAACTTTTAGAATTTTTTGTTGTGTGGCTGAGTGAATTTAACTTGTTATTTGTTATTTTCACAGTGGCCTCTAGTTCTTGCACATGAAGAAAATGATCGAGTTTAGAGGTAAAAAACAAACAAACAAAAAGCATTTATTTTGCATATTTATTATAATGTCCATAACCAGCCTTGTGACACATGTTTTTTCTCATAAGCAGGATAACTACACAGCCTACAATCTTCTCCTATCCCCTCGGTTATGGGAATGTATTACCTGTTTCTCCTCGCTTATTTTGGACTAACAGCTCCGTCTTGTGGTGATGGGACCTATCATCCACCTTCAGCTGACTGGACAAAGATACAGCTGTATACGTTTTAAGCATTTTTCTTTAACTGACAAATAAAAAGCATCTCACATTCCGTTCTGCTTATTGTTTTTTTTTTGAGAAGTTGTTTTAGCGGGGCTCAGAGAAATGAGGCTGTGATAGAATGGCCTAGAAATGACTGTGTTTATGCCACTATTGCTTTCAACAACCTCACTGTCACTTTCCTTGGATTTGAAGACATTTAACATCACGTTAAGGAGCATTATTGCCAAACCTTAAATTAGCAGGTTACAAAAGTTATGAACTTTAGTAAAATGTGTAGGTATCTTTATTTTTGAGCTAGGCTGAAAATACCTTTTATTGAGCAAACTTGAAATTGATATTTTTTATTTGTCCATTAAACATGGACTACATAATTGCGCAAGTGCTTGATGTGATGACATTAATTCCAATATACATACAATAAAACTTAATTGTATATGCTCTATAATATTGTGTATACTGAGGTTTTGGTGCCAAGGTGATGCGTGTGAAAAGCAGCGTAAAAGAAAACAAGTCTGAGGCATCTAAAATCACAAACGGTTCAGTGTAGATCATGGACACTAATACCATTAATAACAATGTAAGGATCTCTGGTGACAGCAATATAAAAACTTGGGCAAAATTATTCACTAAGTACTGGTGCATAAAGCAGACCATGTCTTTTTCGTCCTCTCAGACGATGAATGGGCTGCAGATGTCCCTCCTGCACTTGCCGGCAGGTGAGTCTCCAATTTACAAAGAACCAGACCATAAGTAAAATGTGGTCGTGGTCCAGAGATGGAATCCTTCCCTGTGTGCTTCGGTGTGGAATTGAAACCCAAATAACTTCTTATCAGTGTCTACTACATCAGTCTGGGAAGTCAATGCAAATACACTTATTATTGACTTACCCAATTGCTTAAGGTGACCTCATGCCTCAAAGCTAATGCAAACTTTGTCAGGGTGAGCCGTATTTACTTCTTCTTCTTAAAATAATTTTGCGCCTTAGGTTGACACGTTTGTTATCCCTGTATGACGGATGCCACTACATTTTCCATGCTGAATGATTACTTAAGCATTAGGTTGATCAGGTCTGCTGTCACCCTCCCCCCCCATTGAAACCATTGTATTTGAATTTGGATTAGCCCAGGTCCAATGCATGATGACGCTACTGGAAAACTAGTGTTTGCAAATATTTTGTACCCAGGTGCTCCTCAGATTTGGGATCAGAATAATGGAAAAGCTAAAAAAGGCATTTGAGGGAATTAGGAAAATGTTGGAAATAACACCACCCTCCCAGCAATATTTTGTGTGACCAAAATATTAAGATATTATCAAAACTATTAATGTTCAAATTGACCTTTTTTTCTTGTGTATTTATTTATCTCAATCTAAGTCTTATGGGAATATAAATACAGCTTCATATTTTGTGCCCATTAGAACATTCAGAATTTATAGAGCTCTGATTCCCAACATCGTTTGTGTCATGAGATTGACTCAAATGGGTGTGTTATCAATTATTAAAGTCCTTATTCCTTTGTAAACGCACGCACGCACGCACGCACACACACACACACACACACACACACACACACACACACACACACACACACACACACACACTGTTCTATCTCACATTCAGCCCTCATTTGTGGTGGGTTGGTTCAGCCAACTCATATTGTGATTGGTCACACCTTTTTGTGGCAATATCCTATATAAATTGATGCATATTAAATTTCTCTATAGTGTGCATCTTAGCAGGTAAGAAAAGCTCAAGAAATACTATTAGATAATTCAAATTTAATTAATACTAAATTGTCTTTCAGCCATGGGTTCCCTGTTGCTGCTTTGTGCTGCACTGCTTTTCCAGAGCTGTAAGTTCATTGTTTTAAAGGTGTTTCTTCCTATTTCTGTTGATCTTTATTGAGATTAATTTGGTCATTTTACATCATGTCATATATCTGTTAGCACATTTTTACAAACAGTTTTAAATCTAATGGGGAATATCACCATATAGTATTGACTGTTGACTGTTGGCAGCTCTTTATTTCTGGCCCTGTGTGTGGCCAAGTCATGGTTTAATGTGTCGTGAAGTATCCGTGTCGTCACCTCCATCAGCTGAGTCCATTGTTGGTGCAGAAGCTGGTGCCTCTGTGAAAGAAACCTAATGTTAAACAGGTGAAGAATTCAAGGGAGCAGCACAAAGAATGGCCATCTAAATAGAAAATAGCTTTTGTTGGGAATAGCATTTACCTTCTGCTGCTATTGAGAGTGATCTATTATAGCGAGTGGGTCACACAGAAGTGTCATCTAAATCCCTCAGGCTCTGGCAGGGCCCTGAATGTTCTTTTCACAGCAAAGGCACATATTGATAATATTTCTTTTAAGTAATTATATTGTTTGTGCAAATAACTAATGGAGTGCTGCAGTGGAGCAGAGTGAGCAGTACAAATCTATGTAAGTGGTTATCACAAAAGGCAATCCATCCATAATAGACTAGATAGTCTGCATCTGTTCACTGTTTAGCACATGATGTTATGTAATATTTTCTTTTCCCCAAAAAACATATGTCGGGATTACAGTTGCTTTTTGTTTCTTTCAGGCCCATGCCAGGCGCTGTGGGCAGGGAAAGAGTTTGCCCTCTCTTTTATGCAGAATTATCTTCCAACCTATGACACCCCGAGCTTCGAGTTGCATATCACTGCTGTTGACACCGACACTAACGTTACTGTCACAGTGCCCTCTTTACATTTTCAGAAAGATGAGGACCTGAAGGCTGGAAAGGGCGTCACCATCTCCCTGCCCAATAAAGTAGAACTGAGCGGCACTGGGAAGTCCCCCAATACTGTTCACATTAAAGCTTCTGCACAAGTCACTGTATCCTCCCTCAACAACAAGCTCTATACTACTGATACCTCTTTAATTTTGCCGTCTACTGAATGGGGCACTGAATATTTCCTCTTTACTCCTGCTGGTTCTCCTCCTGAAACCTATAAGGAATTTGTTGTGACGAACGGGAAGGAGGCCAACAGTTTAGAAATCAGTCTGACAGGTGTTCTTAGATTCGGGGGCAAAGTGTACAATAGAGGCCAACAATTACAACTAGATCTTCAGCCTTTTGAAAGCGTGCAGTTTCAGAGCCATGCCGACCTCTCTGGTACACAAATTACCTCCACAAAACCAGTTGCCGTTTTCTCAGGTCACACTTGTACCATGCGCTTCTCCAAATGTAACCACGTCTATGAGCAGCTGCTGCCAGTTAGCAAATGGGGTGTGAACTTCATCATACCCCCACTGAGCTTCCAGACAAGATTTGACAGTGTCTATATCCAGTCATCACAGAATACTCGAGTAACTGTCCAAAATGGCCAACAGAAAGACGTTTTGGAAATGAAAAAAGGAGACTCAAAGGAAATCACCTACACATCGCCTGCAACACTGGCCATTGAAGCTGACCATGCCATCCAAGTCCTCCTGCTCTTCAATGGTGTTACCATGGGCAGGAGAAAATACTTCGACCCATTTCTGACAAACGTATTGCCCTCAAATCTCTTCTGTTCTGCATATGAACTCAAGGGTCTAAATGGGTTTGATAATCAGGCTTTGATAGTGGCAAAAACGAATGAAATGGTAGACATCAAAGTTAATGGAGTGGTGCCCAGAGATGTACAGTGGAGAAGAGTTGAAGGAACAGAGTATTCATGGGCCAAGATGTCCTATAGCCTAAAAGAAGATGGTTCCAGCCTCACAGTTTCAAGCACCGGCCCCTTGTTTGGTCTGTACAGCATCGGGTTGGCTGAGATGAACGGATACGGTGCACCAGGACAATGCATTAGACCAGGTATGTCGGTGTAATCCCTCATTCGTCCAGGCGTGTTCCATAGTAGAAAAAGCTTCAGTTGTAGTCATCTGGACTCAGTTTTTCAAACTGAGTCCAGATGACTACAACTGAAGCTTTTTCTACTATTAGACCAGGTAATTTATTTTTTCTCATTTTTTTAAACGGGACTATTTTGACTCACACATTCAGTCCCACCATTCTCTCTTGGCAGTTGAAGTTTATACATAACTCACTCACACATAAACCCCTTATTGTACACCAAATTTAAGGTTGCATCCACAATACAAACTGAAGTGGATTTGGTTTGATTGAGGACATTGTATCTTCCACAATTCAGACGAATCGTGCCAGAGTTTGATTCAATCGAACCAAAACCGACCTTTCCAATCGGACCAGAGTTTGGATCAGATGCACCCTAAAGTTTCCAATATTAAAATTAATTAATACTACGGTGTATATAATCAATATTGTTATAGATTGGAAGCCTGTCCAGGCAGAAATTTTCAATGATCTAACTTTCAAGAAAATATGATTCTATCACAAAGTATACCTAAAAATGTATTAGGGTAGGTGTTAGGAAACATAGTGACAGTAGTAGAAAAAAGATTCTGTTGTAGTAATCTGGACTAATCTACTGAAGTAGATGATTCCTCAGGGGGAGACAAGCACAAAGGTTTTCAAGTTTTAAAAAAGACTTGCCAAAGTTAACAGAAAGTAGGCACATTTTATTTTATTTTTTTCTTCCTTTAGGTCCTGGAGGGGAATCTCCTACATGCAGCACGGTTAAATGTGGTGACAATAAAGAGTGTCAGATGATTGATGGCTCTCCCATGTGTGTGCCCAAAACACCTGCCACCTGCTGGGCAATGGGGGATCCGCATTACAAGACATTTGATGGGCGACGCTATGACTTCATGGGCACCTGCACATATGTCATCGCTAAAAACTGTATGCCAAGTGACAATCTTCCAGCGTTTGAGGTTCTCGCTCAAAATGAAAACCGAGGGAACGTTAAAGTGTCATACGTTGGCCTGGTCATAGTAAAGGTGTATGACACAACTATTATTGTGGCCCGGTCTGAGAGAGGTTATGTCAGGGTAAGATATTTTTCAACATTAAACACTATTATAAAATGTATTACTATAAACAATACACGTCTTTATTTTCTTTCCCTCTTCTAGATTGATAACAATCGTTGGGCATTGCCTGTCACTCTGAATAGCAACAAACTGGTCCTTTCTCAGAGTGGTCGTTCTGTGGTCATTGACACTGACTTTGGTCTGAGTGTGCGGTACGACTGGGAGCACTCTCTGGTGCTCTCCCTGTCTCCCTCTTACAGTGGAAAAACATGTGGCCTTTGTGGAAACTTCAACGGAAACTCCAGAGATGACTTCACCACACCTTCAGGCAACCAGGCAGGAGACGTGGTTGCATTCGGCAGCAGCTGGAAGGTCCCGGGGCTGACGCAAGGGGCTTTGTGCAGAGATGACTGTGTGGGCAATTGTGAGACATGTGAACACAAGCTAATGACGATATGGGAGGGAAACTTAAGATGTGGGCTTATCACTAAAGTCAGAAATGGCCCATTCAGCAAATGCCATAGTGTCATTGACCCACAAGCCTACTTTGAAAACTGTAAATATGACATCTGCATGGGAAAGGGTCAGCGATATTTCCTCTGCAAAGCTCTGGAAACCTACAGCGATGCTTGTCAAAGTGCAGGAATTGTGGTCAGTGGATGGAGAAGAATGGCCAAATGCCGTGAGTAATTTAAAAAACAAGTAAACCTGATATGTGTTTCTGAATAATTTTATTATTGTGTATTTTTCCTTGTTTAGCATCTAGATGTCCAGCCAACAGTCAGTATGAGCTCTGTGGCAGCGCTTGCCCTGCCACCTGCTCTGATCCCGACGCGCCCTCAAAATGCAAACGCCCCTGTATTGAGAGCTGCACTTGCAGAAAGGGCTTTTTGAGGAGTGGAAATAGATGTGTTCCTGCTAAAAGATGTGGCTGCACCTACAACGGGCGTTATGTTCCTGCCAGAGAGTCGTTTTGGGCAGACCAGAACTGTCAGAAGTGGTGCAGATGTGATCCCAAAAGCCAAAAGGTGGATTGCAAAGACAAAGGCTGTAGGAATGGAGAGCAGTGTCAAGTTGTAGATGGCATCAGGAAGTGTGCAGCCATCTCTGCCAAAACATGTCAGGCCACAGGTGACCCCCATTATAAGACCTTTGATGGGAAGAAGTTTGATTTCCAAGGCACGTGTGTTTATCAGCTTACTGCTCTGTGCTCCGAGGATCCTGAGTTAGTGCCATTTGAAGTTTATGTGCAGAATAACAACAGAGGCAATAAAGCTGTTTCCTACACTAAGTTAGTGGAAGTCAAGGTCTTCTCCATCAGCATTGT
This sequence comes from Eucyclogobius newberryi, assembly GCF_026437365.1. Classification (NCBI taxonomy): domain Eukaryota; kingdom Metazoa; phylum Chordata; class Actinopteri; order Gobiiformes; family Gobiidae; genus Eucyclogobius; species Eucyclogobius newberryi. The sequence goes on along the minus strand of NW_027315945.1, from coordinate 26,670,164 downwards.
GATTACACAAACACATAAAGGACGTATCCTGGTGAGTTTACAGCTAGAGATGTAGTAATAGTTTTTCTGAAATACTTACATTGATTTCTTTCACAGCTAAATAATGAGTTAGTAAACCTCCCAATCAGTCTTCAAGATGGAGATGTGAATGTGTACAAAAGTGGGATGTACGCCGTCGTTCACACAAACTTTGGACTAAAGGTTATCTTCAACTGGCAAAGTGCTGTTTTTGTAACTCTGCCCAGTGTGTACATGGGAGCAGTGTGTGGCCTATGTGGCAACTACAATGATAAACCAGCGGATGATCTCATTCCTAAAAACGGCAACAATCCTGCCAATCCAGCAGACTTTGGTGCAAGCTGGAGAGTGGCAGAGATACCAGGATGTGTTGACCAATGTAAAGGAAATTGTCCGGATTGTGACAAAACTGAGATGGTTCAATATGAGAAAGAAGATTTTTGTGGCATTATCAGAGATCCTACTGGTCCTTTCCGTGACTGCCATGCCAAAGTAGACCCTGCAGGCTATTTTGAAGACTGTGTGTATGACGTCTGCCTGTTTAGAGGAAGAAAAGATGTGCTGTGTCAGTCTATCACAACCTACACTTCTGCTTGTCAAGCAGTAGGAGCCGAGGTCTACAGCTGGCGCACCAGTCAGTTCTGTGGTAAGTTTGTTTTCTTCTCAATTTTAAAGGTGTAAATGTTAAAAAAGGAGTCAAAAATAATAAATCTATTTTTCTAATAACTCTAATTAATTCCACTTTTGAACACCAGAGGACATTGTTTTTGAGCAGGTTTCTACTCCCACACTTTGGACTACTGTTCTGGTTTTCTTATTCGTGTGTGACCATGTCCCTCCATTTATGATAATGAATAATCCACTCATACCACATGTGGCCCTTTTTAAGTCATGCAGCCTCTCTGTAAAGTGTGCCAGGAGCCTTTACTGCTTAATGTGGTGTAGAGAATCTGCCTGTGGATCAGCAGGTTCAACTCTCAGATACACTTGATACACTGACTGGGAACTAGAACTACAAAGAGTCTAGAAGTCTAGTCTAGTTTGCGGCTCCGTCGCACAGAAACCGTAAAAGTTATCCTTAAAAAATTTGGATAACTTTAGATGCCCCACTTGTCTAGAGGACGTACACCGAATTAGAAGTTGGTGGGCAAAACGCACTAGGAGGAGTTTGTTAAAGTGTAAAACAGAAAAATGTGGTAATTTGAGAGATTTGGTGGTTTTCCCATAGGGATAACATGGGAGGTTTATGTCATCGCTACGACTACGCCGTAAAAATTAAGGCATTTGTCTGATTGGCTTTTTTGATCGGGACGCCAAAATAGAATTTTGGGTAAAGTTTAGAAAATTTTGGTAAAACTAATTTTTGACCTTCAATGTTAATTTAAAGGTCACTCTGTAGGGGGCGCTATTGAGCCCATTTCAATTTTTTCATCATAAACTGGTCCAAACTAGAAAGTTGAACAACTTGTTTTGATCAAATGGGAGCAATTTTTAGATCTGCAATATCCCAAAATAAGTTGTCCAACTTTGTGGCTGCGCCGGACACAGACCGTAAAAGGTATCCCAAAAAATTGGATAACTTTAGATGCCCCACTTGTCTAGAGGACGTACACCAATTTTGAAGTCGGTGGGCAAAACGCCCTAGGAGGTGTTCGTCAAAGTTTGACGTGAACAAAATGGCTAACTCAGCTTGTTTTCATTTTCAAAGGAAGATGGCGGGCATAGGATAAGTCTGGGGGCGTGGCCACAGTAATATATATTTTTTTGTCCTCAAGAGAGGAATGCGTGTCCCGAATTTCGTAGCTCTACGACAAAGTTGACCTCGGGGCGTCTCCCATAGGCGCAATGTATTTTGACTGTTGTCGGTGGCGCTGTCGCGCCATTTTTTAACGAAAAAAAAAATGGCCCAGAAAAAATCAAATTTTTCGCCGATTCTGAATTTTGGGCAAAGTTTGGTGAGTTTTTGAGCATGTTCAGGGGGTCAAATTAGAGCTCAAAGCGCAGAAGAAGAACAAGAAAAATTAAAGCCGCAAGCGGCATCCAACGGCCCTCGTGGGCCGCCGGCCTTCCGACTCTGCTCTCTGCATTTTACAGAGATGGCGCTGATGCGCCCTCATTGTCAAAGAACTAAGACAGTGACACATTGGACATGTTCAATGCTGTGCTTAACCAGTGCAAATGAACACAAATGTCGGTCAAATGTGCAGCTCCAGCGCACAGAGACCGTGACACTTGGAATAAAAATATGGATAACTTTTGATGCTCCGCTTGTGTAGATTTTTTTCCCAAAGTAAAGCTTGATCGAGCTATTGCCCACGGAGGAGTTTGTTTAAGTGTGAAGCGTAAATGTGAACATTTCAAGGATTTGGCGTTTTTCCCATTTGTGACAGTATATTTGCAGCTCCACGGCACAGAGACCGTACCACTTAAAATCAAAATATGGATAAGTTTTGATGCCCCGCTTGTGTAGATGATTCTCCCCAAATATGAACTTGATCGAGCAATCGCCCTAGGAGGAGTTTGTTAAAGTGTGAAGCGTAAAAATGTGGTCATTTTAGAGATTCCGCTGTTTTCCCATTTCTGACATATATTTGCGGGTCCGCCACACAGAGACCGTAGCACTTAGAATCAAAATATGGATACGTTTTGATGCCCCGCTTGTGTAGATGATATTCTCCAAATATGAACTTGATTGGACAATCGCCCTAGGAGTTGATGTTTTTCAGTCAGGTTTTAGACCTCATCACAGCACTGAGACTGCTCTTGTCAAGGTGACAAATGACATCCGCCTCAACACTGACACGGGCAAAGCCTCAGTCTTAATTCTGTTAGATCTGAGTGCTGCTTTTGACACTCTCGATCATGGGATCCTCTTACAGAGACTAGAGGACTGGGTGGGCATCACTGGCACTGCCCTAAACTGGTTAAGGTCCTATCTGGAAGACAGGAAGTACTTTGTTGAAATTGGTAGCTGTGTCTCAGACCACATGACCCTGACCTGTGGAGTGCCCCAAGGGTCAGTCCTGGGTCCCCTTCTGTTCAACCTCTACATGCTGCCGTTGGGTCAGTTGATACGCAGTGAAAATGTGTCCTATCACAATTATGCAGATGACACTCAGATCTATGTTTCACTATCGGCAGGTGACTATGGACCAGTGGATTCACTCTGTCACTGCATCCAACAGATCAGTTTGTGGATGCAAAACAACTTTCTCCAGCTGAACTCAGACAAGACTGAAATGATCGTTTTTGGCCCACAGAAACAAAGAGAAAGTGTTAGCGGTCACCTCCAGAGTCTCGCTCTAAAACCTACAAACCAAATTAGAAATCTGGGGGTAATAATGGACTCAGACTTGAACTTTAATAGCCACATCAAATCAATAACATCAGCAGCTTTTTACCATCTAAAAAACATTGCCAAAATCAAAAATATACTGTCAAAACCAGATTTAGAGAGACTTATCCACGCGTTTGTCTCCAGTAGATTAGACTACTGTAACGGCCTGCTCACTGGTCTCTCCAAACGAGCTGTAAAACAGCTGCAGTACATCCAGAACGCTGCTGCTCGGGTCCTGACCAGAACCAGGAAGTATGAGCACATTAGTCCTGTTCTCAGGTCTCTGCACTGGCTCCTGTGGCTCAGAGAAGAGACTTTAAAGCAGCTCTGCTTGTGTACAAGTCTCTCCATGGCCTAGCACCAAAGTACATCTTGGATATGTTAGTGCCATATGAACCATCTCGGACTCTGAGGACCTCAGGGACCGGCCTCCTGCTGGTGCCCAGAGTCAGGACAAAACATGGGGAATCTGCGTTTCAGTTTTATGCAGCTAAAATCTGGAACAGTCTTCCTGAAGATGTGAGACAGGCTTCTACTCTGACAATGTTCAAATCTAAGCTAAAAACTGTTTTGTTTAGCTGCGCATATGACTGAAAGGATTTTTTCTTTGCACTCTTCTCTTTTGTTTGTGATTTTATTAGTTTAGAAAATCAGTTGGATTGATAATTTTTAATTTAGTTAATTTTATTGTATTTCTGTAATTTCTTTGTGATTTGAATGCATTTTTCCTGCTGTGTGAAGCACTTTGAATTGCCTTGTGTATGAAATGTGCTCTACAAATAAACTTGCCTTGCCTTGCCTTGCCTAGGAGGAGTTCGTTAAAGTGTGAAGCGTAAAAATGTGGTGATTTGAGCGATTCTACGATTTTCCCATAAGGATAACATGGGATGTTTCTGTCATCGCTACGGTTACGCCGTACAAAATATGACTTTGGCTCTCATACTTTTATGATCAGGATGGCAAATTAGAATTTTGTTCAAAATATCATGTCATTTGGAAAAACTCTATTGTTTATAGGCCACTCTGAAGGCCAAATAGTCAGAATTCTGGGAAACGTTTGCGGCTCCGTCGCACAGAGACCGTAAAAGTTATCCTTAAAATTTGGATAACTTTAGATACACCACTTGTCTAGAGGACGTACACCGATTTTGAGGTTGGTGGGCAAAACGCCCTAGGAGGAGTTCGTTAAAGTGTGAAACAGAAAAATGTGGATATTCGAGAGATTTAGCGATTTTCCCATAGGGAATACATGGGAGGTTTCCGTCATGGCTACGGCTACGCCGTAAAAATTAAGGCATAAGTTTGATTGGCCTTTTTCTCGGGACCCCAAAATAGAATTTTGGGCAAAGTTTGGAACATTTGTGTAAAACCAGTTTTTGTCCATCAATCTTCACTCAAAGGCAACTCTGTAGGGGGCGCTATCGCGCCCATTTCAATTTTGTCATCCTAAACTGGTCCAAACTTGAAAGTTTAACAACTGATTCAAATTTGGTCCTAATCAGACTCGTTTTGATCAAATGGGAGCAATTTTTAGATTAGCAATATCTCAAAATAAGTTGTCCAACTTTGCGGCTGCGCCGCACACAGACCATAAAAGGTATCTCAAAAAATTGGATAACTTTAGATGCCCCACTTGTCCAGAGGACGTACGCCGATTTTGAAGTTGGTGGGCAAAACGCCCTAGGAGGAGTTCGTCAAAGTTTGACGTAAACAAAATGGCTAACTCAGCGTGTTTTCATTTTCAAAGGAAGATGGCGGGCATAGGGTAAGTCTGGGGGCGTGGCCACAATAATATTTTTTTTTTGTCCTCACGAGAGGAATGCGTGTTCCGAATTTCGTAGCTCTACGACAAAGTTGACCTCGGGGCGTCTCCCATAGGCGCAATGTATTTTGACTTTTGTCGGTGCCATTTTTTGACGAAAAAAAAAATGGCCTAGAAAAAGTCACATTTTTCGCCGATTCTGAATTTTGGGCAAAGTTTGGTGAGTTTTTGAGCATGTTCAGGGGGTCAAATTAGAGCGCAAAGCGCAGATGAAGAACAAAAAAAAATATAGCCGCAAGCGGCAATGATCGGCCCTCGCCACGCCGCCGCCACGCCGCAAGAGGAGGGGGCGCTAACGCGCCCCAATTGTCCTTTTATTGCGCCTACTGCTGAATCTGTGACGCTGTCACATCTTCTCCCCTTTGTTTTACCATCAAAAAGCTATTTTATTTTGAATTCTTGGTACAATGTGCGGCTTTGCCGCACAGACACCGTGACTCTTTGAATAAAAATGTGGATCACTTTTGATGGTCCACACCTGAAGATGAGTCTCACCAAATTTCAGGTTAATAGGGCTAACGCCCTGGGAGGAGTTTGTGAAAGTCTAAAGTGTAAACATGTTCTGGCGATTTCCCCATTGGAATAACATGGATGGTTTCGGTCATCGTTACGGCAACGCCATAACAATTATGACATGGGTCTCATTGACTTTTTTGATGGGGATGCTAAAATTGAGTTGTGTGTCAAATTTCATATAATTTCGCAAAACTAAACATTTAACCTCCATATAAAATCTGTAGGGGGCGCTGTGGCGCCAAATGAATTTATTTCACTTCAAGTGGGTTTAGGGCAAAGAGTTTAACAACTGATTCTAATTTGACGCAATTCGGACTTTATCTGCGCAAACGGCAGAAATTTTAAATATGGGAGATTTCTGAAATTCTAGCTACAGTTTGCGGCTTCGCCGCACAGAGACCGTGAGAGGTATCAATGTAATTTGGATAACTTTTGATGTCCCACTCCTCAGTAGCATTTTCACCAAATTTCAGCTTTTTAGGGCCAACGCCCTGGGAGGAGTTCGTAAAAGTACGACGTTTGGAAAAACTCCAAAATCATGTTTAGCCATTTTTGAAGCAATATGGCCGACATTTGGTTGGGCGGACGGCATTGCCGTAATAATATTTTTTACTTCTCTTGTCACCATCTACCTCTGCGCCAAATTTCATGATTCTACGATCAGATTTTTTTTGGGTCATTTCCCATCTCTCAATGCATTTTTGGTACATTTGGGGGCGCTGACGCGCCAATTTTTTTTATTTTAGAAAAGGGAAATAGCCAGAATGTAGAGAGGCACGATTTTTAGAGGTGTGCAAATTTTTGTGACTTTTCGTCAATGTTCACTGGGTGAAAAATAGGGGGGTTGATCCCGAGAAGAAGAAGAAGAAGAAGAATATAGCCGCAAGCGGCAATGATCGGCCCTCGCCACGCCGCCGCCACACCGCCGCCACGCCGCAAGAGGAGGGGGCGCTAACGCGCCCCAATTGTCCTTTTATCACGCCTACTGCTGAATCTGTGACGCTGTCACATGTTCTCCCCTTTGTTTTACCATCAAAAAGCAATTTTATTTTGAATTCTTGGCAAAATGTGCGGCTTTGCCGCACAGACACCGTGACTCTTTGAATGAAAATGTGGATAACTTTTGATGGTCCTGAAGATGAGTCTCACCAAATTTCAGGTTAATAGGGCTGACGCCCTGGGAGGAGTTTGTGAAAGTCTAAAGTGTAAACATGTTCTGGCCCCATTGGAATAACATGGGAGGTTTCGGTCATCGTTACGGCAACGCCATAACAATTATGACATGGGTCTCATTGACTTTTTTGATGGGGATGCTAAAATTGAGTTGTGTGTCAAATTTCATATAATTTCGCAAAACTAAACATTTAACCTCCATATAAAATCTGTAGGGGGCGCTGTGGCGCCAAATGAATTTATTTCACTTCAAGTAGGTTTAGGGCAAAGAGTTTAACAACTGATTCTAATTTGACGCAATTCGGACTTTATCTGCGCAAACGGCAGAAATTTTAAATATGGGAGATTTCTGAAATTTTAGTTACAGTTTGCGGCTTCGCCGCACAGAGACCGTGAGAGGTATCAATGTAATTTGGATAACTTTTGATGTCCCACTCCTCAGTAGCATTTTCACCAAATTTCAGCTTTTTAGGGCCAACGCCCTGGGAGGAGTTCGTAAAAGTACGACGTTTGGAAAAACTCCGAAGTCATGTTTAGCCATTTTTGAAGTAATATGGCCGACATTTGGTTCGGGGGACGGCGTTGCCGTAATAATATTTTTTACTTCTCTTGTCACCATCTACCTCTGCGCCAAATTTCATGATTCTACGATCAGATTTTTTTTGGGTCATTTCCCATCTCTCAATGCATTTTTGGTACATTTGGTGGCGCTGACGCGCCAATTTTTTTTATTTTAGAAAAGGGAAATAGCCAGAATGTAGAGAGGCACGATTTTTAGAGGTGTGCAAATTTTTGTGACTTTTCGTCAATGTTCACTGGGTGAAAAATAGGGGGGTTGGTCCCGAGAAGAAGAAGAAGAAGAAGAAAGAAAGAAAGAAAGAAAGAATAATATTCCGATGCGAAAACAATGTTTCCCATTTTTCAAATATCATAAACTATACATTTTCGGAAAGCGCTCGCGCTTTCCTACCTCATGGTGTGGGTCCCTGGTCACTGACGGGTACTTTCGATAATTTTGAGTGGGCTCCGCCCACTTTGTGTTTTTGGCCCTCTATACAGTAATAATGTTCAATTTTTGCATTACATGCTTATATGCACGGAACATGCAAGAGATGGGGAACGTATTTGTGAGTTACTTAGCGCAAATGAGTGCTTTATATGGGGATGACGACCGCGAAGCGGTCGTCATCCCAATGTAAAGTGCTCGTTTAGTGCGCACTTTTGCACGGGCTTCGCCCGTTTACAACGGTAATGTTCCATTTTCCTACTATTAATTAGTATGCACGGGGCGTGCGTGAGTGAAGGAGTGCGTTAGTGAGTGTTTGGAAGTGGGCGAGCGCTTCGAGCTCGATTTCGTGCGCACTACGTGCGCACTTTCGCAGCCGTGCTTCGCACGGCCTTACGAGATTAATAGGCCTCTCGCCAGCTTGTGGCGCTCGGGCCTAATAATATTTTTAGCAAAAACAATATAGCCGTTTCCACTATAACAACAAATTATACATTGTTTGAAAGCTCTATGCCTTCCCGATGCCGCCATGGGGTGGAATCATCATTACGAGCGCTTACGCGCTCGTCACTCCCTATTCCGTCGGGGTGCCCCGCCCACTCCCCATAGACTTCCATTGATTTGAGCAGATACAAGCATGGCCCATGCCTGCGGCATGGATTCTCGCGTACGGGACGATGCCAGGAGGGTTGCTGTTGTCAACTATGAGTGCTGTTGTCAACTATGAGTGAATGGGCTACGCCCATTCACTAATTGTTGACTATTTCTGTCATAGCAGGAGTAAGTATGCATGATCCATGCCTTCGGCATGGGCTAGTTCACTGTACTTGCCAGGGGCGACGGGGTACCAAACATGCGGGCTGCGCCCGCATGTTTGGTCAGACAGTTGCAACGCTGCCTTCGGCAGCGTTGCGGGAGCAATAGGCCCTCCGCCCTGCTGGGGCTCGGGCCTAATAATATTCCGATGCGAAAACAATGTTTCCCATTTTTCAAATATCATGAACTATACATTTTCGGAAAGCGCTCGCGCTTTCCTACCTCATGGTGTGGGTCCCTGGTCACTGACGGGTACTTTCGTTAATTTTGAGTGGGCTCCGCCCACTTTGTGTTTTTGGCCCTCTATACAGTAATAATGTTCAATTTTTGCATTACATGCTTATATGCACGGAACATGCAAGATATGGGGAACGTATTCGTGAGCTACTTAGCGCAAATGAGTGCTTTATATGGGGAAATTTAAAGTGCTCGTTTAGTGCGTACTTTTGCACGGGCTTCGCCCATTTACAATGGTAAAGTTCCATTTTCCTACTACTAATTAGTATAAACGGGGCGTGCGTGAGTGAAGGAGTGCGTTAGTGAGTGTTTGGAAGTGGGCGAGCGCTTCGCGCTCGATTTCGTGCGCACTTTCGCAGCCGTGCTTCGCACGGCCTTACGAGATTAATTGGCCTCTCGCCAGCTTGTGGCGCTCGGGCCTAATAATGCTCCAATTAAATTAACTATAGTGAGTTGTTCAATAAAATGTTAAGAAGCACATCGCTTGATCCTATGAAACCACACAGATCCTATGAAAGGGTTTGTCATTGATTGAGAAAGGTTATGTCTAGTTTACACAAGAAGAAACTTTCACAAAAAAAGATTATATGTAGACAAACCCAAGGGATGGATATAGCATCACACTTGACCAATTTATGTACCAATGCACCTGGTGTGTTACAGCAATTAAAGCATGTTTTTCTAGACTAAATGTTGTATTAGTCTAGTGTATTAAGTACCTGCACTGACCCACAGGCAGATTCTCTACCACCACAGCAGGCAGTACAGACTCCTGGTGCAGTGTGCAGGGAGGCAACATGGCATCAGAAGGGCCATATGTGGAGTGGGTAGATCCCTCATTATCATGATGGGGGCCCAGGACCATTGAGTTCATACTTGCTTTGCTTTAATATATATTTATTTGTTTGTTCACAGCTATGAAGTGTCCAGTCCATAGTCACTATGAGGTTTGTGCAGATGCTTGTCCTGCTACCTGTCAGAGCCTGAGCCCTCCAGAGAACTGTAAGGAATTGTGTAAAGAGGACTGCGCCTGTGATGATGGATACATCCTCAGCAGAGACAAATGTGTGGAATCCACAGAGTGCGGTTGTGTCTATGAAGAACGCTACTACACCTTTGGCCAAGTGTTTTACCCCAATGGACAATGTGAGGAAGAATGCAAATGTGGACAAGATGGAGAGGTACATCATAATTATATGATATTTTTATATATTATATTATTATATGATATTTGAATATCAACATTTAAATACAGTAAAGCCAAGACAAAAAATCAATAAAGTACATAACAACCCAGTTTTAAATTTCTATACATGTTTATTTGTTTTTTTCTTTTCCTTAGGTTGAATGTAAGAAGTTCTCTTGTGGTCCGAATGAAAAGTGTGCAATAGAGAATGGCGTCCAGAAGTGTCACCCAGTTGGGAAGGGCGTGTGTCAAGCCTCCGGTGATCCCCACTATACCTCTTTTGACGGGAGGAAATTTGACTTCCAAGGAACCTGCACCTATATCCTGTCCCAGAGCTGCGGTCTGGAGGGAACACACCTCACGTCCTTCTCAGTTCAAGTGTTGAACGAGGAGTGGCCCAGGAACAGGAGGGCATCAGTCACAAAGCTTGTTGCTGTGAAAGTCTATGACACAACATTCATTATGAGAAAGAACATGTTTGGAGTTCTGGTAAGTTCATACATTTCACACAGCAACAAGTTTACAAATATTGAACTTAAATTGTTTTCTGTGAATAAATGAATTGTTTTTTATGTGTAATTGCTGTGACTAACAGAAATTCTTACACTGACCTAAAGAATACTACAATGTTCAGACTATTGTATTCTGCTCTTTGTAATTTATTGTTTTTATTGCTTTTTAGGTGAATGGAATTTTAAACAATCTCCCTTTAAATATTATGGACGGTGCAGTCCTGGTCTACCAGGAGGGGACTCATTATGTGATTGAGACCGATTTCGGGCTTCGAGTCAGCTATAACCTCATATACCTTGTTACTGTGACAGTGCCTGGCAATTATCGCGATAAGGTCTGTGGCCTGTGCGGTAACTTCAACGGCAAACCCAAAGATGACTTTAAAATGCCTAATGAAAAACTCACTGACAATGTCAACACCTTTGGAAAATCATGGAAAGTCAACATTCCAAATGTTGTGTGTTCCAATGGCTGTGAAGGAAATGAATGTCCCAACTGTGACGAAGCACGAAAGGCTGTGTTCTCCAGGTCCACCTACTGTGGAATAATAACAGCTCCACAAGGTCCTTTCTCAGAGTGCCACAGTAAACTGGACCCACAGCTGTACTTTGATGACTGTGTCTTTGATGTCTGTGCGTCTAATGGAGAAGGAAAGGTGCTCTGTGACAGTGTAGCGGCCTATGCTTTGAACTGTCAAATCGCAGGAGTGGATGCGAAAAGCTGGAGGTCTCCCTCCTTCTGCCGTAAGTGCTGTCGATTTTCAAAGTGCTGTTAAATAGTTTGTAATAAAACAATGTCTTCATATTTTTCAGCAATGAAGTGCCCAGCCAACAGCCACTATGAAGTGTGCGCAGATTCCTGCTCTGCTGCCTGTCCTGGCCTCACAGAAATAGTGCAGTGTCCCACCGGCTGCACAGAGGGATGTGAATGTGACGCAGGGTTCATGTTCAATGGACAAACATGTGTCAAAGAGGACGAGTGTGGCTGCTATGACCAGGGAACAACGTACAAGGTACTTTCAATAATGAAGTCATTTGAAAACAAGTGTCAATATTGATGCCCAATAATGCTCTTTGCACTTAGCCTGGTGAAGTGGTTTACAATGAAGACTGCACTACAAAGTGTATGTGTAATTCAACTACAGGCCTGGTTTGTGAAAATCACTCATGTCCTCGAGGCACCAATTGCACAGTGAAGAAAGGCATTCAGGGATGCTACAACACAGGCAAGGCCCACTCTGACACAACCGGAGGAACAGATGATACGTGGACTTACAAGTACCTCTCTTTGTCGTAGATCCCTGCAAAGATGCAAACTGTCGTGTTAAAGAAAAGTGTCGTGTTGAAAAGGGTGAAGCTGTGTGCGTCCCAGAGTACACTGGTGTCTGCTGGGCCTGGGGCGACCCACACTATCACACCTTTGATAAGTATAACTTTGACTTCCAAGGCACATGCAGATACGTCATCTCTAAAACATGTGGAGACTTGGACGGTCTAGTGCCCTTCTCAATCACAGAGAGAAATGACAATAGAGGGAACAGAGCTGTTTCCTACGTCCGAGAGGTGGAGGTATCTGTGTATGGATATAGTATCATTGTGCGCAAGAACCAAGTCGGCAAAGTCACTGTAAGATTTCCCTATTAGGCATTATTCAGCAAGCTTCAAATGCATTATTGAAAACATGAATGTGTGTTTTTACAGGTGGATGGAGATCTTTTAAACCTGCCAGTGCTTTTGGATGAGGAAGACACTGTTGTGTCTCTAGTTCAACAGGGGAATAAAATCAAAATCAAGACAGACTTCGGTCTCACTGTCACTTACGACTGGAACCAGGCACTTGTGATCAGGCTCCCGAGCTCTTACTACAACCATGTCTGTGGCCTGTGCAGCAACTTCAATGGCAACCGCCGCGATGAGCTTCAAAATCCAGCCGGCAAATCTGTGTCCTCTATCGTCGAATGGGCCAAAAGCTGGCAAACCCCTGAGCAAGATAAGGACAGTCCGTGCTGGGACACGTGCGAAGGAAACTGTCCAACTTGTGATGACGACCAACGTAAGCTATATGAGACTGAAGCCTTCTGCGGAGCCCTCACCACCAAAGTCGAAAATGTGTTCCAGAAGTGTCATGATAAAGTGGACCCTGATGCGTTCATGAAAAACTGTGTGTTTGACATGTGTTTGAATAATGGAGACAAGAAGATGCTCTGTCAGGCTCTGGCCTCCTACATCGAGGAATGTCGCGACGAGGGAATCATTATCCAAGGCTGGAGGAAGAAATTTGGCTGTCGTGAGTATTTTTGACTAACATGCTGTTAATTTGATCGATACTGTTGTTATTGTGGTACATATTTTAACATTTTAACACATATCATAAAACCAAATGGTAATATTTAACAAACATCACTCACCCTTGAAATAAATAAATATTTCTTTAAAATGTTAGTAATTTATCATTATTAATAATTATAATAATAACAATAAACTTTTTTGCAGCAATGAACTGTCAGCGCCACAGCCACTTTGAAGAATGTGCCAGCCCATGCCAGCCGTCCTGCCCCTTCCCAGAACAAAAGGAGATATGCACAGCTGTTTGCGTAGAGACATGCGTGTGCGATGAGGGTTATGTCCTCAGTGCTGGGGTCTGTGTGCCGGAAAAAACCTGTGGCTGCTCATATCAGGGCCGCTACTACAAACCAGGCCAACAGTTTTGGGAGGACCAGGCTTGTAGGCGCCTCTGTGATTGTGACACAACTCTGGGTATGGTGATATGCAAAGACGCGTCCTGCTCTGCCAATGAGCAGTGCACAGTGGTGGATGGGGTCCGTGGCTGCACCCCCACCAGCTATGCTATCTGTAGAGCCTCGGGTGACCCCCATTACCGCTCTTTTGATGGTCGCAAATTTGACTTCCAAGGCACATGTGTGTATCAACTGGTAGCTCTGTGCTCCAGACGACCTGGTCTGGTGCCATTTACAGTGAATGTGCAGAATGAGCACAGAGGCAACAACAAGGCCGTGTCCATCACCAAATCTGTCACCTTCAGTATCTATGGAGCCACTATCACTATCAGCAGAGACATCCCCAACAAAATCTTGGTGAGTGCAGACATGTCAAATTGGCCTTTAGACTGGAACCAGGCAGAAGCATTTTGAAGAGGACAAAACGGGACACTGTATTAGTTTAAGGGATAAAGAACCAGGACACATACTCTGACATGTGGGAATAAAGGCAGAATTTCATATTATACATTTGCACACAAGTTAGTTAAATTTCAAAATCATTTTTCAATTAAACTGAGACCTAGCTGCATATCAATATAGATTAGGCTGTATAATTATTCAATCTATAAACTCCTTAACATATCCGCTCTTTGTGTTCTCCTCAGCTTAATGGACAGCTCGAGTCTCTGCCTCTGGTGTACAGTGATGATCTGAAGGTGTATCGCTCCGGCAAAAAAGCCGTGGTGGAAACAACTGCTGGCATCACTCTGACCTTTGACTGGCGCTCCACTGTCACTGTGACTCTGCCCAGCAACTACCAGGACGCCGTGTGCGGTCTGTGTGGCAACTACAATGGAAGACCCCAGGACGATCTGACCATGCGCAATGGCCAGACTGCTGCAAATGGAGAAGAGCTGGGCGAGAGCTGGCTGTTGGCCCTTGTTCCAGGCTGTTCATCAGTCTGCCAGGGGCCATGGTGCCATGCTTGTACAGACTCCCAGAAAGAAATGTATAGAGCACAGAAATACTGCGGCATTATCGCAGACAAAGACGGGCCTTTTAAAGAGTGCCACAGTGTGGTCGATCCTGCCCCATATCTGGAGGACTGTGTGTTTGATGCCTGTCAGTATAATGGGCACTCTAGCTCAGTATGTGAGGCCATTAGTGCGTATGCCTCTGCCTGTCAGAGCTCTGGAATAACAGTCCTCTCCTGGAGAACAGAAGATTTCTGCCGTAAGTTTATTTCAACTTTCAGCTTTAACAATTCAGTGTTTTATGTTGCTCAAACTTTCTTCTTTGTTCTTGTCCCGTAGCGATGGTGTGCCCCGCTAATAGCCATTACACCCTCTGTGCCATGGGCTGCCCAGAAACCTGTGCCAGCTTAACCTCTGTGACCTGCAAAAGACCCTGTACAGAAGCTTGTGAATGCGATGAGGGCTTCCTGCTGAGTGGGGATGTGTGCGTGCCTGTTAAAGACTGTGGCTGCTCCTATGATGGACACTATTACAAAATAGGAGACATCTTCTATCCAGAGGACGAATGTGTGGAGAAGTGCACATGTGGAGAGAACGGAGCAGTTTCATGTGAAAATGCCAAGTGCCGTCCTGGTGAGACGTGTAGGCTCATGAACGGTGTGAAAGGCTGCCACCCCGAGGGCCAGGCCAAGTGTGTGGCTTCTGGTGACCCACATTATATTTCCTTTGATGGGCGCAGGTTTGATTTCCAGGGTACCTGCGTTTATGTTCTGGCTAAGGTTTGTGATGATGACAAAGGCCAGCTAACACCATTCACTGTAACCCAGGGGAATGAGAAGTATGGAAATGGAAAAGTTGCTGTGACGAAGTCTGTTACAGTGGCTGTCTATGGTTTTGTCATCTATATTCAACAAAGAATCTCCTGGAAAGTCATTGTAAGTTAAACTGTTTCTATTTAATACAGATAAAAAACCAAAAACCATAATGTTTGTGATTATTTTGTTTAGGTGAATGATGAACTTGTCAAGCTTCCCCTGTTCCTTCATGATGGGCGCATACAAATCACTCAAGAAGGCCGCAACATTATTGTTAGAACTGACTTTGGTTTGACAGTGCTGTATGACACTGTCTATTATGTTGAAGTCATTGTGCCATCCAGTTATGTGGAAAGGATGTGTGGCCTTTGTGGCAACTACAACAAGAACCCCAAAGATGACTTCATGCTCCCAAATGGCAAACCGATCAATAATGTTGATGAGTTTGGAAAGGCCTGGGTCGTGGATCTTCCTGGATTCTTGTGCGGAGGATGTGGTGGTCAGTGCCCAGTCTGTGATGAGGCCAAAGCAGCTTCATTTGGAAAGCCTGAGTCCTGTGGTATCATAAGTGCACCAAATGGGCCTTTTAAAGCCTGTCACAGCAAAATTGATCCAGCGACTTACTTTTCTCACTGTGTCTTTGATGTCTGTGCGATGGATGGCAATAAGGATACTCTGTGCAACAGTGTCCTGGCATACGCCCTGGCCTGCCAGAGTGCTGGAGTTCAGATCAAGTCGTGGAGGACAGACTCCTTCTGCCGTAAGAAACACAAACATAAGTACGTAAAAAGGTGCTTTTCTATCCAGTGTTTTAACTACAGACATTTTTTGCAGCTGGTTTGTGCCCAAAGAACAGCCACTATGAGCTGTGTGCTGACACCTGTGGAGTCACCTGTGCTAATCTAATGTACCCAGTCACCTGTTCTAAGGCCTGCTTTGAAGGATGTCAGTGTGACCAGGGCTTGGTTTTTGACGGGGTTCATTGTGTTTCTATGGGCAACTGTGGATGTGAACACAACGGCAGATACCTAACGGTAACATTTATGCTTATACATTAGATGAGAGGTGAAACAATGATGCACTGACACTTGTTTACAAAACACATTTTATTTTTTAAATCTTTCCGAATGACAATAGTCTTGTTCAAATAAATACTAAAGATTCAAAATTCACATTATCCCAGATTTGGAAGATTACACTTTTCAACTCCTTCAAACATCCAAAATGCCTCTTTTGATTTATTATCTAGAAGATCTCTTATTGTTCACCTCTAACTTAAACACATTTGTTTACAGGTTGGTGAAACTGTCGTGGATCCAGAATGTAAGTCCAAATGTGTGTGCAAGGCGTCTGGGACAGTGAAATGTCAAAGATTGTCCTGTGACAGCGGAAAAGTTTGTGAAGTCCGAAATGGTGTCAGAGACTGCCACGTGGCACAAGGCCAATGTATCATCAACCAGGATGGCCTTCTCTCCTCCTTTGACGGCATGACTGGACCCATGGGTGCTCTGGGGGCTTTTGAGGTGGCCTCTTTGTGTAATGCCACTGCAAAACCTTGGTTCAGGGTCGTGGTAGATGTACGGAGCTGCATGAAAGGGAACTTTTCTGTGGAGACAATTTATGTCTTCAGCAGAAAAAACATCATCGCAGTGAACAGTCTGCATGAAGTTTGGGTGAGAGAACAATATTCAGAATTATCACCTTTATCAAAAATCTTTTAGTTGTATTACCGGTACTTTGAAATGTAAAAATAGTATCACAATAATCATAATTTGATGAGATTTAGTGATTGTTATATCAAAACATCAAATTTTGCTTAAAACATGTTGGTTATCTTATGTTTCAATCTTTTTTCCTCCTCTAACTTTTCTCTTTTGTTCAGGTAAATGGCAGAAAAGTGTCTCTTCCTCTAAAAGTGAGCTGTGACATATACGTGCACATCTTAGACGGGATCATTATCATCGAGAAGGCGTCGGTTCTTCAGATCAAATTCTCCATCTCGCTGGAGGTCACTGTGATTGTGGACGCCAGCTTCTCCTATAGAATGTGTGGGGCCTGTGGTAACTACAATCACAACTCCAAAGATGACATGATGACGTCAGATGGAAAAAGCGCTGAGGATGTGTCTGCGGTCGTGCGTTCTTGGCGTGCGGACGACTTTTCAAGCTGGTAAGTTTTCAGAAAAAGTACATCAAGTCTACTTTTGATCTAAACTTAATGACCAAACATTGCATCAAATATTACCAAGCTTGCAATCCAATCAGTGCTTGTCATCCAATTCAATTTCAATTCAATTTATTTTTGTAAAGCCCAAAATTACAACAGTAGTTGCCTCGGAGGGCGACAGTGAAAGACGGATTGAACATTGTTCATAGGGACTTGGCAATGTCCCAGGGTCCCCTGTCCTTACACCCTCCTTCTCGGCCAGAAAATACTATACTAATTGATCTACGGAGCTTATATTTCACTCACTAATGCGTTTTTATGGTCTGATTGGAAATAATTAATACCCATGTAACAAATTTACTCTATAGCGCCCCCTACCCATTGTGTGAAAAACTCAACATTGTCTGATTTGTTTGAAACTCATGGATTATATTCTCCCCGAAACGCCATGAAAAAATTGCATTGCAGATATTGTGTATTTTCATAATTGGCCAGCAGGGGCGCAATGAATGCCTTCACTTCCTCTTACTCTTTTATTTTGATGGAACATTTCCTCTCGTGCCGTGGTCTTAGCATTAGCGTTAGCATCAGCATTAGCGGCGGATCTCTGTTGCTAGGTGACGGAGATACAGGGAGGAAGGGGTTTAAATAATAAAGTCTACAGAATAAAGTCTAAGAGAATGCAGTGTCGGGGCAATCGCGATCAAAACACGGTTGCGCAGTGTTGTGGAAAAACTATACTGTAACAAATGGCAGAGAAAATGAGGCGAAATATAACCAAGTTGTCTCGTTCAAAAGTTGTTCTTTATTTCAGCCGTGCACAGCCAAAATGCTCTCCCTGACAGTTCTTGTCTGTCCCTCCCTGCTCTGACCAGAGCAAACATTGAGTTCAGCTTATTAAGGCATAGCAGGTGCCACGTATGCACAAAACCAGTCTAAACATATTACAGAAAAAGCACACTCAATGTTCTACCGCATGCGAGACATCCTTGGATCTGCAGCTGTCAGTCTGTGTTCCCAGGGATGTCTGCATGCAGAGCCATAATAAGTGTGACCCGGATGTTACACATATGTTGACCTTAGTTTTATGGCATCAGGCAAAGACAGTACATTTTTACATCACAGCGGGAAAGCGGTCTTACGGGTGGCGAGAGCCATCATATATTATGTATATATATATATATATATATAATTGAATAATATGCTCCAATAATATTTTGTGATAAAGTCTCTCAACTTTTCATAACCCCTTTCTTACCTGTTTTGCTGTTTATGACGGACTCAACTGCGTTCCATTGATCTGTAGCAGTACTCATTCTGTCCGTAAGAGTCCACAGATAAGCAATATCTACTTGTATTTTACCTGAAGTAATCCTATTTGGAGAAATAGTCCAGTAAACAGCGTTTCTTCTGTGAAAACATTCTCAACTAAAGCTCGTCCGGCGCATTTCTCTGTGCATAACAAAAGACCGGATCAATTTCCTACATGGTGTTTGGTATGCATGTTTTCCTCATTGTTAGCTACAGAATGAGACCATACACAATTTTTTTTGGCCACGGGTTTGGTTTTTACAGCCTTCAGAGAAACATATGCGCCACCATCGCCGCGCTTCAAACGCGCAGGGTCATTGTTGATTCCGCTTTCTTAAGTGTTAAGAAAACAGTGACGTAGACACTTTTTATTGACATATTATTCCAGCCAATGAGCCAAGCTTTCGAACGGTGGGTGGGTTTTAGGACTTCCCCAAACAGAATCTTCTCTAGGCTCATGCGTAAAGCGTAAGATATTACGCACCACGTTTTCTGATTTTGTTAGCTTTTTGGACGCACATTTTGATAGATATACCTATTATTATACCAATTTAAAAAATATATATATATATAAATATATAAATTATATATTTTTGTTTTTTTTCACCTCTATATGGGAAATTCATGGGTAAACTCATATTTACACATTTTCACATACATGTTTTTAGCAGTTATAATAGGTATTTGTGGTCTATCAAACATCAAAATGTATTTTTTATGATCATAGAGGAGCTAAAATTGTAGTAAAATAGTTGGCACCTATTTGGATAACTTCCATTTCCGTTCCGAATATACTTTTTGATACAAAAAGGTCAACAGCACCAAAATGCCTGTTCCTAGAGATCTGAAACTTTACACAGTTGTTGTCAACAAGATAAACAGCATGTGCAGTGAACAGCAAAAGCACACAATGAAGTATGTCATGCTCAGGACCATTACAAATTGACAATATTCAGGCGAGACTAAAAAAAGGATGTATTTTGTATGTTTGGGGTTCTGTAGTGTAAATTCTAAAGCCCTGACAGTGTTCATATGCACATCTGTAGAAACTAGAAGGCCTAAGATTTCTAATGATGCATCACACTTGCATGTGGGCTGTAAGATCCTATTTTAATAAGCAATGCCATTTGAATATGTCCAACCATTGTGCACAGGGGCAAAATAGGCGGATGGTAACAGATGAAGAGACTGTGTTGGCCTCTTTAACATGGATAGGGAGCTGATTCCATAACACAGGAGCTTGGTGGCAAAACGCTCTACCTCCTACTGTGCTTTTAGAGACTCTTGGGACCACCAGAAGTCCAGCATTTTGAGAGCGAAGAGCTCTGTTTGGATGATATTGCACTATAGCATCTTTGAGGTAGGATGGGGCCATGTCATTTATGGCTTTGTAAGTCAGGAGTACGATTTTAAATTCAGCATCGCTTTCAAGCATGATTCTTCTGATTTTGGCTATATTGCGCAAATGGAAATAGGATGTTTTGAAGGCTTGATTTATATGCGCTTTCAATGAGAGCTCCTGGTCAAATAAGACTCCAAGGTTTCTTACAGTAGAACTGTAGGCTACGCTGCCATGGTCCAGTGTGACTATCTGCTCAGATAAAGCGTCTTGCAGATGTTTAGGGCCAAGCACAATGACCAAGGCTTTTTCAGGGTTAAGAAGCAGATAATTAAGTGTCATCCAGGTTTTTATATCCTTCACACAAGCACTAAGTCTGTCTACTTGATCGGTCTGATCAGGTTTCATTGATAAATACAGCTGTGTGTCATCTGCATAGCAGTGGAAGTTAATGCCATGCTTTCTGATAATGTCACCTGACGGAACCCTGAGACTTTAGAGCAAGGTGAGGAGCTCTGGTTTACATTAACAAATTGGTACCTATCAGATAAATAGGATTTAAACCTGCTGAGGGCTGTCCCTCTGACACCTACATCACATTCTAACCTCTGCAGTAGAATGTTGTGGTCAATGGTGTCAAACGCTGCGCTGAGGTTCAATAGAACCAGGATTGAGACCAGTCCATCATCTGCAGCTAATAACAAATCATTTGTGACTTTAACTAGTTTCAATGCTGTGGTGGGCTCTGAATCCTGACTGGAAAACTAAGTTATTTTCCTGCTGTTTATCTTCAACTTTTTCAAGGATTTTAAAGACAAAGGGAAGATTTGAAATAGGTCTGTAGTTTACCAATAGGTCAGGATCTAGGTTAGGCTTTTTCAAAAGCGATTTAATGACTTTTGCATGTTTCTATTATATTAAGAATAGAGTCTATAATTAGGGGGAGAATGTCTTTGAGGAGTCTGCTTGGAATCGGGTCTAGGATACAAGTTGAGGTTTTAGAGGACATAATGGCTGACGTTATCGCTGTGTAACCGGGAGAAAATGGTTCCTTTAAAAGTATAGTTTAAAACCAGCGGGTAATGTTGCAGGTGGCCAAAGGAAAGGCTGAGACAATGTAAATATTAACAATTTAATGGGAGGTATACAACAGATACACAGGTACTTTATTCTAAAAGGCTAAAAGAATATTTGAAACACTATCTGTAAAACACTATCTGTATTACACTTGGACAAGACAGGGGCTGGCCACGGGCGCACGTGGTGGGGGGGAACAATAGGAGAGGAGTCAGAGCGCTCACTCGGCGCCGTGCAATTCACACACACACAAACAAAATAAACTTCAAGCATAACCAAAACATGCAAAAAGTGAGGATGTGCTCAAAATACCACGGCATACGGGAGTGATGGGGCCGAAGTGAGACGGTCTGAACACCAACCCCCACACAGGGCGAGCGACCACGCACTGCAGCAGAAAAGAGAATAAATAACAGACAAGTAAAACTACAATAAAAACAGTATTAGACACAAAACTAAAAAAAAATAAAACAGCAGCTTGCCAATGACCTCTATAATTCACTAGCAAGGACCACGACCCCAGATACGATGCAAGGTGTTTATTGGCAGGGGAGAAACATGAACAACACGAACGTACGAAGTTGATGCCGTTTTGGGTCTTCTTGCGATGAGGGCTGAAGGCTCCCGGGCCTCGATACCCCCATCTAGGAGATGAATTAGAATAGTTTAAAGAGGGTGGGAGGGAGGGGCACGAAAATCCCGAACACAGGTGGGTGTGATCTGGATGATTAAGTAGTGTAGCCGCAGGAAGGGGCGTAGGAAGGGGCGTGGTCCTGCTCCCGAACTTAAGATAACAAACTTATCTCCATAAGAAAACAAACGTTAGTCAGACATTAAAATCCTACTTAAGGTTGCTTTGAGTAGCTAACCGAACGCCGACGAGCTAGGGCTCTTAACGCCGAGGAGATGCGGTCACGGCAGCGTCACATCCAGCTACAGCAGGGGAGAGAGGAGGGAAATCACACAGTGCACTAAACAAACAAAAAGTCTAACCGTGCTTACCTGCACTCGCCATCCTCCGCCTTAAATAACAAGTGAGTCACTGGCATGCGGAAGCGGCGCGTGCCGGCAGCTGGTACGGTGGCTCCTGTAGGACAAACTACAGCCCATTACATCTGCTTGATCAACAGCTCAACAGATCAATTTACTGATGGATTTATATGAGATACTAGTTTTACAGCTTGAGCTTGTTCAGGGCTAATAGTGGGAGTAATTTCATCTAATTTATATCTGATTGTTTTTAATTTATCATAAAAATATTTTTTTATAATAATTTTATGATGTAATAATTATCATCTGAGCTGAGAGTAGCTGGGATTGAGGGCTCTAGTTTGTTAGCCTGGCTACAGTGCTGAAACGAAATCTAGTGTTACTTTTGTTGACTTCTAATAGATTTGATATCTAGTTTGGGCCTTACGCAAAGCCTGCTTATAGGACAGTAGGCAGCTTTTCCATGCTTTTAGGGATTCTTCTGTGTGGGAGCGACGAAATGGTCTTTCTAATTTTCTAACTCTTTGTTTATGTGAACGCAGTTCTTCATCGTACCATGGGGTGGCGCGTTTTGGCCTAACGACCTTCTGTTTTAACGGAGCTGCAACATCAAGTGCAGACTTCAGGGAATTCAAGTCGACAAATTGGTCACTTACCCTGAGACTAAAGCTGTTCTCAGTAGGATCACATGACATGTCACTGAATATTGGCTCTATTATTTCTTTGAACTTTGAGATAGATTTTTCGGAAATTGTCCTTTTCATTATATGTTTATTCCTTGAATAAACTGAAAGGTAATTAGGAAAGTATCTGACAATATAGGGTTTTGAGGGAAGACAATGAGGTCACTAATCTCTATTCCATATGTTAGGACAAGATCCAGAGTGTGCTTATGACTGTGAGTCGGTTTATTTACATTTCGAGCAAAACCAATGCTGTCTAACAGGGTGCTGAAGGAATTACTGAGGAAGTTATCACTCACGTTCACGTGGATATTGAAGTCTCCAGCTATAACTACTTATAAAGTCAGAAAACTCGGAGGTTGGTAGATAACTATGAACAAAACTCCTTTTTGCATGAGACATTCAAATGAGCGAAATGCATTGTTAATTTTAGGACTCGTGAGTAGGCTTGAATATGACATCACTGCCACACCACCACCTCGGCCTGTGCTCCTGGCGGTCTAAAAGTTAACATGGGTGGGGTGGACTCATTTAGTTTGACATAATCATCTTGTTGAAGCCAAATTTCAGTTAGAGCTAGAAGATCTATGTTATAATCACTAATTAATTCACTAAAAGCGATTTGGAGGAAATTGACCTCCAAAAGACATTGCAAACAGCAGAGAGGAGATCCTGTGGTCCCCAAAGCGGACACCCTCCAACCCTTGTCCGCACCTAGAAATTCTGTCCATAAAAACTATGAACAGCACCGGTGACAAAGGGCAGCCCTGGCGGAGTCCAACATGAACTGGGAACAGATCTGACTTACTGCCGGCAATGCGAACACAGCTCCTGCTTCGGTCATACAGGGACCGGACAGCCCTGAGCAAAGGGCCCCGGACCGCATACTCCCGGAGCACCCCCCAAAGGGACACGGTCGAAAGCCTTCTCCAGATCCACAAAGCACATGTGGACTGGTTGGGCAAACTCCCATGAACCCTCGAGCACCCGATGGAGAGAATAGAGCTGGTCCAGTGGTCCACGACCAGGACGAAAACCACTCTGCGCCTCCTAAATCCGAGGTTCGACTATCGGTCGGATTCTCCTCTCCAGTACCCTGGAATAGACCTTACCGGGAAGGCTGAGGAGTGTGATCCCTCTGTAGTTGGAAAACACCCTCCAGTCCCCCTTCTTGAACAGAGGGACCACCACCCTGGTCTGCCAGTGTAGAGGCACTGTCCCCAACCGCCACGCGACGTTGCAGAGACGTGTCAGCCAAGACAGTCCTACAACATCCAGAGACTTTAGGTACTCAGGGCGGATCTCATCCACCCCCGGAGCCCTGCCACTGAGGAGTTTGCGAACAACCTCAGTGACTTCAGCTTGGGTGATGGACGAGCCAACCTCTGAGTCCCCGGTCTCTCCTCCCTCTTCGGAAGACGTGACGGTGGGATTAAAGAGGTCCTCACCAACACGTAAACAATGTTGGTGAAGCACTGCTTCCCCCTCCTGAGGCGCCGGACGGTTTGCCAGAATTTCTTTGGGGCCGACCGATAGTCCTCCTCCATGGCCTCCCCAAACTCCTCCCAGCCACGGGTTTTTGCCTCTGCGACAGTACAATCTGCGGCCCGCCTGGCCTGCCGATACCTGTCGCTGACCTTAGGAGACCTACAAGCCAGAGTGGCCTGATAGGCCTCCTTCTTCAGTCTGACGGTATCCCTTACTTCCGGGGTCCACTACCGGGTTCGGGGGTTTGCGACCTTGCGACCACAGCTCCACGCAGCCGCATCAACAATGCAGGTGGAGAACATGGTCCACTCGGACTCAATGTCTCCAGCCTCCCCCGGGATCTGGGAGTTGAATACCCTACTGACAGGGCTCCGCAAGACGTTCCCAATAGACCTTCACAATGCGCTTGGGTCTGCCAAGTCTCTCTGGCTTCCTCCTCCGCCAGCGGATCCAAATCACCACCAGGTGGTGATCAGTTGACAACTCTGCCCCTCTCTTCACCCGAGTGTCCATGACACGCGGCCGGAGGTCAGATGACACGACAACAAAGTCGATCATTGACCTCCGGCCTAGGGTGTCCTGGTGCCACGTGCACTGATGGACACCCTTATGCTTGAACATGGTGTTCGTTATGGACAATCCGTGGCTAGCACAGAAGTCCAATAACTGAACACCGCGCAGGTTCAGATCGGGGAAGCCGTTCTTCCCGATCACCCCTCTCCAGGTGTCACTGTCATTGCCCACGTGGGCGTTGAAGTCCCCCAGTAGAACAACGGAGTCCCCGGTCGGTGCACTGTCTAGTACCCCTCCCAAGGACTCCAAGAAGGCCGGCTACTCTGCACTGCTATTTGGCCCGTAGGCCGACACAACCGCGAGAGACCTGTTCCCTACGCGAAGGCGAAGGGACGCGACCCTCTCGTCCACCGGGGTGAACTCCAACACGTGGCGGCTGAGCCGAGGGGCTATAAGCAAGCCCACACCAGTCCACCGCCTCTCCCCGCGGGCAACACCAGAGAAGTGGAGCGTCCAGCCCCTCTCAAGGAGATGGGTTCCAGAGCCCAAACTGTGCGTGGAGGTGAGGCCGACTATATCTAGTCGGTATCGCTCAACCTCCCGCACAAGCTCAAGCTCTTTCCCCCCCACCGAGGTGACATTCCATGTCCCCAGAGTTAGTCTCTGTGTCCGGAGATCTGGTCGTCGAGACCCCTGCCGTCGACGGCCGCCCAGATCACTCTGCACCGGCCCCTTATGGATCCTCCTGCAGGTGGTGGGCCCATGGGAGGGCGGCCCCATGTCGCTCTTTCAGGCTGTGCCCGGCCGGGCCCCGTGGGGAAAGACCTGGCCACCAGGCGCTCGCCTTTGAGCACCCACCCCTGGCCTGGCTCCAGGATGGGGCCATGGTGACAACAATCCGGGCGATGTAACTGGCCTTGTTTTTTTGTGCTTCATAATGGGCTTCTGAACTGCTCTTTGTCTGACCCGTCACCTAGGACCTGTTTGCCTTGGGAGACCCTACCAGGGGCTTGAAGCCCCCGAAACATAGCTCCTGGGATCAGTCGGGCGCTCAAACCCCTCCACCACGTTAAGGTGTCGGTTCAAGGAGGAGTCCACATTTTATATGCGTATTTATTTGTTTATTTGCATCATTTGCGAGTGTTATTTTTCTTAAGTCATTTGGTCTGACGCCTGAAATAGTTTTTCTGAGATTTGACCTTTTGGCATTATTTGCACGAGGGACAAATACACTATCTCTCTATCTGCCTTGAATCTGAACACTTCATTTGTGACAGAGCGGGCGAGAGTTCAGCCACAGAAGAGCATCTTACGCTGCTGCTCTGCGCCTGGGGCTCATCCCTGGTTGGTCACTTTAGACGACTAAGGCTATCGGTCAGATTCCAAACTAATAGGGATGTACCCTACGAAATTGGATGGATGCCATCCTGCATATCAGCCTGGGCTTTCCCCAAAGCGCACTCCAATTGTCAACAAAGACTACATTGTTTTAGGGCACCAACTAGATGACCAGCTGTTGAATACTGAATAGCGGCTGTAAAGTTCAGTATTATTATTTATCATTATTATTATCCAGGGACACTTAAGTCTCTTCTGGGTGCTGTATCAATTTGAGATTTAAACTTTTAGAATTTTTTGTTGTGTGGAATGAATTTAACTTGTTATTTGTTATTTTCACAGTGGCCTCTAGTTCTTGCACATGAAGAAAATGATCGAGTTTAGAGGTAAAAAACAAACAAACAAAAAGCATTTATTTTGCATATTTATTATAATGTCCATAACCAGCCTTGTGACACATGTTTTTTCTCATAAGCAGGATAACTACACAGCCTACAATCTTCTCCTATCCCCTCGGTTATGGGAATGTATTACCTGTTTCTCCTCGCTTATTTTGGACTAACAGCTCCGTCTTGTGGTGATGGGACCTATCATCCACCTTCAGCTGACTGGACAAAGATACAGCTGTATACGTTTTAAGCATTTTTCTTTAACTGACAAATAAAAACATCTCACATTCCGTTCTCCTTATTGTTTTTTTTTTTGAGAAGTTGTTTTAGCGGGGCTCAGAGAAATGGCCTTGAAAGGACAGAGTTTATGCTATTATTGCTTTCAACATCCTCACTGTCACTTTCCTTAGATTTGAAGACATTTAACATCACGTTAAGCAGCATTATTGCAAAACCTTAAATAGGCAGGTTACAAAAGTAAAAGTACTGAACTTTAGTAAAAAAAATTTTTTGGAGCTGGGCTGAAAATACCTTTTATATGGTTTATGGGGCTATTTTTAGCACATCCATGGTGCCATTCAACCTAAAGGTTTTGAGTTCATGTTGAAACCTTTAGCAACATACTTTTTCGAGTATAGATCACAATCAGATGACCCTCAACAGTTCAACAGTCCTGCACCTTGAAGCCCGCTTGGGTTCAAGAAGGGAAATGTCTCGTTCGTTAGCAAAATATCTTCTAATCCAAAAAACATAAAATATGGCTAAATGTTCTTAGTAACAGTTTACAAAGAGTAAATGGAATAAATATAATTTTGCATTTTAGATTAGATTAGATCTGCCTTTATTGTCTTCTTATAGAGAAATTCCTGTTGGACAAACAATGGTCACAAAGACTCACTGAAACAAAACAAGACATGCCATTTCAACCACTACACATTCACCCATCCCACCACATGTACAGTACAAAAACAGCACTAGTGCAAATTTGAACTTGATATTTTTTATTTGTCATGTAAGCATCTTGCTACTTAAGTGCTTGATGTGATGACATTAATTCCAAAATACATAAATTGTATATGCTCTATAATATTGTGTATACTGAGATTTTTGTGCCAAAGTGATGTGTGTGAAAAGCAGTGGAAAAGATGTATGAGTGGAATTGAAACCCAAATAACTTCTTATCAGTCTCTGCTACATCAGTCTAGGGATGCAAATACACTTATTATTGACTGTTAACCAATTGTCATCTCATATTTTTCCACACTAACCTTATTGGATGACTTATGAGGACACTCCTAAGCTAATGCTAATGCACACTTTTAATCATAGAACACCAAAGCTAATGCAAACTTTATAAGGGTGAGCCGTATTTACTTGTTCCTCTTAACAAATGTTTGCACCTTCTGTTTGTTATCCCTGTATGACGGATGACACTACATTTCCCATGCTGCATGATTGCTTAAGCATTAGGTTGGTCAGGTCTGCTGTCACCCTCCCATTGAACAAGCGTAACAAAAACATTTGATTTGAATTAGGATTAGCACAGATGCAATGGATGATGAGAATGAGAATCTTACATAGATTAAGTATTCAACATGTTCCCAAAATGTTAAAAGCTACTGGAAAACTAGTGTTTTCAAAAATATTGTACCCAGGTGGCCTTCAGATTTGGGATCAGAATAAAAAAGGCACTTGAGGGATTTAGGAAAATGTAGGAAAATTCCTAGCTCTCTTGAGTGCCTTCAACCCTTTTTGCTTTTCAAATTATTCAACATGTCAGTATTGTGCAACTATTAACAGTATATTTCTTATCACAGTTGTGCATCACTCAATATAAACTAGATTGCAATATTTGGTTACACCAATGTGCACCGCTGAATGTTTGAAATAACACCACCCGCCCAGCAATGTTTTGTGTGACCAACATTTTAAGATACTATCAAAACTATAAACCTTTTTTCTTGTGTATTTATCCATCCATCCATCTGTGGTATTCCGAGGGTCGTTAGCTTAGCCCTTCTGTCCATAGTGGCTAAACCAGACTAAACCATCTCATGTTTTATAAAAGCCAACAACGCCACCTGGGAGTTGGCCCAGGACCAGCTAAATATAAGGCACGTAGGTTCATCGTTGATAGGCAGAGACTTGAGGTTAGCAAAAATAAATGTTTATTTGTACATGGTCAATAAGTTAATTGGACATTACAGTTGGAATAATTTACGCACAGTTCATTGTCCGACACTCAGGTCATTCCCAAATAGTTCGGAACGGTGTAGAACAGTCACGTAAAGCAGGAAAGACACTACTGCAAGGCAAGAAGGCAACAAGAGGGCAAGGCAAGGCGGCGACAGTGCATCCTAGCTCCATGGCTCAGATCTGCAGCTGGATAAGTGCGACGGAGGACTGGACAGAGTGTAAACAATAGCACGCCCGTTAGCCGGCATAACGGGCGGCACACAGAGCGCGCGGGCCCATGGCAGCAAGCACTGAGAGTGGCGTGTGCGGCTTAAACATCGGGAACCCGGAAGTAAGAGCGCGAAGTCAGAGGGCGCAAGGTAAGGACGGAAGCGCTTTTAAGAGTGGTTGACGTCACCGTCAGCCAATAGAAAGTCTGATCAGTAGTAGAACCTGCCTGCAGCCTATACTGCTACACATCCATCCATTTGCTTCCACTTATCCGGAGTCGGGTCGCGGGGGCAGCAGTCTAAGCAGGGGCTCCCACTCTTCACTCTCCCCAGACACTTCCTCCAACTCCTCCAGGGGGATCCCGGGGCATTCAAAGGCCAGCCGAGAGACATAGTCCCTCCAGCGTGTCCTGGGTCTCCCAAGGGGCCTCTTCCCGGTGGGACATGCCCGAAACACCTCCCCAGGGAGGCGCCCAGAAGGCATCCAAAACCGATGCCCGAGCCACTGTTGCGGAAAAAATACATAAACGGTGCCAGAGAAAAAAGGCAGAAAAGAACCAAGTTGTCTTGTTCAAATGTTGGTCTTTATTTTAGCGGTGCGCAAGCCAAAATGCTTTCCCTGACAGAGTCGTCTCTCCCTCCCAGGTCTAACTGAACAAATCTCACAGACTCCAGCTTAAAAAGGCACAACAGTCAGAATATGATGTCAGAAAGTAATGATTCCTGGAGTCGTGTGTTATCAGACCGCTCACAAAGGCACCTAATCCTCAACACAAATTGACAGTATCTATATGACAGGACTCTAAGTAAAGTAAGTAAGCAAGTAAATTGTATTAGTATAGCACCTTTCACAGACAGACGTCACAAAGTGCTTCACAAAAACACAGAATAAAACAATAAAAAAAAAAAAAAAACTTACAGTGAGCAATACACATACAACAATTACAGTCAAATCAGTCCCTAAAGCAAATCCAATTTAAAAGGCTTGACTAAATAAAAAGGTTTTGAGCTGACCCTTAAAAGCAACAACAGAGTCCAGTGACCGTAGGGAGAGCGAAAGATCATTCCAGAGTCTGGGCGCAACAGCCTGGAAGGATCTGTCTCCTCTGGTCCGAAAACGAGTGCGAGGAACCAACAGCAGTTTCTGATCCAAAGACCTCAGTGAGCGAGGGGGAGTGTACGGTTTAATCAGATCGTTGATGTACAAAGGGACCTGACCATGCAAAGCTCTAAAAGTCAGGACTAAAATCTTAAACTGTATCCGGTAGGAGACCGGCAGCCAGTGAAGGGCATTGGGTGAAATGTGGGCCCTTCTATTTGTGCGGGTCAAGATCCTCTCTGCAGAGTTCTGGACCATCTGCAGACGAGAGAGCTCCTTCTTGTTTAGACAGGAAAACAAACTGTTACAATAGTCTAAACGTGAAGAGACAAAAGCATGAATTATGAGTTCCAGATCATTTTGAGACACCATTTTCCTGAGTTTGGAGATTTCCCTCAACTGAAAGAAACAGTTCCTCGTCAACAGCTTGGAGTGGTGCTCTAAAGACATGTCTTTGTCAAAGATAACCCTCAAGTTTCTAAGACTTGGTTTAGCAGTCTGGCCTAAAACACCCAAATACTGGTTTATCCCTGGAATGGCATCATCAGGGGCAATAATCAGTGTTTCTGTTTTGTCTGCATTTAGCTGCAGAGAGTTTTTACTGAGCCATTGTTGCATTTGCACTAAACAACTGACTGAAGTAGTTCAGCTTTTGGATCTCAGAAGGTTTAAAAGAGCAATATAGCTGAATATCGTCAGCGAACAGGTGATAGGACACATCACTAAACTCTTTAATGATCATTCCCAGGGGGATTATATAACCAAAAATAAGACGGGACCCAAAATGGAGCCCTGAGGAACTCCACACAACAGATCAGCTGAATCAGACATTATTTGGTTTGCAGCGACACTAAAGCTCTGACCGGATAAATATGAGGGAAACCAATGAAGAACTGACCCTGATAGTCCAATCAGGTCCCTCAATTTGTTTAACAGTACATGATGGTCGACAGTGTCGAAGGCTGCAGACAGATCCAGCAAAACTAGAACAGTGCATTTTCCAGAATCAGCAGACATCATGATGTCACTGGACACTTTTAGCAATGCGGTTTCCGTTGAATGACGTTTGCGGAAACCAGATTCAAAAGAGTCGTGAAAGTTGGACTGTTCAAGGAAATCTGACAATTGTTCAGAGACCACCTTCTCTAGGATCTTGGACATGAAAGGGAGCTTTGAAATAGGTCTGAAACTTTTTGGGTCTGTCGGGTCTAAATTTGTCTTTTTGAGTAATGGCTCTATGCATGTTTAAATGGACCAGGAAACACACCGATAGAAAGAGAGAGATTTACCATTTTGGTAACCCAGGGGCCAATAACATCAAACACTTTAAGGAAGAGCCTGCAGGGAAGGGCATCAGATGTACAAGAGGAGGGTTTCATCTTGGTCACCAAAGCTGAGATGTCCCCTAGAGTGACAGGCTTAAAAGAAGACCAATTTTGGGAAACAGGCTCCACAGAAACGGTGTTATCACAAAAAAGGAGTGGGATTTGGTCTTTGATCATCCCTAGGGCGATTGCCCGATCAAGCTCATATTTGGGGAAAATCTACACAAGCGGGGCATCAAAAGTTATACATTTTTTTATTTCAAGTGTCACGGTCTCTGTGTGGCGGAGTTGCAAATTTCTTTCTAGTTCTTAGATAACACACACAATGAGGGCGCGTTAGCGCCATCTCTGTAAAATACAAGAGCAGAGTTGGAAGGCCGGCTTTAATTTTTTTTCTTGTTCTTCTTCTGCTCTTTGAGCTCTAATTTGACCCCCTGAACATGCTCAAAAAACTCACAAAACTCTGTCCGAAATTCAGAATCGGCGAAAAATTCAGTTTTTTCTGGGCCATTTTTTTTTCGTTAAAAAACACCACCAACAAAAGTCAAAATACATTGCGCCTATGGGAGATGCCCCGACGTCAACTTTGTCGTAGAGCTACAAAATTCGGGACACGCATTCCTCTCATACGAACAAAAAATATATATTGTTGTGGCCATGCCCCTAGACTTACCCTGTGGGAAAATGAAAACACGCTGAGTCAGTAATTTTGCAAATCTAAAAATTGCTCCCATTTGAACAAAACGAGTCAGAATAGGACCAAATTTGAATCAGTTGTTAAACTTTCAAGTGTGGACCAGTTTATGGTGAAAAAATGTCAATGGCTTTGATAGCGCCCCCTACAGAGTGACCTTTAAATTAACATTGACGGACATAAATTAGTTTTACAAAAATGTTCAAAACTTTGCCCAAAATTCTATTTTGGCGTCAGAATCAAAAAAGCCAATCAGACATATGCCCAAATTTTTACATTTTTATGTTTCACACTTTAACGAACTCCTCCAAGGGCGTTTGCCCGATCAACCTAAAATTGGATTAGAATCATCTTCAGCACTTTGGCATCAAAAGTTATTCAAATTATTTTGATTTGTTAAACGGTGTATGTGCGGCAAAGCCGCAAACTTTTCCCAGAATTTGAACTATTTGGTGTTTAGAGTGGCCTATAAACAATAAGAGTTTTTCCAAATAACATGACATTTTGGACAAAGTTCTAATTTGGCATCCCGATCATAAAAGTATGAGAGCCAAAGTCATATTTTGTACGGCGTATCCGTAGCGATGACTGAAGCCTCCCATGTTATCTCTATGGAAAAATTGCAAAATCTCTAAAATTACCAATTTTTTACGCTTCACACTTTAACGAACTCCTCCGTGGGTGATTGCCCGATCAAGCTCATATTTGGGTAAAATCATCTACAATAGCGGGGCATCAATAGTTATTAACATTTTTATTCCAAGTGTTACGGTCTCTGTGCGGCGGAGCCGCAAATATACTGTCACAAATGGGAAACATGCAAAATCTCTGAAATGTTCACATTTATGCTTCACACTTTAACAAACCCCTCCTAGGGCATTTTGCCCACCGACCTCAAAATCGGTGTACGTCCTCTAGACAAGTTGGGCATCTACAGTTATTAAAATTTTTGGGATCACTTTTACAATCTCTGTGCGGCGGTGCTGCAAACTTTTCCCAGAATTTGGACAATTTGGCCTTCAGAGTGGCCTATAAACAATAGAGTTTTTCCAAATGACATGACATTTTGCACACAATTCTAATTTGCCATCCCGATCATAAAAGTATGGGAGACAAAGTCATATTTTGTACGGCGTACCCGTAGCGATGACTGAAACATCCCATGTTATCCCTATGGAAAAACCGCAAAATCTGTAAAACTACCACATTTTTACGCTTCACACTCTAACGAACTCCTCCTAAGGCGATAGCCTGATTCCTCAAATTTGGGGAAAATCATCTACACAAGCGGGGCATAAAAAGTTATTCAAATTTTTATTCCAAGTGTTACGGTTTCTGTGCGGCGGAGCCGCAAATATACGTCACAAATGGGAAAAAACGCACAATCTCTGAAATGTTCACATTTACGCTTCACACTTAAACAAATTCATCCGTGGGCGATTGCCCGATCAAGCTCATATTTGGGGAAAATCATCTACACAAGCGGGCCATCAAAAGTTATTAAAATTTTTATTTCAAGTGTCACGGTCTCTGTGTGGCGGAGCCGCAAATTTGACCGACAATTGTGTTAAATTGCACTGGTTAAGCACAGCATTGGCCATGTACAATGTGTCGCTGTCTTAGTTCTTAGTTAACACACACAATGAGGGCGCGTTAGCGCCATCTCTGTAAAATGCAGAGAGCAGAGTCCGAAGACCGGCAGGGGCCGTTGTTGTTCTAATATACTATTGTTACTGTTTTGTATCTGTAAATACAAAATTAAGAAAAGCCCCCGACAACATAGCTCCTGGGATCATTCGGGCACTCGAACCCCTCCACCACTTTAAGGTGTTGGTTCAAGGAGGGGAGTATTTATTTCTCTCAAACCAAGTCTTATGGGAATATACATATGTTAAATACAAAAGTTTGTGCCCATTAGTACATTCAGAATTTATAGAGCTCTGATTCCCAACATCTTTTGTGTCATGAAATTGACTCAAATGGGTGTGTTATTTATTATTAAAGTCCTTGTTCCTTTGTAAACACACACACACACACACACGCACGCACACACTGTTCTATCTCACATTAAGTCCTGTTTGTGGTGGGTAGGTCTCAAATTGTGATTGGTCACACCTTTTTGTGGCAGTATCCGTATAAATTGATGCATATTGAATGTCTCTATAGTGTGCATCTTAGCAGGTAAGAAGAGCTCAAGAAATACCATTAGATAATTCAAATTGAATTAATACTAAGTAACATTTGGAAATTGTCTTTCAGCCATGGGTTCCCTGTTGCTGCTTTGTGCTGCACTGCTTTTCCAGAGCTGTAAGTTCATTGTTTTAAAAGTGTTTCTTCTGATTTCTGTTGATCTTTATTAAGATTAATTTGGTCATTTTAAATCATGTCATATATCTGTTAGCACATTTTTACAAACCGTTTTAAATCTAATGGGGAATATCACCAAAGAGTATTGACTGTTGAATGGCAGCTCTTTATTTCTGGCCCTGTGTGTGGCCAAGTCATGGTTTAATGTGTCGTAATGGATCTGTGTCGTCGCCTCCATCAGAGTCCATTGTTGGAGCAGCACAAAGAATGGCCATCTAAATTGAAAATAGCTTTTGTTGGGAATAGCATATGCCTAGCTAGCTAGCTGCTATTGAGAGTGAGTGGGTCACACAGACAAAATTTGACAGTGTCTATATCCAGACATCACAGAGTACTCAGGTCACTGTCCAAAATGGCCAAAAGAAAGAAGTTTTGAAAATGAAAAAAGGAGACTCAAAATAAATCACCTACAAATACCCTGCAACAGAGGCCATTGAAGCTGACCATGCTATCCAAGTCTTCAAATCTCTTCTGTTCTGCATATGAACTCAAGGGTCTAAATGGGTTTGATAACCAGGCTTTGGTACATCAAAGTTAATGGCGATGTGCCCAGAAGGAACAGAGTATTCATGGGCCAAGATGTCCTATAGCTAAACAGAAGATGGTTACAGCCCCACAGTTTCAAGCATCTGCCCCTTGTTTGGTCTGTACAGCATCGGGTCGGCTGAGATACGGTGCACCAGGATAATGCACTAGACAGGGTAATTTATTTTTTCCTGGAAGGAGTGGGAGCTTACACATAACTCACTCACACATAAACCCATTTTTGTACACCAAATTGGTGGTTGCATCCACAATACAAACTGAAGTGGATTTGGTTTGATTGAGGACATTGTATCTTCCACAATTCAGACGAATCGCGCCAGAGTTTGATTCAATCGGACCAAAACCGACCTTTCCAATCGGACCAGAGTTTGGATCAGATGCACCCTAAAGTTTCTCAAAATAAATGAATAATGTAGTGTATACAATCAATATTGTTATAGATTGGAACCCTGTCCAGGGAGAAATTTTCCATGAACTAACTTTGAAGAAAATACAATTCTATTACAAAGTATACCCAAAAATATATAATGGTAGGTTTTAGGAAACATAGTGATGTTAGTGTAGCAGGACGGTCTATTGTCCACCTGCAGGTAATGACGGAGGTGAGGGCGCCCTATAAAAGGAGGGTCTGTTACGTTGCCCGACCTCACCTCTGACGTCAAACAAAGATGGCAGCTCGCAGAGCCGCAGACTAGGCAGCCAAAGAATAGTGACAAACTAGTGCTATTTTTAGTGTAAAGCGTCGTGGCCTCAAGGTAGTTTAGCTCACACTTGGTGTGTTGAATCTATACGTACTTTCTGCACTCTTGTGTAGCGGGAGCTAACTCGTCCGTAATCTAGGCTCGGGTGTCGGCTTGTTGAGTCGCTCTGGTCCTTAACTCAGGAGCCTAACATGCCATTCATCAGCGTTTGGGGTCCTTCCGGGAAGCCGGCCTCGGTGGCGTCTCCAAACGCGCTTTGGGCATAGAATGAAACATCATGCGGTCCTCCCCTTTCTTTCTTCTTCTTCCATCTAAGACTAGAGTATGTGATTAAATGATCTGGGACTATTCAAGTGTCACGTTACAGTGAAGTAGTGACAACGCTGGATGCGAGTCAAACTGTAATCTCAAAGGTAACATGAAAATATCTGTTTTAATTTATCGAACTAACTTATATAAATTATTCTGCAGCTTGATAAATGTACACCCTTTTTACATCTTTGTCTCTGTCCAATTATTACAGTCCTAACTTACCTGTGTGACCTTTATGACACAGGATTAACTAATTAGTTTGAGGGTTCCCTGGTCCTTGCTCTAAAAACAGGGTGGCGTTGTTGTACTTGTGAAGCAGATACTGTGGGTACGAAGACGGCTCTACCACTCGTAATGGCACATTAGTGTGGCAGGATAGCCTGCAGGCGGGCCCCTGCCACTGCTTAGACACCCCTGATAGGTGAATTGATCTAGACATAGCTCCATAAATTAGCCTCTGGTGACGTCAGTCGCCCTCTGACTGCACTTCCTGGTTGCTGGTTGCTCCACATCGCTCCTCAGTCCAGTGTTCCGCGGTGCTACCATGGGCCCGTGTGGTGTGCGACCTCCGCGATAAATGGCGTGCCGGCCGGCTACCGCGGCGTAAAGCCTCGCTGTCCAAGCGCTAGCTGAGCCGTGTTACATCCATCTCGTTCCATGTGCCCTGGAGAAGACCCTGTCTTGCCTTTCTGTGAACTCTCTTCACTTGACAACTTGTCTCAAAGTGCATGACTGGACTAAACTATGAAAACAACGAACTGTGAAACCATTTATGATTGTATTAATAAATTATCAGTATTATAACTTGCCGGCCCACTTTGCTACATTAGCATAGTAGATGATTCCTCAGGGAGAGAAAAGTTTCAAGTTTTGAAAAAGAAGTGCCACAGTTAATAGTAAGCACCGTATTTTCCGCACTTTAAGGTGCACTTAAAGTGCGCAGTGATTTTGTGTGGTACACGATGTATAAATAAGACTCGGGACACGAAAGACTCAGATGCACGTCTAGAAGTATGTTTACGGTACTCCGGAATGATGCAAAGCATTCTGGGAACAGTAGTCTACCGCTACACATGGCGCTCGTGGCGCTCTGTCCATCCATCCATCCATTTTCTACCGCTTGTTCCCTTTTTTGGGGTCGCGCTCTGTCAAAATGTAAACTACATTATACGTCAGGAACAACGCGGACACCGAAATACAGGACCCCAAATTAAGGACCCCAAGATGGCTCCTGCCGAGAGACCATGGATCATGGATCTATTTGGCCATGGATCTATTATATTATCGCAAGAGACACACTTACGACGCAGACTTTAAACTCTGGGCTCAACTATTAGTCCAAGCTTTCACAAAGGCCGAAATCATCACTGAACTGCCGCGTGACTCGGAGATGGATCCGACGTGATCCGGGGATGGGGGATGTACGGCATCTGAAGATGAAGAATTTGAGGGATTTGTGGATGAGGAATGAACTGAAAAAGATTTTACGTGTTTACAAGTGAGCTTGTCTGAGAATGGTTGTGAATATGCTAACGTGTCATTTAGCGGTAGCAGAGTGTGTTTTGATGTTGAATAATGTTGATCTGAATGATTTGAACGTGTTTAATACAGCTCAACTGACTCTGACTTATCCGTCTGTTTTGTTTAATGCGCTTTATAGTCCGATGTGCTTTATAAATGAGAAATTATCCATAATAGACCATTTATTGATGGTGGGCTTTATAATATGGTGAGCAAAAAACAGTAAGCAAGAAAAATTTGATTTTTTTCTTCCTTTAGCTCATGGAGGGAAATCCATGAAATCTCCTACTTGCAGCACGGTTAAATGTGGTTACAATCTCGAGTGTCAGATGATTGATGGCTCTCCCATGTGTGTGCCCAAGCCCAAAACACCTGCCACCTGCTGGGCAATGGGGGATCCGCATTACGAGACATTTGATGGGCGACGCTATGACTTCATGGGCACCTGCACATATGTCATCGCTAAAAACTGTATGCCAAGTGACAATCTTCCAGCGTTTGAGGTTCTCGCTCAAAATGAAAACCGAGGCAACGTTAAAGTGTCATACGTTGGCCTGGTCATAGTAAAGGTGTATGACACAACTATTATTGTGGCCCGGTCTGAGAGAGGTTATGTCAGGGTAAGATATTTTTCAACATTAAACACTATTATAAAATGTATTACTATAAACAATACACGTCTTTATTTTCTTTCCCTCTTCTAGATTGATAACAATCGTTGGGCATTGCCTGTCACTCTGAATAGCAACAAACTGGTCCTTTCTCAGAGTGGTCGTTCTGTGGTCATTGACACTGATTTTGGTCTGAGTGTGCGGTACGACTGGGAGCACTCTCTGGTGCTCTCCCTGTCTCCCTCTTACAGTGGAAAAACATGTGGCCTTTGTGGAAACTTCAACGGAAACTCCAGTGATGACTTCACCACACCTTCAGGCAACCAGGCAGGAGACGTGGTTGCATTCGGCAGCAGCTGGAAGGTCCCGGGGCTGACGCAAGGGGCTTTGTGCAGAGATGACTGTGTGGGCAATTGTGAGACATGTGAACACAAGCTAATGACGATATGGGAGGGAGACTTAAACTGTGGGCTTATCACTATGGTCATAGATGGCCCATTCAGCAAATGCCATAGTGTCATTGGCCCACAAGCCTACTTTGAAAACTGTAAATATGACATCTGCATGGGAAAGGGTCAGCGATATTTCCTCTGCAAAGCTCTGGAAACCTACAGCGATGCTTGTCAAAGTGCAGGAATTGTGGTCAGTGGATGGAGAAAAATGGCCAAATGCCGTAAGTAATTTAAAAAAACAAGTAAACCTGATGTGAACACACTATTGTTGATTTCTGATTGTTGATTATTGTGTATTTTTCCTTGTTTAGCACCTAGATGTCCAGCCAACAGTCAGTATGAGCTCTGTGGCAGCGCTTGCCCTGCCACCTGCTCTGATCCCGACGCGCCCTCAAAATGCAAACGCCCCTGTATTGAGAGCTGCACTTGCAGAAAGGGCTTTTTGTGGAGTGGAAATAGATGTGTTCAGGCAAAAAAATGTGGCTGCACCTACAACGGGTGTTATGTTCCTCCCGGAGAGTCGTTTTGGGCTGACCAGAACTGTCAGAAGTGGTGCAGATGTGATCCCAAAAGCCAAAAGGTGGATTGCAAAGACAAAGGCTGTAGGAATGGAGAGCAGTGTCAAGTTGTAGATGGCATCAGGAAGTGTGCAGCCATCTCTGTCAAAACATGTCAGGCCACAGGTGACCCCCATTATAAGACCTTTGATGGGAAGAAGTTTGATTTCCAAGGCACGTGTGTTTATCAGCTTACTGCTCTGTGCTCCGAGGATCCTGAGTTAGTGCCATTTGAAGTTTATGTGCAGAATAACAACAGAGGCAATAAAGCTGTTTCCTTAACTAAGTTAGTGGAAGTTAAGGTCTTCTCCATCAGCATTGTGATTACACAAACACATAAAGGACGTATCCTGGTGAGTTTACAGCTAGAGATGTAGTAATAGTTTTTCTGAAATACTTACATTGATTTCTTTCACAGGTAAATAATGAGTTAGTAAACCTCCCAATCAGTCTTCAAGATGGAGATGTGAATGTGTACAAAAGTGGGATGTACGCCGTCGTTCACACAAACTTTGGACTAAAGGTTATCTTCAACTGGCAAAGTGCTGTTTTTGTAACTCTGCCCAGTGTGTACATGGGAGCAGTGTGTGGCCTATGTGGCAACTACAATGATAAACCAGCGGATGATCTCATTCCTAAAAACGGTAACAATCCTGCCAATCCAGCAGACTTTGGTGCAAGCTGGAGAGTGGCAGAGATACCAGGATGTGTTGACCAATGTAAAGGAAATTGTCCGGATTGTGACATAACTGAGATGGTTCAATATGAGAAAGAAGATTTTTGTGGCATTATCAGAGATCCTACAGGTCCTTTCCGTGACTGCCATGCCAAAGTAGACCCTGCAGGCTATTTTGAAGACTGTGTGTATGACGTCTGCCTGTTTAGAGGAAGAAAAGATGTGCTGTGTCAGTCTATCACAAGCTACACTTCTGCTTGTCAAGCAGTAGGAGCCGAGGTCTACAGCTGGCGCACCGGTCAGTGCTGTGGTAAGTTTGTTTTCATTTAATTATCAAAGGTGTACAATGTTTAAAAAAAGAAGTCAAAAATAATGAATATATTCTTCTAATAACTCCAATTAATTCCAATTTTGAACACCATTGTTTTTGAGCAATTGTCTACTCCCACACTATGGACTACTGTTCTGGTTTTCTTATTGGTGTGTGACCATGTCCCTCCATTTATGATAATGAATAATCCACTCATACCACATGTGGCCCTTTTAAAGTCATGCATAAAGTGTGCCAGGAGCCTGTACTGCTTAATATGGTGTAGAGAATCTGCCTGTGGATCAGCAGGTTCAACTCTCAGATAGACTTGATACACTGACTGGGAACTAGAACTACAAAGAGTCTAGAAAATATGCTTTTGTGGCATGTGGGGTGTTTTAACTTTAGCTGTTACTGTTTAAAACCCAATCAGAGGACCAACAACGCCACCTGGGCATTAATGGGCCCAGGACCATATTGAAAACATTAAAAGAAAGGCGCACAGACTCGTTGTTGACAAGAGGCACTTACACATTTTTAATACAGAATATGATTTATTTATGAATACGTTTTCTTACGTTTCTTAATCAAAACATAGGTCTCAGTGAAATGACACAGTCATCGTTGTCTATAAAAACAATCACATTTATGTTGAGGTCAAGAAAAAGGCAAGGTGGCGGAGCTTGCTTGTCCCATCCCCCATGACCGTTGGGAAACTTCTGCTGCGCACCCTTGACACTTTATACTGAGTGGAGTGACACCTACTGGCCAATCCACACCACACTTTGATTATGGTGGCGTTTGTGGCTACGTGGTTTTTCAGTCAGATGCTGCAGGTGGGAGAGGGGCTGTGTGTGAAAGCTGACAAAGTTAAGTTTTAAGTTTAAATTTGAGTGGATGGGCTGCAGAGGAAGCTATAACTAGCTATATAAAGGCCCGATAGAACCTCCTGCCTGTTGACATTTCTGGCACTTCTGGAAAATCAATTGTGTTCCTCTTAAAAGCATTCTTATTTTGCATACATGCATAATTCTGTTAATAATAATATAATGATAATAATGCTCTCATTAAATTAACTATAGTGATTTTTCAAAAAAATGTTAAGAAGCACATTGCTTGAATAAAACTGAGTGACCACACAGATCCTATGAAAGGGTTTGTCATTGATTGAGAAAGGTTATGTCTAGTTTACAGAAACTTTCACGAAAAAGATTATATGTAGACAAACCCAAGGGATGGATATAGCATCACACTTGACCAATTTATGTACCAATGCACCTGGTGTGTTACAGCAGTTAAAGCATGTGTGGCACGACGAGGGTGTTACAGGCATTTACATTTATATTTTAGTTTAGGAGATGGATTAACGACACCAACAACGCCACCTGGGATAGGCCCAGGACCGAAATTAAAAGTGAAGGACACGCGGGTTCTTTATTGGCAGACAGACACTTGGTTCAGTTTATACATAATTTAATTCTATTTTCAGTTAAAATGTAAAATACATTCAGGTCAATTCCCATTCAAACCTACGGAGGTGCAGGACCGCCACATTACACCGTACAATTACAGGAAGTAAACAATGTATAATAAAGAGACAAGACAAAACAAAAACAAAAAACAAAACAAAGCAAAACAAGACAAAACTGTAGGTCTTCCTCAGTGCCATCACTCCACGCAGCAGCTTCATTGATCTACCAGTTACCTATGGACAGTTTCATTAGTACAACAGCCCCCTCACGTGGGATCTAAGCGAACGGGCAACACGTACCACTTTCCTGGCGCACCACGCCTCAATCCATAGGCTTTACGCCATGTCAGCGGAACCGACCAAACGTGGACGACAAAGTGAGCGACAGTGACAATGGGGCATAGCGAGCGACCAGACACACGCAGGAGCGTACACAAGCGAGACGAATGTCTGTGTGAGACGTTGCAGGGGTGATGCCCTAGGAGCGACGGCACTAAGGCCAAAGTAGGTTAGAATTAAATTAA
Source organism: Eucyclogobius newberryi (assembly GCF_026437365.1). Classification (NCBI taxonomy): domain Eukaryota; kingdom Metazoa; phylum Chordata; class Actinopteri; order Gobiiformes; family Gobiidae; genus Eucyclogobius; species Eucyclogobius newberryi. The sequence continues at coordinate 26,628,167 of NW_027315945.1, read as the reverse complement.
AATACATTATCAGCCTCTGTCTATCTCATACCTGAGGACGATGGGAGCCCAACCCTCGGCGCAAACCCGGAAGTGACAGCAGTGTCAAAGGCCAGAGAGCGAGAACTAGAGGGAGCGCGCACTGCCGCACATGTTTTTCTAGACTAAATGTTGTATTAGTACCCAGTGTATTAAAGGCGTAATGGACTATTTTTTTGCCCAAATCTGAGTCTCATTTCCTCGTAGCGTGGATTGCCAATTAGTCCTGCCACGTATCAATCTTAGAATGCACCTACTGCTCACCTGCAGCCTCGTCGGCTCGTCCCCAGGAGAGCAGCACATTTCCCTGTGTCTAGGCGCATGGATCTATCATAAAATAGTTCCCTCAGTGTACAGGACAAAATTAAGACAGAGAAAGACAGTTTGAACTGGCTCAGAAGAGACGGAAATCTACGGTAGACGAGAGCGATGCGATTTGTGGCGCTAATAAACAAACGCACGTGTACCCGCGAGGCTGTTGTGCACGTCTGCACAGGGTGAGTGCGCATTCGCACTTCCGCTTGAGTTCTCAAATCTGCGAAAAATCTTCCATCACTCCTTTAAGTACCTGCACTGACCGACTGACAGATTCTCTACCACCACAGCAGGCAGTACAGACTCCTGGTGCAGTGTGCAGGGAGGCAACATGGCATCAGAAGGGCCATATGTGGAGTGGGTAGATTCCTCATTATCATGATGGGGGCCCAGGACCATTGAGTTCATACTTGCTTTGCTTTAATATTTATTTATTTGTTTGTTCACAGCTATGAAGTGTCCAGTCCATAGTCACTATGAGGTTTGTGCAGATGCTTGTCCTGCTACCTGTCAGAGCCTGAGCCCTCCAGAGAACTGTAAGGAATTGTGTAAAGAGGACTGCGCCTGTGATGATGGATACATCCTCAGCGGAGACAAATGTGTGGAATCCACAGAGTGCGGTTGTGTCTATGAAGAACGCTACTACACTTTTGGCCAAGTGTTTTACCCCAATGGACAATGTGAGGAAGAATGCAAATGTGGACAAGATGGAGAGGTACATCATTTTTATATGATATTGAAATATTAACATTTAAATACAGTAAAGCCAAGACAAAAAATCAATAAAGTACATAACAACCCAGTTTTAAATTTCTATACATGTTTATTTGTTTTTTTCTTTTCCTTAGGTTGAATGTAAGAAGTTCTCTTGTGGTCCGAATGAAAAGTGTGCAATAGAGAATGGCGTCCAGAAGTGTCACCCAGTTGGGAAGGGCGTGTGTCAAGCCTCCGGTGATCCCCACTATACCTCTTTTGACGGGAGGAAATTTGACTTCCAAGGAACCTGCACCTATATCCTGTCCCAGAGCTGCGGTCTGGAGGGAACACACCTCACGTCCTTCTCAGTTCAAGTGTTGAACGAGGAGTGGCCCAGGAACAGGAGGGCATCAGTCACAAAGCTTGTTGCTGTGAAAGTCTATGACACAACATTCATTATGAGAAAGAACATGTTTGGAGTTCTGGTAAGTTCATACATTTCACACAGCAACAAGTTTACAAATATTGAACTTACATTGTTTTCTGTGAATAAATGAATTGTTTTTTATGTGTAATTGCTGTGACTAACAGAAATTCTTACACTGACCTAAAGAATACTACAATGTTCAGACTATAGTATTCTGCTCTTTATAATTTATTGTTTTTTATTGTTTTTTAGGTGAATGGAATTTTAAACAATCTCCCTTTAAATATTATGGACGGTGCAGTCCTGGTCTACCAGGAGGGGACTAATTATGTGATTGAGACAGATTTCGGGCTTCGAGTCAGCTATAACCTCATATACCTTGTTACTGTGACAGTGCCTGGCAATTATCGCGATAAGGTCTGTGGCCTGTGCGGTAACTTCAACGGCAAACCCACAGATGACTTTAAAATGCCTAATGAAAATCTCACTGACAATGTCAACACCTTTGGAAAATCATGGAAAGTCAACATTCCAAATGTTGTGTGTTCCAATGGCTGTGAAGGAAATGAATGTCCCAACTGTGACGAAGCACGAAAGGCTGTGTTCTCCAGGTCCACCTACTGTGGAATAATAACAGCTCCACAAGGTCCTTTCTCAGAGTGCCACAGTAAACTGGACCCACAGCTGTACTTTGATGACTGTGTCTTTGATGTCTGTGCGTCTAATGGAGAAGGAAAGGTGCTCTGTGACAGTGTAGCGGCCTATGCCTTGAACTGTCAAATCGCAGGAGTGGATGTGAAAAGCTGGAGGTCTCCCTCCTTCTGCCGTAAGTGCTGTCGATTTTCAAAGTGCTGTTAAATAGTTTGTAATAAAACAATGTCTTCATATTTTTCAGCAATGAAGTGCCCAGCCAACAGCCACTATGAAGTGTGCGCAGATTCCTGCTCTGCTGCCTGTCCTGGCCTCACAGAAATAGTGCAGTGTCCCACCGGCTGCACAGAGGGATGTGAATGTGACGCAGGGTTCATGTTCAATGGACAAACATGTGTCAAAGAGGACGAGTGTGGCTGCTATGACCAGGGAACAACGTACAAGGTACTTTCAATAATGAAGTCATTTGAAAACAAGTGTCAATATTGATGCCCAATAATGCTCTTTGCACTTAGCCTGGTGAAGTGGTTTACAATGAAGACTGCACTACAAAGTGTATGTGTAATTCAACTACAGGCCTGGTTTGTGAAAATCACTCATGTCCTCAAGGCACCAATTGCACAGTGAAGAAAGGCATTCAGGGATGCTACAACACAGGCAAGGCCCACTCTGACACAACCGGAGGAACAGATGATACGTGGACTTACAAGTACCTCTCTTTGTCGTAGATCCCTGCAAAGATGCAAACTGTCGTGTTAAAGAAAAGTGTCGTGTTGAAAAGGGTGAAGCTGTGTGCGTCCCAGAGTACACTGGTGTCTGCTGGGCCTGGGGCGACCCACACTATCACACCTTTGATAAGTATAACTTTGACTTCCAAGGCACATGCAGATACGTCATCTCTAAAACATGTGGAGACTTGGACGGTCTAGTGCCCTACTCAATCACAGAGAGAAATGACAATAGAGGGAACAGAGCTGTTTCCTACGTCCGAGAGGTGGAGGTATCTGTGTATGGATATAGTATCATTGTGCGCAAGAACCAAGTCGGCAAAGTCACTGTAAGATTTCCCTATTAGGCATTATTCAGCAAGCTTCAAATGCATCTTTGAAAACATGAATGTGTGTTTTTACAGGTGGACGGAGATCTTTTAAACCTGCCAGTGCTTTTGGATGAGGAAGACACTGTTGTGTCTCTAGTTCAACAGGGGAATAAAATCAAAATCAAGACAGACTTCGGTCTCACTGTCACTTACGACTGGAACCAGGCACTTGTGATCAGGCTCCCGAGCTCTTACTACAACCATGTCTGTGGCCTGTGCGGCAACTTCAATGGCAACCGCAGCGATGAGCTTCAAAATCCAGCCGGCAAATCTGTGTCCTCTATCGTCGAATGGGCCAAAAGCTGGCAAACCCCTGAGCAAGATAAGGACAGTCCGTGCTGGGACACGTGCGAAGGAAACTGTCCAACTTGTGATGACGACCAACGTAAGCTATATGAGACTGAAGCCTTCTGCGGAGCCCTCACCACCAAAGTCGAAAATGTGTTCCAGAAGTGTCATGATAAAGTGGACCCTGAAGCGTTCATGAAAAACTGTGTGTTTGACATGTGTTTGAATAATGGAGACAAGAAGATGCTCTGTCAGGCTCTGGCCTCCTACATCGAGGAATGTCGCGACGAGGGAATCATTATCCAAGGCTGGAGGAAGAAATTTGGCTGTCGTGAGTATTTTTGACTAACATGCTGTTAATTTGATCGATACTGTTGTTAATTTACTACATATTTTAAAATGTTAAAACAAACACAAAATAACACAAAAACAATTGAAATTGTATTGATACCGGAAAAAACACATTAACAACACAATAATGTCAATATCATAAAACCAAATGGTAATATTTAACAAACAACACTCACCTTTGAAATAAATACATCTATCTTTAAAATGTTAGTAATATATTATCATTAATAATTATGATAATAACAATAAAGTTATAATTGTCTTTGTATAACTTTTTTGCAGCAATGAACTGTCAGCGCCACAGCCACTTTGAAGAATGTGCCAGCCCATGCCAGCCGTCCTGCCCCTTCCCAGAACAAAAGGAGATATGCACAGCTGTTTGCGTAGAGACATGCGTGTGCGATGAGGGTTATGTCCTCAGTGCTGGGGTCTGTGTGCCGGAAAAAACCTGTGGCTGCTCATATCAGGGCCGCTACTACAAACCAGGCCAACAGTTTTGGGAGGACCAGGCTTGTAGGCGCCTCTGTGATTGTGACACAACTCTGGGTATGGTGATATGCAAAGACGCGTCCTGCTCTGCCAATGAGCAGTGCACAGTGGTGGATGGGGTCCGTGGCTGCACCCCCACCAGCTATGCTATCTGTAGAGCCTCGGGTGACCCCCATTACCGCTCTTTTGATGGTCGCAAATTTGACTTCCAAGGCACATGTGTGTATCAACTGGTAGCTCTGTGCTCCAGACGACCTGGTCTGGTGCCATTTACAGTGAATGTGCAGAATGAGCACAGAGGCAACAACAAGGCCGTGTCCATCACCAAATCTGTCACCTTCAGTATCTATGGAGCCACTATCACTATCAGCAGAGACATCCCCAACAAAATCTTGGTGAGTGCAGACATGTCAAATTGGCCTTTAGACTGGAACCAGGCAGAAGCATTTTGAAGAGGACAAAACGGGACACTGTATTAGTTTAAGGGATAAAGAACCAGGACACATACTCTGACATGTGGGAATAAAGGCAGAATTTCATATTATACATTTGCACACAAGTTAGTTAAATTTCAAAATCATTTTTCAATTAAACTGAGACCTAGCTGCATATCAATATAGATTAGGCTGTATAATTATTCAATCTATAAACTCCTTAACATATCCGCTCTTTGTGTTCTCCTCAGCTTAATGGACAGCTCGAGTCTCTGCCTCTGGTGTACAGTGATGATCTGAAGGTGTATCGCTCCGGCAAAAAAGCCGTGGTGGAAACAACTGCTGGCATCACTCTGACCTTTGACTGGCGCTCCACTGTCACTGTGACTCTGCCCAGCAACTACCAGGGCGCCGTGTGCGGTCTGTGTGGCAACTACAATGGAAGACCCCAGGACGATCTGACCATGCGCAATGGCCAGACTGCTGCAAATGGAGAAGAGCTGGGCGAGAGCTGGCTGTTGGCCCTTGTTCCAGGCTGTTCATCAGTCTGCCAGGGGCCATGGTGCCATGCTTGTACAGACTCCCAGAAAGAAATGTATAGAGCACAGAAATACTGCGGCATTATCGCAGACAAAGACGGGCCTTTTAAAGAGTGCCACAGTGTGGTCGATCCTGCCCCATATCTGGAGGACTGTGTGTTTGATGCCTGTCAGTATAATGGGCACTCTAGCTCAGTATGTGAGGCCATTAGTGCGTATGCCTCTGCCTGTCAGAGCTCTGGAATAACAGTCCTCTCCTGGAGAACAGAAGATTTCTGCCGTAAGTTTATTTCAACTTTCAGCTTTAACAATTCAGTGTTTTATGTTGCTCAAACCTTCTTTGTTCTTGTCCCGTAGCGATGGTGTGCCCCGCTAATAGCCATTACACCCTCTGTGCCACGGGCTGCCCAGAAACCTGTGCCAGCTTAACCTCTGTGACCTGCAAAAGACCCTGTACAGAAGCTTGTGAATGCGATGAGGGCTTCCTGCTGAGTGGGGATGTGTGCGTGCCTGTTAAAGACTGTGGCTGCTCCTATGATGGACACTATTACAAAATAGGAGACATCTTCTATCCAGAGGACGAATGTGTGGAGAAGTGCACATGTGGAGAGAACGGAGCAGTTTCATGTGAAAATGCCAAGTGCCGTCCTGGTGAGACGTGTAGGCTCGTGAACGGTGTGAAAGGCTGCCACCCCGAGGGCCAGGCCAAGTGTGTGGCTTCTGGTGACCCACATTATATTTCCTTTGATGGGCGCAGGTTTGATTTCCAGGGTACCTGCGTTTATGTTCTGGCTAAGGTTTGTGATGATGACAAAGGCCAGCTAACACCATTCACTGTAACCCAGGGGAATGAGAAGTATGGAAATGGAAAAGTTGCTGTGACGAAGTCTGTTACAGTGGCTGTCTATGGTTTTGTCATCTATATTCAACAAAGAATCTCCTGGAAAGTCATTGTAAGTTAAACTGTTTCCATTTAAAACAGATAAAAAACAAAAACCATAATGTTTGTGATTATTTTGTTTAGGTGAATGATGAACTTGTCAAGCTTCCCCTGTTCCTTCATGATGGGCGCATACAAATCACTCAAGAAGGCCGCAACATTATTGTTAGAACTGACTTTGGTTTGACAGTGCTGTATGACACTGTCTATTATGTTGAAGTCATTGTGCCATCCAGTTATGTGGAAAGGATGTGTGGCCTTTGTGGCAACTACAACAAGAACCCCAAAGATGACTTCATGCTCCCAAATGGCAAACCGATCAATAATGTTGATGAGTTTGGAAAGGCCTGGGTCGTGGATCTTCCTGGATTCTTGTGCGGAGGATGTGGTGGTCAGTGCCCAGTCTGTGATGAGGCCAAAGCAGCTTCATTTGGAAAGCCTGAGTCCTGTGGTATCATAAGTGCACCAAATGGGCCTTTTAAAGATTGTCACAGCAAAATTGATCCAGCGACTTACTTTTCTCACTGTGTCTTTGATGTCTGTGCGATGGATGGCAATAAGGATACTCTGTGCAACAGTGTCCTGGCATACGCCCTGGCCTGCCAGAGTGCTGGAGTTCAGATCCAGTCGTGGAGGACAGACTCCTTCTGCCGTAAGAAACACAAACATAAGTACGTAAAAAGGTGCTTTTCTATCCAGTGTTTTAACTACAGACATTTTTTGCAGCTGGTTTGTGCCCAAAGAACAGCCACTATGAGCTGTGTGCTGACACCTGTGGAGTCACCTGTGCTAATCTAATGTACCCAGTCACCTGTTCTAAGGCCTGCTTTGAAGGATGTCAGTGTGACCAGGGCTTGGTTTTTGACGGGGTTCATTGTGTTTCTATGGGCAACTGTGGATGTGAACACAACGGCAGATACCTAACGGTAACATTTATGCTTATACATTAGATGAGAGGTGAAAGGGTGACGTGGTCAGAGTAGAGATAGGCACTTTTCACATTATATTTTATTTTTGGGTATAAAATATATTAAATTTTTGGATTCCCGGCTAATGATGATCCCATTTTATCCCATTTTAGTTCAGAATGGACAGTAAAACACTAAGGCTTTAAAATATCTCCTTATCCCTTGTTAGGAAGATCAGACTGCAGGGTTTTGTTTCTTTCTTAAATCTTACTGTTGCTTAATTTTTTTATTTATTTTTAAAACTTAGAATCATTGTACCCTATTTAAACTTTCAAAACAACTATTTTCCACCTTCAAGGTACATTGCAATGACCAATGTGGGTGAAGTGTCTTTCCTAAGGACACAAAACGACATCTCCTGGGGTGGCTTTACTACCTTGCAGATGTTTTATTGTTCACCTCAAACTTAAACACATTTGTTTACAGGTTGGTGAAACTGTCGTGGATCCAGAATGTAAGTCCAAATGTGTGTGCAAGGCGTCTGGGACAGTGAAATGTCAAAGATTGTCCTGTGACAGCGGAAAAGTTTGTGAAGTCCGAAATGGTGTCAGAGACTGCCACGTGGCACAAGGCCAATGTATCATCAACCAGGATGGCCTTCTCTCCTCCTTTGACGGCATGACTGGACCCATGGGTGCTCTGGGGGCTTTTGAGGTGGCCTCTTTGTGTAATGTCACTGCAGATCTTTGGTTCAGGGTCGTGGTAGACGTACGGAGCTGCAGGAACGAGACCTATTCAGTGGACATAATTTATATATTCACCAGAAAAACCATCATCGTAGTGAACAGTCTGCATGAAGTTTGGGTGAGAGAACAATATCAGAATGATCTCCTTTATCAAACATCTTTTAGTTGTATTACCGGTACTTTGAAATGTAACAACAGTAACACAATAATTATCATTTAGTGAGATTTAGATTAAACAAATGTTTTCCTCCTCTAACTTTTCTCTTTTGTTCAGGTAAATGGCAGAAAAGTGTCTCTTCCTCTAAAAGTGAGCTGTGACATATACGTGCACATCTTAGACGGGATCATTATCATCGAGAAGGCGTCGGTTCTTCAGATCAAATTCTCCATCTCGCTGGAGGTCACTGTGATTGTGGACGCCAGCTTCTCCTATAGAATGTGTGGGGCCTGTGGTAACTACAATCACAACTCCAAAGATGACATGATGACGTCAGATGGAAAAAGCGCTGAGGATGTGTCTGCGGTCGTGCGTTCTTGGAGTGCAGGCGACTTTTCAATCTGGTAAGTTTTCAGAAAAAGTACATCAAGTCTACTTTTGATCTAAACTTAATTACCAAACATTGCATCAAATGTTACCAAGCTTGCAATCCAATCAGTGCTTGTCCTCAATGGACACTTAAGTTTCTTCTGGGTGCTGTATCAATTTGAGATTTCAACTTTTAGAATTTTTTGTTGTGTGGCTGAGTGAATTTAACTTGTTATTTGTTATTTTCACAGTGGCCTCTAGTTCTTCCACATGATGGAAATGATCGAGTTTAAAGGTAAAAAACAAACAAAAAGCATTTATTTTGCATACTTATTATAATGTCCATAACCAGCCTTGTGACACATGTTTTTTCTCATAAGCAGGATAACTACACAGCCTACAATCTTCTCCTATCCCCTCGGTTATGGGAATGTATTACCTGTTTCTCCTCGCTTATTTTGGACTAACAGCTCCGTCTTGTGGTGATGGGACCTATCATCCACCTTCAGCTGACTGGACAAAGATACAGCTGTATACGTTTTAAGCATTTTTCTTTAACTGACAAATAAAAAGCATCTCACATTCCGTTCTGCTTATTGTTTTTTTGAGAAGTTGTTTTAGCGGGGCTCAGAGAAATGAGGCTGTGATAGAATGGCCTAGAAATGTGTTTAAGCTACTATTGCTTTCAACAACCTCACTGTCACTTTCCTTAGATTTGAAGACATTTAGCATCACGTTAAGCAGCATTAGTGCCAAACCTTGAATAATCTTAAATTAGCTGGGCTGAAAATACCTTTTATATGATTATGGGGCTATTTTTAGCACATCCATGGTGCCATTCAACCAAAAGGTTTTGAGTTCATGTTGAAACCTTTAGCAACATACTTTTTCGAGTATAGATCACAATCAGATGACCCTCAACAGTTCAACAGTCCTGCACCTTGAAGCCTGCTTGGGTTGAAGAAGGGAAATGTCAATTTTAGCAAAATATCTTTGAATCTGAAGGAATTACTAAGCATTTAATATTGTAATGCATTAAAATACCTTCATCATAGTTATTGCAGACTGGACACACACACACACACACACACACACACACACACTGCACATTCTTTGCTCTGTCTGGTTGTGTCTGTCTCTGCCCCTCCAACTTCTCTGTTTGGGTCAAGGGTCGCATCTCACGACCATATTAGGATGTCCTGGAAGGTGAAGCCTGGTACAGCCTGGTACCAAGAGGTGCCAGAAAAGATCCACCTTCTTATGAATATTCATATTCTTTGTCCTGTGTGTGACAAGCCCCCAGATGAGGAGCACAGATGGCTGATGGGAACTTGAGGGACATGACATGCGTTTTAATCTGTTAGTTTTGTAATCGTAGGGAATAAACACTTTTATTATAACGAGCAGAATCTTGTCTTGTTATTCTCAGTAATTAGAACCAACAAATCCAAAAAACATAAAATATGGCTAAATGTTGTTAGTAACAGTTTACTGAGAGTAAATAATCAATTTTGCATTTTAGATTAGATTAGATCTGCCTTCATTGTCTTCTTATAGAGAAATTCCTATTGGACAAACGATGGTCACAAAGACTCTCCGAAACAAAACAAGACATGCCATTTCAACCACTACACATTCACCCATCCCACCACATCTACAGTACAAAAACAGCACTAATGTTTGCAAATTTCGGACATTTAAAAGTGTAGCAATATCATAAAAAATCGAACAAGCTTGAACTTTATGTGGCAAGATAGCCTGCCGGCGGGCCCCTGCCACTGCTTAGACACCCCTGATAGGTGAATCAATCTAGAGTAGCTCCATAAATTAACGTCTGGTGACGTCAGTCGCCCTCTGACCTCACACACTTCCTGGTTGCTGTGTTGCTCCAAATCGCTCCTCAGTCCAGATGTTTTAGCTGTAGAATCATTTGGGTGCGATAACCCTGTATGATATGTACTAGTGTCAATATTTATTGTGCCGCGGTGCTACCATGGGTCCGCGTGGTGTGCGACCTCCGGGATGTACGGTGTACTTTTTGCCGGGCGGCTACCGCGGCGTAAAGCCTCGCTATCCAAGCGCTAGCTGAGCCGTGTTTCATCCATCTCGTTTCAGGTTCGTGGCCTGCTTTAGATAAGACCCTATAGTGAAGTTCGATCAGTGTGGTTATAAGTTTCTTCGTCTGTAGGTGCCCCGGAGAAGACCCTGTCTTGCCTTTCTGTGAAACCTTTTTGTGAACTCTATTACAACTTGTCTCAAAGTGCATGAACTGAATGGACTAAACTATGGAAACTATGAACTGTGAAACCATTCATGATTGTATTAATAAATGATCAGTATTATGACTTAAACCTTGCCTCTGTCGTCCAACAATGAACATATGTGCTTTAAATTGGTCCTGAGCCAAAATCTCAGGTGGCGTTGTTGGTGATTTGTGTATGTAAACAACTACAGAGTAAAATAGTGGAAGCGCCAGTCCACTTTGCTACATTGATATGTTTTATTTGTCCTGTAAACATCTTGCTTCTTGATTGCGCCTCAAGTGCTTGATGTGATGACATTAATTCCCAAATACATACAATAAAACTTAATTGTATATGCTCTATAATATTGTGTATACTGAGGTTTTGGTGCCAAGGTGATAGGTGTGAAAAGCAGCGTAAAAGAAAACAAGTCTGAGGCATCTAAAATCACAAACGGTTCAGTGTAGATCATGGACACTAATACCATTAACAACAATTTAAGGATCTCTGGTGACAGCAATATAAAAACTTGAACAAAATTATTCACCAAGTACTGGTGCGAATGTGGCAGTAGGCCCTCATAACCACTGACAGCCTATGGCCTGTGACCTGGGCCTTTAAAAGGAGGCTTCCTCACCTGCGCTGGCCCTTCTTGCCTCTGACGTCACCCGCCATCTGGGAGCAGTGCAAGCGGCACGAGGACCGGAGCATTAGTTCTGATCGCCCCAAAAACAACCCAAAGTTTAGGCTTAAACCAGCGATCATTCCAGCGCGCTCACCAAACCCTGCTCAAACCTTGCTGTATGACTCGTACCGCACGCTCTCCAGGTTTAACGCCCCGGTAAGCCGTCTCGCTTCTTAGATGTATATTTTAACCAAACTCGCTCTAATTTGGCACTGTTTGTGGTGCGTGACGTTAGGTGCAGGTTTTGTGCGGCGGGATTCCTCCCAAACGCAGCGCATCACCCATATTAAGATTGCGTATTGTATCCGTGTCCACGGCAACCCGTGACGGCTTGCTCCAGGCGCGCATTGTGCACAGATTTGAGCACCGGATTGGTAACTCCGCGGGTCTCTCCTTCGACCCCAAAAACCACGAACTTCCCTCTAAGTGCCCTTGGTGGGTTCAGGCACGTTTGCACCGGCCCCATTCTACACTGACAGACTGTAACATATCGAGGTTTGGAGTTTCTGAGTGCCTGCTCTGGCACCTGGCCGGACTGTGGGACTGTACCGGGTCCCAGGCCTGCTACTACGGACCAGCGCCACCTCTGATAGGGTAATTGGGCCAAGTGCCTTAAGGAACAATCTGGGCTGCATCTTGTTAGGCCCGAGCCCCAGCAGGGCGGAGGGCCTATTGCTCCCGCAACGCTGCCGAAGGCAGCGTTGCAACTGTCTGACCAAACATGCGGGCTGCGCCCGCATGTTTGGTACCCCGTCGCCCCTGGCAAGTACAGTAAACTAGCCCATGCCGAAGGCATGGATCATGCATACTTACTCCTGCTATGACAGAAATAGTCAACAATGAGTGAATGGGCGTAGCCCATTCACTCATTGTTGACAACAGCAGCGCGAAGCGCTGCATTCCTCCAAAAACCCTCCTGGCATCGTCCCGTACGCGAAAATCCATGCCGCAGGCATGGGCCATGCTTGTATCTGCTCAAATCAATGGAAGTCTATGGGGAGTGGGCGGGGTATCCCGACGGAATAGGGAGTGACGAGCGCGTAAGCGCTCGTAATGATGATTCCACCCCATGACGGCATCGGGAAGGCTTAGAGCTTTCAAACGATGTATCATTTGTTGTTATAGTGGAAACGGCTATATTGTTTTTGCTAAAAATATTATTATTATTATTATTAGGCCCGAGCGCCACAAGCTGGCGAGAGGCCTATTAAACTCGTAAGGCCGTGCGAAGCACGGCTGCGAAAGTGCGCACGTAGTGCGCACGAAATCGAGCGCGAAGCGCTCGCCCACTTCCAAACACTCACTAACGCACTCCTTCACTCATGCACGCCCCGTGCATACTAATTAGTAGTAGGAAAATGGAACATTACCGTTGTAAACGGGCGAAGCCCGTGCAAAAGTGCGCACTAAACGAGCACTTTACATTGAGATGACGACCGCGAAGCGGTCGTCATCCCCATATAAAGCACTCATTTGCGCTAAGTAGCTCACGAATACGTTCCCCATCTCTTGCATGTTCCGTGCATATAAGCATGTAATGCAAAAATTGAACATTATTACTGTATAGAGGGCCAAAAACACAAAGTGGGCGGAGCCCACTCAAAATTAACGAAAGTACCCGTCAGTGACCCACACCATGAGGTAGGAAAGCGCGAGCGCTTTCCGAAAATGTATAGTTTATGATATTTGAAAAATGGGAAACATTGTTTTCGCATCGGAATATTATTAGGCCCGAGCCCCAGCAGGGGGAGGGCCTATTGCTCCCGCAACGCTGCCGAAGGCAGCGTTGCAACTGTCTGACCAAACATGCGGGCGCAGCCCGCATGTTTGGTACCCCGTCGCCCCTGGCAAGTACAGTGAACTAGCCCATGCCGAAGGCATGGATCATGCATACTTACTCCTGCTATGACAGAAATAGTCAACAATTAGTGAATGGGCGTAGTCCATTCACTAATTGTTGACAACAGCAGCGCGAAGCGCTGCATTCCTCCAAAAACCCTCCTGGCATCGTCCCGTATGCGAGAATCCATGCCGCAGGCATGGGCCATGCTTGTATCTGCTCAAATCAATGGAAGTCTATGGGGAGTGGGCGGGGCATCCCGACGGAATAGGAAGTGACGAGCGCGTAAGCGCTCGTAATGATAATTCCACCCCATGGCGGCATCGGGAAGGCTTAGAGCTTTCAAACGATGTATCATTTGTTGTTATAGTAAAAACGGCTATATTGTTTTTGCTAAAAATATTATTATTAGGCCCGAGCCCCAGCAGGGGGAGGGCCTATTGCTCCCGCAACGCTGCCGAAGGCAGCGTTGCAACTGTCTGACCAAACATGCGGGCGCAGCCCGCATGTTTGGTACCCCGTCGCCCCTGGCAAGTACAGTGAACTAGCCCATGCCGAAGGCATGGATCATGCATATTTACTCCTGCTATGACAGAAATAGTCAACAATTAGTGAATGGGCGTAGCCCATTCACTAATTGTTGACAACAGCAGCGCGAAGCGCTGCATTCCTCCAAAAACCCTCCTGGCATCGTCCCGTACGCGAGAATCCATGCCGCAGGCATGGGCCATGCTTGTATCTGCTCAAATCAATGGAAGTCTATGGGGAGTGGGCGGGGCATCCCGACGGAATAGGGAGTGACGAGCGCGTAAGCGCTCGTAATGATGATTCCACCCCATGGCGGCATCGGGAAGGCTTAGAGCTTTCAAACGATGTATCATTTGTTGTTATAGTAAAAACGGCTATATTGTTTTTGCTAAAAATATTATTATTATTATTAGGCCCGAGCCCCAGCAGGGCGGAGGGCCTATTGCTCCCGCAACGCTGCCGAAGGCAGCGTTGCAACTGTCTTACCAAACATGCGGGCGCAGCCCGCATGTTTGGTGCCCCGTCGCCCCTGGCAAGTACAGTGAACTAGCCCATGCCGAAGGCATGGATCATGCATACTTACTCCTGCTATGACAGAAATAGTCAACAATTAGTGAATGGGCGTAGCCCATTCACTAATTGTTGACAACAGCAGCGCGAAGCGCTGCATTCCTCCAAAAACCCTCCTGGCATCGTCCCGTATGCGAGAATCCATGCCGCAGGCATGGGCCATGCTTGTATCTGCTCAAATCAATGGAAGTCTATGGGGAGTGGGCGGGGCATCCCGACGGAATAGGGAGTGACGAGCGCGTAAGCGCTCGTAATGATGATTCCACCCCATGGCGGCATCGGGAAGGCTTAGAGCTTTCAAACGATGTATCATTTGTTGTTATAGTAAAAACGGCTATATTGTTTTTGCTAAAAATATTATTATTATTATTATTATTTTTCTTGTTCTTCTTCAGCGCTTTGATCTCTAATTTGACCCCCTGAACATGCTCAAAAACTCACCAAACTTTGCCCAAAATTCAGAATCGGCGAAAAATTTTATTTTTTCTGGGCCATTTTTTTTTTCGTTAAAAAATGGCGCGACAGCGCCACCGACAAAAGTCAAAATACATTGCGCCTATGGGAGACGCCCCGAGGTCAACTTTGGCGTAAAGCTACGAAATTCGGGACACGCATTCCTCTCGTGAGGATAAACAAAAAAAATCATTGTGGCCACGCCCCCAAACTTACCCTATGGCCGCCATCTTCCTTTGAAAATGAAAACAAGCTGAGTTAGCCATTTTGTTTACGTCAAACTTTGACGAACTCCTCCTAGGGCGTTTTGCCCACCGACTTCAAAATCGGCGTACGTCCTCTGGACAAGTGGGGCATCTAAAGTTATTCAATTTTTTGAGATACCTTTTACGGTCTGTGTGCGGCGCAGCCGCAAAGTTGGACAACTTATTTTGGAATATTGCAGGTCTAAAAATTGCTCCCATTTGATCAAAACCAGTCCGATTAGGACCAAATTTGAATCAGTTGTTAAACTTTCTAGTTTGGACCAGTTTAGGCTGACAAAATTGAAATGGCAGTGATAGCGCCCCCTACAGAGTGACCTTTAAATTAACATTGAAGGTCAAAAATTAGTTTTACCAAAATTGTCTAAACTTTACCCAAAATTCTATTTTGCCGTCCCGATCACAAAAGCCAATCACAAAAATGCCTAAATTTTTACGCCGTAGTCGTAGCGATGACAGAAACCTCCCATGTTATCCCTATGGGAAAACCACAAAATCTCTCAAATTACCACATTTTTATGTTTTACACTTTAACGAAGTCCTCCTAGTGCGTTTTGCCCACCAACCTCAAAATCGGTGTACGTCCTCTAGACAAGTGGTGTATCTAAAGTTATCCAAATTTTAAGGATAACTTTTACGGTCTTTGTGCGACGGAGCCGCAAACGTTTCCCAGAATTCTGACTATTTGGCCTTCAGAGTGGCCTATAAACAATAGAGTTTTTCCAAATGACATGATATTTTGAACGAAATTCTAATTTGCCATCCTGATCATACAAGTATGAGAGCCAAAGTCATATTTTGTACGGCGTAACCGTAGCGTTGACAGAAACATCCCATGTTATCCTTATGGGAAAATCGTAGAATCGCTCAAATCACCACATTTTTACGCTTCACACTTTAACAAACTCCTCCTAGGGCGATTGTCCGATCAAGTTTATATTTGGAGAATATCATCTACACAAGCGGGGCATCAAAACTTACCCATATTTTGATTCTAAGTGCTACGGTCTCTGTGTGGCGGACCCGCAAATATATGTCAGAAATGGGAAAACAGCGAAATCTCTAAAATCACCACATTTTTACGCTTCACACTTTAACGAACTCCTCCTAGGCCGATTGCCCGATCAAGCTCATATTTGGGGAAAATCATCTACACAAACGGGGCATCAAAAGTTATCCATATTTTGATTTTAAGTGGTACGGTCTCTGTGCCGTGGAGCTGCAAATATACTGTCACAAATGGGAAAAACGCCAAATCCTTGAAATGTTCACATTTACGCTTCACACTTTAACAAACTCCTCCGTGGGCAATAGCTCGATCAAGCTTTACTTTGGGAAAAATCATCTACACAAGCGCGGCATCAAAAGTTATCCATATTTTTATTCCAAGTGCTACGGTCTCTGTGCGGCGGCGCAGCAAATTTGACTGACACTTGTGTTCATTTGCACTGGATTGGCCATGTCCAATGTGTCGCCGTCTGTCAAGTTCTTTTTTTATTCAACACACAATAAGGGCGCCATCTTTATCAAGTCAAAAGCGCAGAGTCGGAAGGCCGGCGGCCCGCGAGGGCCGTTGGATGCCGCTTGCGGCTTTAATTTTTCTTGTTCTTCTTCAGCGCTTTGATCTCTAATTTGACCCCCTGAACATGCTCAAAAACTCACCAAACTTTGCCCAAAATTCAGAATCGGCGAAACATTTTGTTTTTTCTGGGCCATTTTTTTTTTCGTCAAAAAATGGCGCGACAGCGCCACCGACAAAAGTCAAAATACATTGCGCCTATGGGAGACGCCCCGAGGTCAACTTTGGCGTAAAGCTACGAAATTCGGGACACGCATTCCTCTCGTGAGGACAAAAAAAAAATATTATTGTGGCCACGCCCCCAGACTTACCCTATGGCCGCCATCTTCCTTTGAAAATGAAAACAAGCTGAGTTAGCCATTTTGTTCACGTCAAACTTTGACGAACTCCTCTTAGGGCGTTTTGCCCACCGACTTCAAAATCGGCGGACGTCCTCTGGACAAGTGGGGCATCTAAAGTTATCCAATTTTTTGAGATACCTTTTACGGTCTGTGTGCGGCGCAGCCGCAAAGTTGGACAACTTATTTTGGAACATTGCAGATCTAAAAATTGCTCCCATTTGATCAAAACCAGTCCGATTAGGACCAAATTTGAATCAGTTGTTAAACTTTCTAGTTTGGACCAGTTTAAGCTGACAAAATTGAAATGGCCGCGATAGCGCCCCCTACAGAGTGACCTTTAAATTAACATTGAAGGTCAAAAATTATTTTTACCAAAATTGTCTAAACTTTACCCAAAATTCTATTTTGCCGTCCCGATCACAAAAGCCAATCACAAAAATGCCTAATTTTTTACGGCGTAGTCGTAGCGATGACAGAAACCTCCCATGTTATCCCTATGGGAAAACCACAAAATCTCTCAAATTACCACATTTTTATGTTTTACACTTTAACGAAGTCCTCCTAGTGCGTTTTGCCCACCAACCTCAAAATCGGTGTACGTCCTCTAGACATGTGGGGCATCTAAAGTTATCCAAATTTTAAGGATAACTTTTACGGTCTCTGTGCGACGGAGCCGCAAACGTTTCCCAGAATTCTGACTATTTGGCCTCCAGAGTGGCCTATAAACAATAGAGTTTTTCCAAATGACATGATATTTTGAACAAAATTCTAATTTGCCATCCTGATCATAAAATTATGAGAGCCAAAGTCATATTTTGTACGGCGTAACCGTAGCGTTGACAGAAACATCCCATGTTATCCTTATGGGAAAATCGTAGAATCGCTCAAATCACCACATTTTTACGCTTCACACTTTAACAAACTCCTCCTAGGGCGATAGCCCGATCAAGTTCATATTTGGAGAATATCATCTACACAAGCGGGGCATCAAAACTTACCCATATTTTGATTCTAAGTGCTACGGTCTCTGTGTGGCGGACCCGCAAATATATGTCAGAAATAGGAAAACAGCGAAATCTCTAAAATGACCACATTTTTACGCTTCACACTTTAACAAACTCCTCCTAGGCCGATTGCCCGATCAAGCTCATATTTGGGGAAAATCATCTACACAAACGGGGCATCAAAAGTTAGTCATATTTTGATTTTAAGTGGTACGGTCTCTGTGCCGTGGAGCTGCAAATATACTGTCACAAATGGGAAAAACGCCAAATCCTTGAAATGTTCACATTTACGCTTCACACTTTAACAAACTCCTCCGTGGGCAATAGCTCGATCAAGCTTTACTTTGGGAAAAATCATCTACACAAGCGCGGCATCAAAAGTTATCCATATTTTTATTCCAAGTGCTACGTTCTCTGTGCGGCGGCGCAGCAAATTTGACTGACACTTGTGTTGATTTGCACTGGATTGGCCATGTCCAATGTGTCACCGTCTGTCAAGTTCTTTTTTTATTCAACACACAATAAGGGCGCCATCTTTATCAAGTCGAAAGCGCAGAGTCGGAAGGCCGGCGGCCCGCGAGGGCCGTTGGATGCCGCTTGCGGCTTTAATTAGGCCCGAGCGCCACAAGCTGGCGAGAGGCCTATTAATCTCGTAAGGCCGTGCGAAGCACGGCTGCGAAAGTGCGCACGTAGTGCGCACGAAATCGAGCGCGAAGCGCTCGCCCACTTCCAAACATTCACTAACGCACTCCTTCACTCATGCACGCCCCGTGCATACTAATTAGTAGTAGGAAAATGGAACATTACCGTTGTAAACGGGCGAAGCCCGTGCAAAAGTGCGCACTAAACGAGCACTTTACATTGAGATGACGACCGCGAAGCGGTCGTCATCCCCATATAAAGCACTCATTTGCGCTAAGTAGCTCACGAATACGTTCCCCATCTCTTGCATGTTCCGTGCATATAAGCATGTAATGCAAAAATTGAACATTATTACTGTATAGAGGGCCAAAACCACAAAGTGGGCGGAGCCCACTCAAAATTAACGAAAGTACCCGTTTGTGACCAGGGACCCACACCATGAGGTAGGAAAGCGCGAGCGCTTTCCGAAAATGTATAGTTTATGCCATTTGAAAAATGGGAAACATTGTTTTCGCATCGGAATATTATTCTTTCTTCTTCTTCTTCTTCTTCTTCTTCTTCTTCTTCTTCTTCTTCTTCTTCTTCTTCTTCTTCTTCTTCTTCTTCTTCTTCTTCTTCTTCTTCTTCTCGGGACCAACCCCCCTATTTTTCACCCAGTGAACATTGACGAAAAGTCACAAAAATGTTCACACCTCTAAAAATCGTGCCTCTCTACATTCTGGCTATTTCCCTTTTCTAAAATAAAAAAATTGGCGCGTCAGCGCCCCCAAATGTACCAAAAATGCATTGAGAGATGGGAAATGACCCAAAAAAAATCTGATCGTAGAATCATGAAATTTGGCGCAGAGGTAGATGGTGACAAGAGAAGTAAAAAATATTATTACGGCAACGCCGTCCGCCCAACCAAATGTCGGCCATATTGCTTCAAAAATGGCTAAACATGACTTCGGAGTTTTTCCAAACGTCGTACTTTTACGAACTCCTCCCAGGGCGTTGGCCCTAAAAAGCTGAAATTTGGTGAAAATGCTACTGAGGAGTGGGACATCAAAAGTTATCCAAATTACATTGATACCTCTCACGGTCTCTGTGCGGCGAAGCCGCAAACTGTAGCTAGAATTTCAGAAATCTCCCATATTTAAAATTTCTGCCGTTTGCGCAGATAAAGTCCGAATTGCGTCAAATTAGAATCAGTTGTTAAACTCTTTGCCCTAAACCTACTTGAAGTGAAATAAATTCATTTGGCGCCACAGCGCCCCCTACAGATTTTATATGGAGATTAAATGTTTAGTTTTGCGAAATTATATGAAATTTGACACACAATTCAATTTTAGCATCCCCATCAAAAAAGTCAATGAGACCCATGTCATAATTGTTATGGCGTTGCCGTAACGATGACCGAAACCTTTCATGTTATTCCAATGGGGAAATCGCCAGAACATGTTTACACTTTAGACTTTCACAAACTCCTCCCCCTCAGGGCGTCAGCCCTATTAACCTGAAATTTGGTGAGACTCATCTTCAGGACCATCAAAAGTTATCCACATTTTCATTCAAAGAGTCACGGTGTCTGTGCGGCAAAGCTGCACATTTTGCCAAGAATTCAAAATAAAATAGCTTTTTGATGGTAAAACAAAGGGGAGAAGATGTGACAGCGTCACAGATTCAGCAGTAGGCGTAATAAAAGGACAATTGGGGCGCGTTAGCGCCCCCTCCTCTTGCGGCGTGGCGGGGGTGTGGCGGTGGCGTGGCGAGGGCCGATCATTGCCGCTTGCGGCTAAATTTTGTATTATTTTTCTTGTTCTTCTGCTTTTTGAGATCTAATTTGACCCCCTGAACATGCTCAAAAACTCACCAAACTTTGCCCAAAATTCAGAATCGGCGAAAAATTTGATTTTTTCAGGGCCATTTTTTTTTTCGTTAAAAAATTGCGCGACAGCGCCACCGACAAAAGTCAAAATACATTGCGCCTATGGGAGACGCCCCGAGGTCAACTTTGTCGTAGAGCTACGAAATTCGGGACACGCATTCCTCTCGTGAGGACAAAAACAAAATATTACTGTGGCCACGCCCCCAGACTTACCCTATGCCCGCCATCTTCCTTTGAAAATGAAAACACGCTGTGTTAGCCATTTTGTTCACGTCAAACTTTGACGAACTCCTCCTAGGGCGTTTTGCCCACCGACTTCAAAATCGGCGTACGTCCTCTGGACAAGTGGGGCATCTAAAGTTATCCAAATTTTTGGTACAACTTTTATGGTCTGTGTGCGGCGCAGCCGCAAAGTTGGACCACTTATTTTGGGATATTGCAAATCTAAAAATTGCTCCCATTTGATCAAAACGAGTCCGATTAGGACCAAATTTGAATCAGTTGTTAAACTTTCTAGTTTTGACCAGTTTATGAAGACAAAATTGAAATGGGCGCGATAGCGCCCCCTACAGAGTGACCTTTAAATTAACATTGAAGGTCAAAAATTTGTTTTACCAAAATGTTCTAAACTTTACCCAAAATTCTATTTTGCCGTCCCGATCAAAAAAGCCAATCAGACAAATGCTTTCATTTTTACGGCGTAGTCGTAGCGATGACAGAAACCTCCCATGTTTTCCCTATGGGAAAACCGCAAAATCTCTCAAATTACCACTTTTTTATGTTTTACACTTTAACAAACTCCTCCTAGTGCGTTTTGCCCACCGATCTCAAAATTGGTGTACGTCCTCTAGACAAGTGGGGCATCTAAACTTATCAAAATTCTAAGGATAACTTTTACGGTCTCTGTGCGACGGAGCCGCAAACGTTTCCCAGAATTCTGACTAGTTGGCCGTCAGAGTGGCCTATAAACAATAGAGTTTTTCCAAATAAAATGACATTTTGCACAAAATTCAAATTTGACATCCTGATCATAAAAGTATGAGAGCCAAAGACATATTTTGTACTGCGTAACCGTAGCGATGACACAAACATCCCATGTTATCCTTATGGGAAAATTGCAAAATCCCTCAAATCACCACATTTTTACGCTTCACACTTTAACGAACTCCTCCTAGGGCGATTACCCGATCAAGTTCATATTTGGGGAAAATCCTCTACACAAGCGGGGCATCAAATGTTATCCATCTTTTGATTCTAAGTGCTACGGTCTCTGTGCGGTGGAGCAGCAAATATACTGTCACAAATGGGAAAAACGCCAAATCCTTGAATTGTTCACATTTACGCTTCACATTTACGCTTCACACTTAAACGAACTCCTCCGTGGGCGATTGTCCGATCAAACTCATATTTGGGGAAAATCATCTACACAAGCGGGGCATCAAAAGTTATCCATATTTTCATTCTAAGTGCTACGGTCTCTGTGTGGCGGACCCGCAAATATATGTCACAAATGGGAAAACAGCGAAATCTCTAAAATGACCACATTTTTACGCTTCACACTTAAACAAACTCCTCCTAGGGCGATAGCTCGATCAAGTTCATATTTGGGGAAATCATCTACACAAACGGGGCATCAAAAGTTATCCATATTTTGATTTTAAGTGCTACGGTCTCTGTGCCGTGGAGCTGCAAATATACTGTCACAAATGGGAAAAACGCCAAATCCTTGAATTGTTCACATTTACGCTTCACATTTACGCTTCACACTTAAACGAACTCCTCCGTGGGCGATTGTCCGATCAAACTCATATTTGGGGAAAATCATCTACACAAGCGGGGCATCAAAAGTTATCCATATTTTCATTCTAAGTGCTACGGTCTCTGTGTGGCGGACCCGCAAATATATGTCACAAATGGGAAAACAGCGAAATCTCTAAAATGACCACATTTTCACGCTTCACACTTTCACCAACTCCTCCTAGGCCGATTGCCCGATCAAGCTCATATTTGGGGAAATCATCTACACAAATGGGGCATCAAAAGTTATCCATATTTTGATTTTAAGTGCTACGGTCTCTGTGCCGTGGAGCTGCAAATATACTGTCACAAATGGGAAAAACTCCAAATCCTTGAAATGTTCACATTTATGCTTCACACTTTAATGAACTCCTCTGTGGGCAATAGCTCGATCAAGCTCATATTTGGGAAAAATAATCTACACAAGCGGAGCATCAAAAGTTATCCATATTTTTATTCCAAGTGTCACGGTCTCTGTGCGCTGGAGCTGCATATTTGACCGACATTTGTGTTCATTTGCACTGGTTGTCCACATGTCCAATGTGTCGCTGTCTTAGTTCTTAGATAATTGCGTTAGCGCCATCTCTGTAAAATGCAGAGAGCAGAGTCGGAAGGCCGGCGGCCCGCGAGGGCCGTTGGATGCCGCTTGCGGCTTTAATTTTACTCTTGTTATTTCTGTGAATTGTGTGTAAAGGTGTCTACTGTTTTAAAGGTGTGAATGTGTGAGTGAGAAAGTGGTCTACCGAATTTTAATAGTAAAAACACAAATGTGACGGAGCAGCGTAAATGCCGGTACATGTCGGCCTCGGTGAAACTGAGATAAACAGTGTTTTAGGTTTTTTTCCCCAAATTTGTGATTTTCGTTTTTTTGCATTATGTGAAGTTGAAGTTATAAAGGAGCCCCTCCGTGCTTCAGATAACAGTATTCATTACCTTAAAAGTACACATTAAGCTGTTAAAAATACCCTTTTTTCAACAGCGTACTGTTGATCTTTTTCCACCAATCAGCTGCGAACCATATGGCTACAGCTACGTGTCCTCCGTGTACTCCTCTCATGGACTCCTCTCAAGAGACATTATACATTCTCCAGAGCGTATGATTCCCTGGACTACATTGCAACGGAACTGAGGTACTTTTACTCTAAAGTATTGCTTTATCACTGTGTTTTAAGATGGTTTCGTGATGTCACTTTAGCCTCGTCCCTTTTGCCTTGGCCACCGGAGCAGACACGGAGCAATGCTAAGCTAACATGCTGCTTCAGTGCACTCTACGCTATAAATACGGGCTTGAATTTAATGTGACCACTTTCTGAACAATTAACATCACGTAGTCTCTTGAAACTAGCTGTTTTGGGATGGTATAATGTCTGTATCATCGTATTTTTTACTGTTTTTTTACTGTAGCCCGCGTTAGCCGCTTTAGCTCGCTGCAGTCCAAACTAGCACCGGGCCGTGACCGCGGTGAAATTAGTTTCACGTTGGACGTTGGACATTTGCCTCCGCAACTAGAGCGGGAGCTTCCTCTGAGTGTGCCCCGCCTGCAGTAGCTCGACGCAGGGAGCTGCGCGCTGAAGTGCCGCTTGGTGCGCCAGTTAGGGACCGACTCTAAAGTACTGTTTGTTTAAAAATGTGTTATCTTAAAAAATATCAAACGTATTTATATTTAAAAAAAAAACAATATTGAGCATGAATCCAAGTTGCTAATATTAGATGCAATAGTCCTTTTGGGCTGAAAAATTAACCCTTTGTAGATTTTTAAAGAATGTTTTTCGTCAAAAAACAAGGATTATTTTCAATAGCTCCTAAATCAGCTAGCCTAGATAGCAAACGCCAAGTGATTATAGTAGTTGTGGTCTCCAGGTATCACGCACGCCTTTTACTTTTTCAAATTAATTTGTAGATTTTTATAGAATATTTTTTGTCAAAAAACAAGGATTCTTTTCAATAGCTCCTAAGTCAGCTGACCTAGAAAGTCAACCCCAAGTTATTATAGTAGTTTGAGTCTCCAGGTATCACGCACACCTTTTACTTTTTCAAATTGACCCTTTGTTGATTTTTAAGGAATAATTTTCGTCAAAAAACAAGTATTCTTTTCAATAGCTCCTAAGTCAGCAAACCTAGATAGTAAAAGCTAAGTGATTATAGTAGTTGTGGTCTCCAGGTATAACGCACACCTTTTACTTTTTCAAATTAACCCTTTGTAGATTTTTTAAGAATATTTTTTGTCAAAAAACAAGGATTCTTTTCAATAGCTTCTAAGTCAGCTGACTTAGAAAGTCAACCCCAAGTCATTATAGTAGTTTCAGTCTCCAGGTATCACGCACACCTTTTACTTTTTCAATAACCCTTTATAGATTATTAAGGTAATATTTTTCGTCAAAAATCAAGGATTCTCTTCAATAGCTCCTAAGTCAGCTGACCTAGAAAGTCAACCCCAAGTCATTATAGTAGTTTCAGTCTCCAGGTATCACGCACACCTTTTACTTTTTCAAATTGGCCCTTTGTTGATTTTTAAGGAATATTTTTCGTCAAAAAACAAGGATTCTTTTCAATAGCTCCTAAGTTAGCAAACCTAGATAGTAAAAGCTAAGTGATTGTAGTAGTTGTGGTCTCCAGGTATCACGCACACCTTTTACTTTTTCAATTTAAAACCCTTTATAGATTTTTAAGGAATATTTTTCGTCAAAAATCAAGGATTCTTTTCAATAGCTCCTAAATCGGGTAACCTAGAAAGTCAATCCCTAGTTATTATAGTAGATTGAGTGTCCAGGTATAACGCACACCTTTTACTTTTTCAATTTAACCCTTTGTAGAGTTTTAAGGAATATTTTTCGTCAAAAATCAAGGATTCCTTTCAATAGGTGGGGAGAGCAACTAATGGTTCTTGAGCATTCGGCACGTGTAATGGGACGTGGGAGGAGTTTTGGGGCACAACTGTTGGCTGCCGCACCGGCGGCTGTAAAAACAAATCATCCTCAAATGACTGTTCATCTTCTACGATTGGTGCTACAGGTGCATCCGGAGGATTCACACCAGGGACAGTGGCAGGGGAGTCACTGCAAAGCAGGGTCTTCAACAGGGATCGGTGGACCCTTTTTACCTCGGTTTGTCGATCCACAGGAGCCACCGTGTACACCACACCATCTTCCCTTGGGGCTTGCAGGACAACATAGGTTGAGGACCCCACAGGTCTTGGGTCTTCCGACAACCCCTAGCACTGTAATCGCGAAGTAGCACCAGCTGGCCTTCCTTAAATGGCACATCTCTGACCCGTTGGTCATGATTTGCCTTTCTGCGTGAGGCCGCCAGACGCAATCTTTCTCTTGCCCCGTTGAAAGCCACCTGAAGACGCGTCTGGTGCTCTTTTCACCCACTGTTACGAACCTAGGGATTCTGTAGGGGTGTCAGCTCCCTGGGTAGTGGGAGTCAGCACCCTCTCCTGGTTGCCAGGTGATTCTCTCCACTGCAGGTCCCTCCTAACACACCTTAGGATCGTTTGGCTTGAGTGGAGCCAGCCTGGATATAAGGGAGGCTGGTGGGAGCAGTCTCTCTCTCTCTCGCCGCGCCCCAAGACTGGTTAATGTACTGTGTGGCAGGACAGTTTTATTTCTGTTTATTTTTGCACATTTTCATTGCAACGATACATATCACACTACACTTAGTTAGTTGCCATCTACACAGATACATTAGTTTCTTTTGTCAGGGCCTGATTATTTATAATAAAAATATATTATTAATTATTGTGAGTGCTGTGTGGACTCTCCTCTTTGTTTGGCTGCCGTTGAGCCAGGTGGTCGTAACACCCACTCATGCACACTTCCCCCCCCCCACGGGGTCTTGCACCCTACCCAACAAGAAATCAATAGGCAGATGTGGTTCTTGCCCAAACATCAGGAAGAATGGAGACTCACCAGTGGACTCCAGTCCCTCTTACGGGATGCAGGAAGAGCACGCAACATATTGTGACGCGTTCGATTGAACCGCTCATACTGCCCATTTCCTGCTGGGTGGTACGGAGTAGGATAAGACAAGATAAGATATTCCTTTATTGTCCCATATGGGGAAATTTCATTGCTGCAACGCAGGTAGATACAGAGGTAGATACAAAAGAAAAGAACAGATCACTTATAGGAAGTTTGAAAAACACTTTCAGTAGAAGATCTCTTATAAACAAAAAACTCCCATTACCCAACAAGGGATGGAGGGGAAAAATAATGAAGATATAAATAAATACAGAAATACCATTGCATGTGATCACGACAGTAATTGCACATGAATATGTGTCACGACGGCACATATTGCACATATGACGGAATTGCACATTGTTAAGTCAGTATTGCGAGTGTTCAGGACTAACAGTGTTTGTTATAAAGTCTGATAGCAGCAGGAAGGAAAGACCTGCGAAATCTTTCCTTCACACAGCGACGGTGGATCAGTCTCACTGAAGCTGCTCTCCAGAGCGGACTGCAGGGGGTGGCACTCATGGTCAAGCATAGATGTGAATCCAGCCAGGACCCTTCTGTCCCCCACCTCCTGCACCGAGTCCAGAGCACAGCCCAGGACGGAGCTGGACTTCTTGATGACTTTGTCCAGCCTCCTCCTCTCCCTCTTTGCGATGCTGCTGCTCCAGCAGGCCACACCGTACAGGAGGGCTGATGCCACCACAGAGTCATAGAAGGTCTTCACGAGTGGCCCTGTCACTCCAAAAGACCTGAGTCTCCTCAGGAGGTAGAGCCGACTCTGGCTCTTTCTGTGTTATGAGTCCTGTCCAGTTTGTGGTTCAGATGAACACCCAGGTACTTGTATGAGTCCACTCTCTCAATGTTCCTTCCCTGGATGTTCACTGGTAAGGGGGCAGTGGGGTGGCGTCTGCGGAAATCCACCACCATCTCCTTGGTCTTCCCCGCGTTGATGAGGAGGTGGTTCCGCTGACACCAGTCCACAAAGTCCTGCGCCAGTCCTCTGTACTCTGCATCATCGTTGTCCGTGATGAGTCCGATGATGGCAGAGTCATCAGAGAACTTCTGCAGTGTCGTGTCTGAAGTCTGCAGTGTAAAGGGTGAAGAGAAAGGGCGCGAGGACAGTGCCCTGGGGCGCCCCCACACTGCAGGTCTGAGTGTCAGACACACCCGTGCTCTCACAAACTGGGGTTGGTCCGTGAGGTAGTCCAGGATCCACTCTGCCAGGTCATACTCCACACCAGCAGGCTCCAGCTTGTCCCTCAGGAGCTGATGGTGTTGAAGGGGCTGGAAAGATCGAAGAACAGGATCCTCATAGAGCTGCCAGGCTTTTCCAGGTGAGAGAGAGAGGGGTGCAGCAGGGAGATGATGGCGCCCTCCACTCCAATGCCAGGCCGGTATGCAAACTGCAGCAGGTCCATGACTGAGCTCACGGTGGAGCGGAGGTGGTCCAGGACCAGCCGCTCCAATGTCTTCATCAGATGGGACGTGAGAGCCACCGGCCTGAAGCTGTTGAGGTCTTTGGTGCGCGGTGTCATGGGCATAGGTACCAGACTGGAGGTCTTCCAGACCTGTGTTACCACCCTCAGCTTCAGGCTCATGTTGAAGACATGCTCCATAACTCCACACAGTTCATCTGCGCAGGACTTAAGGTGATGCCGTCAGGTCCTGCTGCCTTCCTCACTTTAATCCTCTTCAGCTCACTCCTCACCTGTGCTGCTGTGACAGTCAGTGGTTGGCAGGGGGACTGTGTGCTGGGAGGATGGGTGAGTCCAGGCGAAGTGGGGAGCTGATGGTCCGGGGCGGAGAAATGAAGAGGAACGGATGCAGGGCATATTCCAGCTGTGGAAGAGGGAGCATGCAGCTGTGCAGGGGGAGGGGCGGGTGACCAATCAAATCTCAAGAAGTGAGCATTTAAATCATTCACCCACTGTAGATCCCCCTCTGTCTGGGCAGGGGGGATTTTGAAGCCCGAGATGGTTTTCAGGCTTCTCCACACTCCCTGAATGTTCTTCTGCTGCAGCTGCTCCTCCATCCTCCTCTTGTAGCCGGCTTCAGCCTGCCTGATCTTCCTCCTCAGCTTTTCTGCACAGTCCTCAGCTCCTCCTTGTTCCCTGAACTGAAGGCTCTCGTCTTCTCCTTTAGCAGAGTCTTCAGTTCACGGGTAATCCATGGCTTGTTGTTTGGAAAACACTGCACCGTCCGGGAGGGAACAATGTTCTCAAAACAGAAGTTGCTGTAGTCCGTGATGCACTCTCTGATGGTGTTGATGTCCTCCCCATGGCCGTAAAGCTCAGTCACAGTGGTGCTGAAGCAGTCCCTCAGAGCCTCCTCGCTCTCAGCAGACCACATCCTCACCACACGGGACACCACAGGCTGCCTGCGCATGATGGGTTCATACACAGGCCTCAGATGTACAAGGTTGCTGTCCGAGCTGCCCAGGGGAGGGAGGGGGGAAGAAGAATAAGCCTCTTTGGTGTTGGCAAAAAACAAGTCCAATGTTCTATTGTTTCTGGTGGGGCAGGTGACATACTGGGTGTATGTTGGTAGAACAGAAGAGGGAGAAGCGTGGTTAAAGTCACCAGAGATGAGGAAGAGAGCCTGTGGGTGCTGTGTTTGCAGCCTACAAGTGCAGGAGAGCAGTGCTTCACAATCATATTCAGCATTGGCAGACGGGGCCACATAGACTACGATCAAAATCACATGCGAGAACTCCCGGGGCAGATAATATGGCCTCATGCCAATAGCCAATAGTTCAATATCCGAGACTTTGTAATCTCATACAGCTTACACAACTGCTGGATGAGAGTGCTCTCAAAGTTTTGTCCCTGGTCCGAGTGTATGCGTGCCGGCACACCAAACTTTGCGAACCACTCTGTGACCAGGACTTGCGCCACAGTGGAAGCGTGCTTGTTGCGGGTTGGAACTACAAGTGTGTATTTGCTAAAAACGTCAGTCATGAACAGCACGTTTTCCAGACCAGTGGAGGTCTGCTCTAACAGGGTAAAGTCGATAGCAAGGATCTCGTTTGGCTGTGAAGCCAGTAAGTGGCCCATAAAGGCGTGAGGAACCGATTGGTTGTCCTTTGCATGCTGACATCTCTCGCAAGCCTGGCACCATTGGGCTACCTCCCGTGACATACCTGGCCAATAGCACCGGGAACACAGCAAGGCCAGAGTCCTCTCTATTCCTTGGTGTCCATGCTCCTGATGGACCTGGGTGAGGACATTCTGGACCAAGGCTTTAGGCAGAAGGAGTTGATACACAGCCCCACCACCGTCAGGACGAAACACCTGCCGATACAGCAGCCCCTCTAACTCTACTAGGCGGTCCCACTGGGCCAGCACTAAGAGGGCAGTCGAAGAGAGGGCTCGTCGCTCTTCACGAGTGGGCTGTCGATTTTGTTGCCAAAAGGTCAGGATCTCCTGTATGGCGGGGTCAGACTGCTGAAGCTCGCGCAGGTCAGCAGGGGCAACTTGCGGTAGAAGAGTCACAAGGGACTGTGTTGCCTGTGTAACCATTCCTTGTAGGGCTTGTTTTAACTGCCCAGGCAGACATGTGCCCCAAGTTCCCGGTGCCACTTCCTGTAAGGAAGTGCCAGGCTGGCGAGACAAAGTGTCAGCATTTTGGTTACACTTACCTGAACGATAAAGAGGCCAACTGGGCGGCCCAGCGCTGCTCAACAGCTCCCAGTGTGTCTGAGAAGGGATGACTCAGGGGATTGTTGTCCATATAGATCACGCATTTGTGTCCTAGCAGTTACTCCCTGAATTTCTCAGTCAGGGCCCACTTAAGGGCCAACAACTCTAGCTTCATGGAGCTGTAGTTGGACATGTTGCGCTCAGTCGGGCGCAGGCCTCGACTGGCGTACGCAAGAGGTCGCACCTTCCCTTCCTGGTCCTGGGAGAGCACTGCCCCCAATCCAGCATGACTTGCACCAACCTCCAGAATGAATGGGAGGGAGAAGTCAGTGTAGGCAAAGTACCGGGGCCGTGGTGAGCTTGGCTTTTAAGGCCTCAAAGCTCTGCTGACATTCTGTGGTCCAGGGTCCAGTAGCACAGGCCGTTTCCTTGACCGTTTATCAGTCAGTTCAGCAACTCTACGGTGTTTGCTAACTGCTAAAATAATCCTTGATTTTAGGCGAAAAATATTCCTTAAAATTCAAAAAGGGTTAAATTGTAAAAGTAAAAGGTTTGCGTGTTACCTGGAGACTCAATCTACTATAATAACTTGGGTTTGACTTTCTAGGTCAGCTGACTTAGGAGCTATTGAAAAGAATCCTTTTTTTTTTAAAGAAAAATATTCCTTAAAAATCTACAAAGGGTAAAATTGAAAAAGTAAAAGGTGTGCGTTATACCTGGAGACCACAACTACTATAATCACTTGGGTTTGAATTTCTAGGTCAGCTTACTTAGGAGCTATTGAAAAGAATCCTTGATTTTTGACAAAAAATATTCCTTAAAAATCTACAAAGGGTCAATTTGAAAAAGTAAAAGGTGTGCGTGATACCTGGAGACTCAAACTACTATAATAACTTGGGGTTGACTTTCAAGGTCAGCTGACTTAGGAGCTATTGAAAAGAATCCTTTTTTTTTGACGAAAAATATTCCTTAAAAATCTACAAAGGGTAAAATTGAAAAAGTAAAAGGTGTGCGTGATACCTGGAGACCACAACTACTATAATCACTTGGCATTTACTATCTAGGTTTGCTAACTTAGGAGCTATTGAAAAGAATCCTTGTTTTTTGACGAAAAATATTCCTTAAAAATCTACAAAGGGTTAATTTGAAAAAGTAAAAGGTGTGCGTTGTACCTGGAGACTCAAACTACTATAATCACTTAGCGTTTACTATCTAGGTTCGCTGATTTAGGAGCTAATGAAAATAATCCTTCTTTTTTGACTAAAAATTTTCTTTAAAAATCTACAAAGGGTTAATTTTTTAGCCCAAAAGGACTATGACATCTAGGATTAGAAACTTGGATTCATGCTCAACGTTTTTTTTTTTTTTTTTTATATAAATATGTTTATATTTTTTAAGATAACAAACGGTACTTTAGCGATTGTCCCTAACTGGCGTACCAAGCGGCACTTCAGTGCGCAGCTCCCTGCGTCGAGCTACTGCAGGCACACTCAGAGGAAGCTCCCGCTCTAGTTGCGGAGGCGAATATCCAACGTCCAACGTGAAACTAACTTCACCGTGGTCGGGCCGTGTTCTTTTTTCCTGGCTTCAGCATAACAAATACGGGCTTGAATTTAATGTGACTACTACTGAATAATTACTATCACATACTCTCTTGAAACTAGCTGTTTTGGGACAGTGTAATGTCTGTATCTTCATTGTTTTTTTACAGTTTTTTACTGTAGCCCGCGTTAGCCGGTTTAGCTCGTTCCAAACTTCTTTGTTTCACTTTTCAGAAGAGGTGCTCACAGCTGGAGTTTATCAAAAAATATGCAGAAGTCCATTGCATTACAGCTTCGACTTTGCACAGCAGGTACTTTTTATTACACATCATTTACTTAACTTCACTTTATTAAATGTACAATAAAGTGCAAATGCAGAATAGCAATTATACAGTATGAATAGACATAAATGTCTTTATTACACGCAATAATGTCACATTCAGGTGCATATAACTGATGTAAATAGTGTTTATTTTACCGTTATTATTAGTATTATTTTGTCTTACGCTAGCTGTTTTTATTTTATCTTTATTTTTCCCCTCCATTCCTTATTGAGGAATGAGAGGTTCTGTCTATAGGAGATTTTGTTTATTAGAGTTCTTCTATTAAGAGTGTTTTTTAAGCTTCCTATAAATTATCTGTCCTTTTCCTCTGTATCTTCCTGCGTTGCAACAATGAAATTTCTCCATGTGTGGACAACAAAGGAATATCTTATCAAATGTCACATTGTCTTCATCCTTCCCTCTCTCCCTCTGTCTTCTACAGATACACTTTCCATCAAACCCTCTGCAGCCGGTCAGCACGGAGGCGGCGCGCGCTCTCAGCGCGGAGGCGGCACGTGCTCTCAGCGTGGAGGCGACGCGCTTTCTCCCCTGATTGCGGCTTTGGACTTATCAAGCGAGCATACATGAAGACCAGGGTTGACACTTTGGAAGACATTGCTGAGGTTAGTTTATATTATTTGACTACTGTAATGTGTAAACATTAGCCTGGCAATACTTCAGTGCTGCTCTCTGCTTAAGATATGTTTCTTCTGTTCTCATTTTTTTTTACATTGTCATCAGATCTCAATATCCCACAGCTTGTTGGAACGGGTGATTGTCAAGAACTTTGACTGGCAGAAGCATCTGAGTCCCTTCTTCAGAAGGCTTCCAAAGATCAAGAGTTATCAGCACTTCAGGTATTTATATTGAAACTCTCACATTGGGTTGAAAAAAAAAATGTTAATGAGTGTTTTATGTTTAATAGTTTGCCATTTCTTAAATGTCCTGTTATTTGCTTACAGCTTTGATGCAAAGAGACCAGGTGTGGTGCTTGCAAAAAGTAACTGTGAAGCAGAACCTGTGGTCTTTCACCTACTACGCAATTCAGCTGTTCTGCCTCCGGTTGACAATCCATGTCCTGGTCCCACCTGGACTGGACATTGACAGGCAGCCCTGCATGAAAAAATCAGACCTTTCTGTGCTGACGAGGCAAAAGACATCACATGCCCAGCGCCGAGAGTCACAGCACAGAAGAGGATGTGGCTGTGATCTCTGATGGTGTACACATCATATCTATTATCTCATTAATTAATACATTTTTATGATGTACATATCACGACTTCCTATTGCACTACATAACTTTATACCTTTAGATTTCATTATGTACATATCATGCCGTTTAGTGCTCAGTGTTCAATGTTTTGCTGTTTGTGTTGCACTGATTCACCTGTGAATTCTGTTTATCGACAAATGGCAATAAACCCTATTCTGATTCTGATTCTAGGATTATAAAAGGCCCTGAATAGCATCAAAGTATTTCCATTTCAATATAGTAACTTCTAATTCTGATTCAAGTCCAGTTCACATCAACAACAACAACACTCCTCTTGAGTCTTTAGTGACAGCTGTAGGGGGAAGGTGCTGTCAGTGTGACAGGGGGGAGGGCTTATCTCAATGAGATGCAAATGAGCCCCCCTGTGACTCTGGGCTCACTCAGGTGAGAATTTTTAGAAGCCGTTTTCTCAGTGAAAGGTTTTGAGAGTTGTATACATTCAAATGACCAGAACTTACTCAAATATGATCAGATGTGGATGAGTGAGACATCATTGGATAGCTTTGATTCACACTTTCAGAATATGTGAATAACTCAAAATGTCTCCGGGTAGACATGTAACTGGTTTATCCACGGTCAGCCACATATCTGAGTCTCCTGCTTCACTCAATCAAACAATCTGCGCTTGTCTTGACCTGTGTATGTGTCCCTGGCACCAATCCAGGGTGGCGTTGTTGGAAACTAATACAGTAAATAACTATTAATTTAACCCATAAATTGGAATTAATGTGGAAGACCTCCATCTAAACATAATATCCCTATCGTAGCCACGACACATAAAGCAGACCATGTCTTTTTCGTCCTCTCAGACGATGAATGGGCTGCAGATGTCCCTCCTGCACTTGCCGGCAGGTGAGTCTCCAATTTACAAAGAGCCAGACCATAAGTAAAATGTGGTCGTGGTCCAGAGATGGAATCCTTCCCTGTGTGCTTCGGTGTGAAATTGAAACCCAAATAACTTCTTATCAGTCTCTGCTACATCAGTCTGGTCATCAAGTCAATGCAAATACACTTATTATTGACTGTTAACCAATTGTCACCTCATATTTTTTCCCCACTAAGGGATCTTCTCAAAATGGGTTGAAGCTGAAAAGACGTAATTTTTTTCCTCTCTCTCTGGACCCCCTCCCCCCCTCAAAAGACGAAAGACTGGCTTCACATAAAATGTTACCGCATTGATAAAACGATAGTAGCTTGATAGACCCTGCTCACCTTTAGTCCCTGAATCCTTTGGTATGTTTATCAGTAGAAGTTATGAAATAATGTCACCTGTCGCACATGTTTGTTTACTCAATCCCCCCACCCCACCCCCCCACCCCAAGACGAAAAATATCACGTCTTTTCAGCTTCAACTCAAAATGGGTTGAAGCTGAAAAGACGTGATATTTTTCGATATTTTGAGATGATCCCTAACCTTATTGGATGATTTATGCGGACACATTAGAGAATCCAAAAGCACAATTTTAATTATAACACCAAAGCTAATGCAAACTTTATCAGAGTGAGCTGTATTTTCTTGTTCTTCTTAACTTTTTGCACCTTCTGTTTGTTATCCTTGTATGACGGATGCCACTGCATTTTCAATGCCGCATGATTAGGTTGATCAGGTCTGCTGTCACCCTCCCATTGAACAAGCTTACCAAAAACATTTTATTTGAATTAGGATTAATTAATTAGGATTAGCACAGGTGCAATGCATGATGAGAATGAGAATCATTCATAGATAAAGTTTTCAACATGTTCACAAAATGTTAATAGCAATTGGAAAACTAGTGTTTTCAAATATATTGTACTCTTCAGATTTGGGATCAGAATAATTGAAAAGCTGAAAAAGGCACTTGAGAGATTTAGGAAAATGTAGGAAAATCCCTAATCCCTTTTTGCTTTTCAAATTAATCAACATGTCAGTATTGTGCAACTTTAACAGCATATTTTTATCGCAGTTTTGCCTCACCCAATATAAAATAGATTACAGTATTTGGTTACACCAATGTGCATAGCACCGCTGAATGTTGGAAATAACACCACCCGCCCAGCAATGTTTTGTGTGACCTAAATATTAAGATGTTATCAAAACTATAAATGTTCAAATTGACCTTTTTTCTTGTGTATTTATTTATCTCAATCTAAGTCTTATGGGAATATAAATACAGCTTCATATTTTGTGCCCATTAGAACATTCAGAATTTATAGAGCTCTGATTCCCAACATCGTTTGTGACATGAGATTGACTCAAATGGGTGTGTTATCAATTATTAAAGTCCTTATTCCTTTGTAAACGCACGCACGCACGCACACACACACACACACACACTGTTCTATCTCACATTCACCCTCATTTGTGGTGGGTTGGCTCAACCAACTCATATTGTGATTGGTCACACCTTTTTGTGGCAATATCCTATATAAATTGATGCATATTGAATGTCTCTATAGTGTGCATTTTAGCAGGTAAGAAAAGCTCAAGAAATACAATTAGATATTTACAAATTGAATTAATACTAAGTAACATTTGGAAATTGTCTTTCAGCCATGGGTTCCCTGTTGCTGCTTTGTGCTGCACTGCTTTTCCAGAGCTGTAAGTTCATTGTTTTAAAGGTGTTTCTGTTGATCTTTATTCATGTTAATTTGGTTATTTCATATCATGTCATAGCCAAATGTCATATGTCATGTTAGCATTTTTTTAGTTAGCAAACAGTTTTAAATCTAATGGGGAATATCACCATATAGTATTGACTGTTGACTGTTGGCAGCTCTTTATTTCTGGCCCTGTGTGTGGCCAAGTCATGGTTTAATGTGTCGTAAAGTATCCGTGTCGTCACCTCCATCAGCTGAGTCCATTGTTGGTGCAGAAGCTGGTGCCTCTGTGAAAGAAACCTATTGTTAAACAGGTGAAGAATTCAAGGGAGCAGCACAAAGAATGGCCATCTAAATAGAAAATAGCTTTTGTTGGGAATAGC
Organism: Eucyclogobius newberryi; assembly: GCF_026437365.1. NCBI lineage: Eukaryota > Metazoa > Chordata > Actinopteri > Gobiiformes > Gobiidae > Eucyclogobius > Eucyclogobius newberryi. The sequence continues at coordinate 26,592,231 of NW_027315945.1, read as the reverse complement.
ATTTACCTTCTGCTGCTATTGAGAGTGATCTATTATAGCGAGTGGGTCACACAGAAGTGTCATCTAAATCCCTCAGGCTGGGCCCTGAACGAATATTTCCGTTATGCAATAATATTGTTTGTGCTAATAACTAATGGAGTGCTGCAGTGGAGCAGAGTGAGCTGTACAAATATATCTAAGTGGTTATCACAAAAGGCAATCGAACCATAATAGACTGGCATCTCTGCATCTGTTCACTATTTAGCACATGATGTTATGTAATATTTTCTTTTTCAACATATGTCGGGATTACAGTTGCTTTTTGTTTCTTTCAGGCCCATGCCAGGCGCTGTGGGCAGGGAAAGAGTTTGCCCTCTCTTTTATGCAGAATTATCTTCCAACCTATGACACCCCGAGCTTCCAATTGCATATCACTGCTGTTGACACCGACATTAAAGTTACTGTCACAGTGCCCTCTTTACATTTTCAGAAAGATGAGGACCTGAAGGCTGGAAAGGGCGTCACCATCTCCCTGCCCAATAAAGTAGAACTGAGCGGCACTGGGAAGTCCCCCAATACTGTTCACATTAAAGCTTCTGCACAAGTCACTGTATCCTCCCTCAACAACAAGCTCTATACTACTGATACCTCTTTAATTTTGCCGTCTACTGAATGGGGCACTGAATATTTCCTCTTTACTCCTGCTGGTTCTCCTCGTGGAACCTATAAGGAGTTTGTTGTGACGAACGGGAAGGAGGCCAACAGTGTAGAAATCAGTCTGACAGGTGTTCTTAGATTTGGGGGCCGTGTGTACAATAGAGGCCGCCAGTTACAACTAGATCTTCAACCTTTTGAAAGTGTGCAGTTTCAGAGCACGGACGACCTCTCTGGTACACAAATTACCTCCACAAAACCAGTTGCCGTTTTCTCAGGTCACACTTGTACCATGCGCTTCTCCAAATGTAACCACGTCTATGAGCAGCTGCTGCCAGTTAGCAAATGGGGTGCGAACTTCATTATACCCCCACTGAGCTTCCAGACAAGATTTGACAGTGTCTATATCCAGGCATCACAGAGTACTCAGGTCACTGTCCAAAATGACCAACAGAAAGAAGTTTTGGAAATGAAAAAAGGAGACTCAAAGGAAATCACCTACACATCGCCTGCAACACTGGCCATTGAAGCTGACCATGCCATCCAAGTCCTCCTGCTCTTCAATGGTGTTACCATGGGCAGGAGAAAATACTTCGACCCATTTCTGACAAACGTATTGCCCTCAAATCTCTTCTGTTCTGCATATGAACTCAAGGGTCTAAATGGGTTTGATAATCAGGCTTTGATAGTGGCAAAAACAAATGAAATGGTAGACATCAAAGTTAATGGAGTGGTGCCCAGAGATGTACAGTGGAGAAGAGTTGAAGGAACAGAGTATTCATGGGCCAAGATGTCCTATAGCCTAAAAGAAGATGGTTCCAGCCTCACAGTTTCAAGCACCGGCCCCTTGTTTGGTCTGTACAGCATCGGGTTGGCTGAGATGAACGGATACGGTGCACCAGGACAATGCATTAGACCAGGTAATTTATTTTTTCTCATTTTTTTAAACGGGACTATTTTGACTCACACATTCAGTCCCACCATTCTCTCTTGGCAGTTGAAGTTTATACATAACTCACTCACACATAAACCCCTTATTGTACACCAAATTTAAGGTTGCATCCACAATACAAACTGAAGTGGATTTGGTTTGATTGAGGACATTGTATCTTTCACAATTCAGACGAATCGTGCCAGAGTTTGATTCAATCGAACCAAAACCGACCTTTCCAATCGGACCAGAGTTTGGATCAGATGCACCCTAAAGTTTCCAATATTAAAATTAATTAATACTACGGTGTATATAATCAATATTGTTATAGATTGGAAGCCTGTCCAGGCAGACATTTTCAATGATCTAATTTTCAAGAAAATATGATTCTATCACAAAGTATACCTAAAAATGTATTAGGGTAGGTTTTAGGAAACATAGGGACTGTGTATGATTTCTCAGGGGGAGACAAGTTTCAAGTTTTGAAAAAGACTTTCCACAGTTAAGTGGTCAAAAAAAAATAATATTGTTTTCTTCCTTTAGGTCCTGGAGGGGGATCTCCTTCTTGTAGCACAGTTAATTGTGGTTACAATACAGAGTGTAAGATGAATGATGGCGATCCCATGTGTGTGACCAAGCCCAAAACACCTGCCACCTGCTGGGCAATGGGGGATCCGCATTACAAGACATTTGATGGGCGACGCTATGACTTCATGGGCACCTGCACATATGTCATCGCTAAAAACTGTATGCCAAGTGACAATCTTCCAGCGTTTGAGGTTCTCGCTCAAAATGAAAACCGAGGCAACGTTAAAGTGTCATACGTTGGCCTGGTCATAGTAAAGGTGTATGACACAACTATTATTGTGGCCCGGTCTGAGAGAGGTTATGTCAGGGTAAGATATTGCATTTTTCAACATTAAACACAATTATGAAATGTATTACTATAAACAATAGACATGTTTTTCTTTTCTTTTTCTTTTCTTCTTTATTTTCCTTCCCTCTTCTAGATTGATAACAATCGTTGGGCATTGCCTGTCACTCTGAATAGCAACAAACTGGTCCTTTCTCAGAGTGGTCGTTCTGTGGTCATTGACACTGACTTTGGTCTGAGTGTGCGGTACGACTGGGAGCACTCTCTGGTGCTCTCCCTGTCTCCCTCTTACAGTGGAAAAACATGTGGCCTTTGTGGAAACTTCAACGGAAACTCCAGAGATGACTTCACCACACCTTCAGGCAACCAGGCAGGAGACGTGGTTGCATTCGGCAGCAGCTGGAAGGTCCCGGGGCTGACGCAAGGGGCTTTGTGCAGAGATGACTGTGTGGGCAATTGTGAGACATGTGAACACAAGCTAATGACGATATGGGAGGGAGACTTAAACTGTGGGCTTATCACTATGGTCATAGATGGCCCATTCAGCAAATGCCATAGTGTCATTGGCCCACAAGCCTACTTTGAAAACTGTAAATATGACATCTGCATGGGAAAGGGTCAGCGATATTTCCTCTGCAAAGCTCTGGAAACCTACAGCGATGCTTGTCAAAGTGCAGGAATTGTGGTCAGTGGATGGAGAAAAATGGCCAAATGCCGTGAGTAATTTAAAAAACAAGTAAACCTGATATGTGTTTCTGAATAATTTTATTATTGTGTATTTTTCCTTGTTTAGCATCTAGATGTCCAGCCAACAGTCAGTATGAGCTCTGTGGCAGCGCTTGCCCTGCCACCTGCTCTGATCCCGACGCGCCCTCAAAATGCAAACGCCCCTGTATTGAGAGCTGCACTTGCAGAAAGGGCTTTTTGTGGAGTGGAAATAGATGTGTTCAGGCTAAAAAATGTGGCTGCACCTACAACGGGCGTTATGTTCCTCCGGGAGAGTCGTTTTGGGCAGACCAGAACTGTCAGAAGTGGTGCATATGTGATCCCACAAGCCAAAAGGTGGATTGCAAAGACAAAGGCTGTAGGAATGGAGAGCAGTGTCAAGTTGTAGATGGCATCAGGAAGTGTGCAGCCATCTCTGTCAAAACATGTCAGGCCACAGGTGACCCCCATTATAAGACCTTTGATGGGAAGAAGTTTGATTTCCAAGGCACGTGTGTTTATCAGCTTACTGCTCTGTGCTCCGAGGATCCTGAGTTAGTGCCATTTGAAGTTTATGTGCAGAATAACAACAGAGGCAATAAAGCTGTTTCCTACACTAAGTTAGTGGAAGTCAAGGTCTTCTCCATCAGCATTGTGATTACACAAACACATAAAGGACGTATCCTGGTGAGTTTACAGCTAGAGATGTAGTAATAGTTTTTTCTGAAATACTTACATTGATTTCTTTCACAGGTAAATAATGAGTTAGTAAACCTCCCAATCAGTCTTCAAGATGGAGATGTGAATGTGTACAAAAGTGGGATGTACGCCGTCGTTCACACAAACTTTGGACTAAAGGTTATCTTCAACTGGCAAAGTGCTGTTTTTGTAACTCTGCCCAGTGTGTACATGGGAGCAGTGTGTGGCCTATGTGGCAACTACAATGATAAACCAGCAGATGATCTCATTCCTAAAAACTGTAACAATCCTGCCAATCCAGCAGACTTTGGTGCAAGCTGGAGAGTGGCAGAGATACCGGGATGTGTTGACCAATGTAAAGGAAATTGTCCGGATTGTGACATAACTGAGATGGTTCAATATGAGAAAGAAGATTTTTGTGGCATTATCAGAGATCCTACAGGTCCTTTCCGTGACTGCCATGCCAAAGTAGACCCTGCAGGCTATTTTGAAGACTGTGTGTATGACGTCTGCCTGTTTAAAGGAAAACATGTGCTGTGTCAGTCTATCACAACCTACACTTCTGCTTGTCAAGCAGTAGGAGCCAAAGTCTACAGCTGGCGCACCAGTCAGTTCTGTGGTAAGTTTTTTTCATTTAATTATTAAAGGTGTATATGTTTAAAAAAAGAAGTCAAAAATAATGAATCTATTTTTCTAATAACTCTAATTAATTCCACTTTTGAACACCAGAGGACATTGTTTTTGAGCAAGTTTCTACTCCCACACTTTGGACTACTGTTCTGGTTTTCTTATTCGTGTGTGACCATGTCCCTCCATTTATGATAATGAATAATCCACTCATACCACATGTGGCCCTTTTTAAGTCATGCAGCCTCTCTGTAAAGTGTGCCAGGAGCCTTTACTGCTTAATGTGGTGTAGAGAATCTGCCTGTGGATCAGCAGGTTCAACTCTCAGATACACTTGATACACTGACGGGGAACTAGAACTACAAAGAGTCTAGAAAATAAAAATGATGCTATGATTATGGTGGCGTTTGTGGCTACGTGGTTTTTCAGTCAGATGCTGCAGGTGGGAGAGGGGCTGTGTGTGAAAGCTGACAAAGTTAAGTTTTAAGTTTAAATTTGAGTGGATGGGCCACAGAGGAAGCTATAACTAGCTATATAAAGGCCCGATAGAACCTCCTGCCTGTTGACATTTCTGGCACTTCTGGAAAATCAATTGTGTTCCTCTTAAAAGCATTCTTATTTTGCATACATGCATAATTCTGTTAATAATAATATAATGATAATAATGCTCTCATTAAATTAACTATAGTGATTTTTCAATAAAATGTTAAGAAGCACATTGCTTGAATAAAACTGAGTGACCACACAGATCCTATGAAAGGGTTTGTCATTGATTGAGAAAGGTTGTGTGTAGTTTACAGAAACTTTCACAAAAAAGATTATACGTAGACAAACCCAAGGGATGGATATAGCATCACACTTGACCAATTTATGTACCAATGCACCTGGTGTGTTACAGCAGTTAAAGCATGTTTTTCTAGACTAAATGTTGTATTAGTCTAGTGTATTAAGTACCTGCACTGACCCACAGGCAGATTCTCTACCACCACAGCAGGCAGTACAGACTCCTGGTGCAGTGTGCAGGGAGGCAACATGGCATCAGAAGGGCCATATGTGGAGTGGGTAGATCCCTCATTATCATGATGGGGGCCGAGGACCATTGAGTTCATACTTGCTTTGCTTTAATATTTATTTTTTTCTTTGTTCACAGCTATGAAGTGTCCAGTCCATAGTCACTATGAGGTTTGTGCAGTTGCTTGTCCTGCTACCTGTCAGAGCCTGAGCCCTCCAGAGAACTGTAAGGAATTGTGTAAAGAGGACTGCGCCTGTGATGATGGATACATCCTCAGCGGAGACAAATGTGTGGAATACACAGAGTGCGGTTGTGTCTATGAAGAACGCTACTACACTTTTGGCCAAGTGTTTTACCCCAATGGACAATGTGAGGAAGAATGCAAATGTGGACAAGATGGAGAGGTACATCATTTTTATATGATATTGAAATATTAACATTTAAATACAGTAAAGCCAAGACAAAAAATCAATAAAGTACAAACACTTCTAAGAACTTAACCCGGTTTTAAATTTTTATATATTTTAAAACTGTTGATTTTGGCCCTAATCAAATTTGTTTTTTCTTTTCCTTAGGTTGAATGTAAGAAGTTCTCTTGTGGTCCGAATGAAAAGTGTGCAATAGAGAATGGCGTCCAGAAGTGTCACCCAGTTGGGAAGGGCGTGTGTCAAGCCTCCGGTGATCCCCACTATACCTCTTTTGACGGGAGGAAATTTGACTTCCAAGGAACCTGCACCTATATCCTGTCCCAGAGCTGCGGTCTGGAGGGAACACACCTCACGTCCTTCTCAGTTCAAGTGTTGAACGAGGAGTGGCCCAGGAACAGGAGGGCATCAGTCACAAAGCTTGTTGCTGTGAAAGTCTATGACACAACATTCATTATGAGAAAGAACATGTTTGGAGTTCTGGTAAGTTCATACATTTCACACAGCAACAAGTGTACAAATATTGAACTTAAATTGTTTTCTGTGAATAAATGAATTGTTTTTTATGTGTAATTGCTGTGACTAACAGAAATTCTTACACTGACCTAAAGAATACTACAATGTTCAGACTATTGTATTCTGCTCTTTGTAATTTATTGTTTTTATTGCTTTTTAGGTGAATGGAATTTTAAACAATCTCCCTTTAAATATTATGGACGGTGCAGTCCTGGTCTACCAGGAGGGGACTAATTATGTGATTGAGACAGATTTCGGGCTTCGAGTCAGCTATAACCTCATATACCTTGTTACTGTGACAGTGCCTGGCAATTATCGCGATAAGGTCTGTGGCCTGTGCGGTAACTTCAACGGCAAACCCAAAGATGACTTTAAAATGCCTAATGAAAAACTCACTGACAATGTCAACACCTTTGGAAAATCATGGAAAGTCAACATTCCAAATGTTGTGTGTTCCAATGGCTGTGAAGGAAATGAATGTCCCAACTGTGACGAAGCACGAAAGGCTGTGTTCTCCAGGTCCACCTACTGTGGAATAATAACAGCTCCACAAGGTCCTTTCTCAGAGTGCCACAGTAAACTGGACCCACAGCTGTACTTTGATGACTGTGTCTTTGATGTCTGTGCGTCTAATGGAGAAGGAAAGGTGCTCTGTGACAGTGTAGCGGCCTATGCCTTGAACTGTCAAATCGCAGGAGTGGATGTGAAAAGCTGGAGGTCTCCCTCCTTCTGCCGTAAGTGCTGTCTATTTTCAAAGTGCTGTTAAATAGTTTGTAATAAAACAATGTCTTCATATTTTTCAGCAATGAAGTGCCCAGCCAACAGCCACTATGAAGTGTGCGCAGATTCCTGCTCTGCTGCCTGTCCTGGCCTCACAGAAATAGTGCAGTGTCCCACCGGCTGCACAGAGGGATGTGAATGTGACGCAGGGTTCATGTTCAATGGACAAACATGTGTCAAAGAGGACGAGTGTGGCTGCTATGACCAGGGAACAACGTACAAGGTACTTTCAATAATGAAGTCATTTGAAAACAAGTGTCAATATTGATGCCCGATAATGCTCTTTGCACTTAGCCTGGTGAAGTGGTTTACAATGAAGACTGCACTACAAAGTGTATGTGTAATTCAACTACAGGCCTGGTTTGTGAAAATCACTCATGTCCTCAAGGCACCAATTGCACAGTGAAGAAAGGCATTCAGGGATGCTACAACACAGGCAAGGCCCACTCTGACACAACCGGAGGAACAGATGATACGTGGACTTACAAGTACCTCTCTTTGTCGTAGATCCCTGCAAAGATGCAAACTGTCGTGTTAAAGAAAAGTGTCGTGTTGAAAAGGGTGAAGCTGTGTGCGTCCCAGAGTACACTGGTGTCTGCTGGGCCTGGGGCGACCCACACTATCACACCTTTGATAAGTATAACTTTGACTTCCAAGGCACATGCAGATACGTCATCTCTAAAACATGTGGAGACTTGGACGGTCTAGTGCCCTTCTCAATCACAGAGAGAAATGACAATAGAGGGAACAGAGCTGTTTCCTACGTCCGAGAGGTGGAGGTATCTGTGTATGGATATAGTATCATTGTGCGCAAGAACCAAGTCGGCAAAGTCACTGTAAGATTTCCCTATTAGGCATTATTCAGCAAGCTTCAAATGCATCTTTGAAAACATGAATGTGTGTTTTTACAGGTGGACGGAGATCTTTTAAACCTGCCAGTGCTTTTGGATGAGGAAGACACTGTTGTGTCTCTAGTTCAACAGGGGAATAAAATCAAAATCAAGACAGACTTCAGTCTCACTGTCACTTACGACTGGAACCAGGCACTTGTGATCAGGCTCCCGAGCTCTTACTACAACCATGTCTGTGGCCTGTGCGGCAACTTCAATGGCAACCGCCGCGATGAGCTTCAAAATCCAGCCGGCAAATCTGTGTCCTCTATCGTCGAATGGGCCAAAAGCTGGCAAACCCCTGAGCAAGATAAGGACAGTCCGTGCTGGGACACGTGCGAAGGAAACTGTCCAACTTGTGATGACGACCAACGTAAGCTATATGAGACTGAAGCCTTCTGCGGAGCCCTCACCACCAAAGTCGAAAATGTGTTCCAGAAGTGTCATGATAAAGTGGACCCTGAAGCGTTCATGAAAAACTGTGTGTTTGACATGTGTTTGAATAATGGAGACAAGAAGATGCTCTGTCAGGCTCTGGCCTCCTACATCGAGGAATGTCGCGACGAGGGAATCATTATCCAAGGCTGGAGGAAGAAATTTGGCTGTCGTGAGTATTTTTGACTAACATGCTGTTAATTTGATCGATACTGTTGTTATTGTGGTACATAATTTAACATTTTAACACATATCATAAAACCAAATGGTAATATTTAACAAACATCACTCACCCTTGAAATAAATAAATATTTCTTTAAAATGTTAGTAATTTATCATTATTAATAATTATAATAATAACAATAAACTTTTTTGCAGCAATGAACTGTCAGCGCCACAGCCACTTTGAAGAATGTGCCAGCCCATGCCAGCCGTCCTGCCCCTTCCCAGAACAAAAGGAGATATGCACAGCTGTTTGCGTAGAGACATGCGTGTGCGATGAGGGTTATGTCCTCAGTGCTGGGGTCTGTGTGCCGGAAAAAACCTGTGGCTGCTCATATCAGGGCCGCTACTACAAACCAGGCCAACAGTTTTGGGAGGACCAGGCTTGTAGGCGCCTCTGTGATTGTGACACAACTCTGGGTATGGTGATATGCAAAGACGCGTCCTGCTCTGCCAATGAGCAGTGCACAGTGGTGGATGGGGTCCGTGGCTGCACCCCCACCAGCTATGCTATCTGTAGAGCCTCGGGTGACCCCCATTACCGCTCTTTTGATGGTCGCAAATTTGACTTCCAAGGCACATGTGTGTATCAACTGGTAGCTCTGTGCTCCAGACGACCTGGTCTGGTGCCATTTACAGTGAATGTGCAGAATGAGCACAGAGGCAACAACAAGGCCGTGTCCATCACCAAATCTGTCACCTTCAGAATCTATGGAGCCACTATCACTATCAGCAGAGACATCCCCAACAAAATCTTGGTGAGTGCAGACGTGTCAAATTGGCCTTTAGACTGGAACCAGGCAGAAGCATTTTGAAGAGGACAAAACGGGACACTGTATTAGTTTAAGGGATAAAGAACCAGGACACATACTCTGACATGTGGGAATAAAGGCAGAATTTCATATTATACATTTGCACACAAGTTAGTTAAATTTCAAAATCATTTTTCAATTAAACTGAGACCTAGCTGCATATCAATATAGATTAGGCTGTATAATTATTCAATCTATAAACTCCTTAACATATCCGCTCTTTGTGTTCTCCTCAGCTTAATGGACAGCTCGAGTCTCTGCCTCTGGTGTACAGTGATGATCTGAAGGTGTATCGCTCCGGCAAAAAAGCCGTGGTGGAAACAACTGCTGGCATCACTCTGACCTTTGACTGGCGCTCCACTGTCACTGTGACTCTGCCCAGCAACTACCAGGACGCCGTGTGCGGTCTGTGTGGCAACTACAATGGAAGACCCCAGGACGATCTGACCATGCGCAATGGCCAGACTGCTGCAAATGGAGAAGAGCTGGGCGAGAGCTGGCTGTTGGCCCTTGTTCCAGGCTGTTCATCAGTCTGCCAGGGGCCATGGTGCCATGCTTGTACAGACTCCCAGAAAGAAATGTATAGAGCACAGAAATACTGCGGCATTATCGCAGACAAAGACGGGCCTTTTAAAGAGTGCCACAGTGTGGTCGATCCTGCCCCATATCTGGAGGACTGTGTGTTTGATGCCTGTCAGTATAATGGGCACTCTAGCTCAGTATGTGAGGCCATTAGTGCGTATGCCTCTGCCTGTCAGAGCTCTGGAATAACAGTCCTCTCCTGGAGAACAGAAGATTTCTGCCGTAAGTTTATTTAAATTTTTGGCTAAAACAGTTCAGTGTTTTATATGTTGCTCAAACTTTCTTCTTTGTTCTTGTCCCGTAGCGATGGTGTGCCCCGCTAATAGCCATTACACCCTCTGTGCCATGGGCTGCCCAGAAACCTGTGCCAGCTTAACCTCTGTGACCTGCAAAAGACCCTGTACAGAAGCTTGTGAATGCGATGAGGGCTTCCTGCTGAGTGGGGATGTGTGCGTGCCTGTTAAAGACTGTGGCTGCTCCTATGATGGACACTATTACAAAATAGGAGACATCTTCTATCCAGAGGACGAATGTGTGGAGAAGTGCACATGTGGAGAGAACGGAGCAGTTTTATGTGAAAATGCCAAGTGCCGTCCTGGTGAGACGTGTAGGCTCGTGAACGGTGTGAAAGGCTGCCACCCCGAGGGCCAGGCCAAGTGTGTGGCTTCTGGTGACCCACATTATATTTCCTTTGATGGGCGCAGGTTTGATTTCCAGGGTACCTGCGTTTATGTTCTGGCTAAGGTTTGTGATGATGACAAAGGCCAGCTAACACCATTCACTGTAACCCAGGGGAATGAGAAGTATGGAAATGGAAAAGTTGCTGTGACGAAGTCTGTTACAGTGGCTGTCTATGGTTTTGTCATCTATATTCAACAAAGAATCTCCTGGAAAGTCATTGTAAGTTAAACTGTTTCTATTTAATACAGATAAAAAACCAAAAACCATAATGTTTGTGATTATTTTGTTTAGGTGAATGATGAACTTGTCAAGCTTCCCCTGTTCCTTCATGATGGGCGCATACAAATCACTCAAGAAGGCCGCAACATTATTGTTAGAACTGACTTTGGTTTGACAGTGCTGTATGACACTGTCTATTATGTTGAAGTCATTGTGCCATCCAGTTATGTGGAAAGGATGTGTGGCCTTTGTGGCAACTACAACAAGAACCCCAAAGATGACTTCATGCTCCCAAATGGCAAACCGATCAATAATGTTGATGAGTTTGGAAAGGCTTGGGTCGTGGATCTTCCTGGATTCTTGTGCGGAGGATGTGGTGGTCAGTGCCCAGTCTGTGATGAGGCCAAAGCAGCTTCATTTGGAAAGCCTGAGTCCTGTGGTATCATAAGTGCACCAAATGGGCCTTTTAAAGATTGTCACAGCAAAATTGATCCAGCGACTTACTTTTCTCACTGTGTCTTTGATGTCTGTGCGATGGATGGCAATAAGGATACTCTGTGCAACAGTGTCCTGGCATACGCCCTGGCCTGCCAGAGTGCTGGAGTTCAGATCCAGTCGTGGAGGACAGACTCCTTCTGCCGTAAGAAACACAAACATAAGTACGTAAAAAGGTGCTTTTCTATCCAGTGTTTTAACTACAGACATTTTTTGCAGCTGGTTTGTGCCCAAAGAACAGCCACTATGAGCTGTGTGCTGACACCTGTGGAGTCACCTGTGCTAATCTAATGTACCCAGTCACCTGTTCTAAGGCCTGCTTTGAAGGATGTCAGTGTGACCAGGGCTTGGTTTTTGACGGGGTTCATTGTGTTTCTATGGGCAACTGTGGATGTGAACACAACGGCAGATACCTAACGGTAACATTTATGCTTATACATTAGATTAATGATAATCCGATTTAATCCGATTTTAATTCATCAATCTATCAGATATAGAATGGACAGTAAAACACTAACACAAAGGCTTTAAAATATCTCCTTATCCCTTTTTAGGAAGATCAGACTGCAAGATTTAGTTTCTTTGTTAGATTTTACTGTTGCTTTAAAATGTTTTTTTTCTTTTTTACATATTGGAATTATTGTACCCTTTTCAAACTTTCAAAACAACAATTTTCCACCTTCAAGGTACATTGCAATGGCCAATGTGGGTGAAGTGTCTTTCCTAAGGACACAAAACGACATCTCCTGGGATGGCTTTACTACCTTGCAGATGTTTTATGGTTCACCTCAAACTTAAACACATTTGTTTACAGGTTGGTGAAACTGTCGTGGATCCAGAATGTAAGTCCAAATGTGTGTGCAAGGCGTCTGGGACAGTGAAATGTCAAAGATTGTCCTGTGACAGCGGAAAAGTTTGTGAAGTCCGAAATGGTGTCAGAGACTGCCACGTGACACAAGGCCAATGTATCATCAACCAGGATGGCCTTCTCTCCTCCTTTGACGGCATGACTGGACCCATGGGTGCTCTGGGGGCTTTTGAAGTGGCCTCTTTGTGTAATGTCACTGCAGATCTTTGGTTCAGGGTCGTGGTAGACGTACGGAGCTGCAGGAAAAGGACCTTTTCTGTGGACACAATTTATGTCTTCACCAAAAAAAACACCATCGCAGTGAACAGTCTGCATGAAGTTTGGGTGAGAGAACAATATTCAGAATTATCACAATTTCCAAAGCCTTGTAGGATCTTCATATACTTGTACAGTTTGTAAAACCCAAAAATGTTTAGTTGTATTACCGGTGCTTTGAAATGTAACAATGGTAACAGTACAAAATAATTATCATCTGGTTAGACTTGGAAATTGTTACATCAAAACTTACATCAAATTTAGATTACATTTTTTTGGATATCTTATATTTCAATCTTTTTTCCTCCTCTAACTTTTCTCTTTTGTTCAGGTAAATGGCAGAAAAGTGTCTCTTCCTCTAAAAGTGAGCTGTGACATATACGTGCACATCTTAGACGGGATCATTATCATCGAGAAGGCGTCGGTTCTTCAGATCAAATTCTCCATCTCGCTGGAGGTCACTGTGATTGTGGACGCCAGCTTCTCCTATAGAATGTGTGGGGCCTGTGGTAACTACAATCACAACTCCAAAGATGACATGATGACGTCAGATGGAAAAAGCGCTGAGGATGTGTCTGCGGTCGTGCGTTCTTGGCGTGCGGACGACTTTTCAAGCTGGTAAGTTTTCAGAAAAAGTACATCAAGTCTACTTTTGATCTAAACTTAATGACCAAACATTGCATCAAATATTACCAAGCTTGCAATCCAATCAGTGCTTGTCATCCAATTCAATTTCAATTCAATTTATTTTTGTAAAGCCCAAAATTACAACAGTAGTTGCCTCGGAGGGCGACAGTGAAAGACGGATTGAACATTGTTCATAGGGACTTGGCAATGTCCCAGGGTCCCCTGTCCTTACACCCTCCTTCTCGGCCAGAAAATACTATACTAATTGATTTACGGAGCTCATATTTCACTCACTAATGCGTTTTTATGGTCTGATTGGAAATAATTAATACCCATGTAACAAATTTACTCTATAGCGCCCCCTACCCATTGTGTGAAAAACTCAACATTGTCTGATTTGTTTGAAACTCATGGATTATATTCTCCCCGAAACGCCATGAAAAAATTGCATTGCAGATATTGTGTATTTTCATAATTGGCCAGCAGGGGCGCAATGAATGCCTTCACTTCCTCTTACTCTTTTATTTTGATGGAACATTTCCTCTCGTGCCGTGGTCTTAGCATTAGCGTTAGCATCAGCATTAGCGGCGGATCTCTGTTGCTAGGTGACGGAGATACAGGGAGGAAGGGGTTTAAATAATAAAGTCTACAGAATAAAGTCTAAGAGAATGCAGTGTCGGGGCAATCGCGATCAAAACACGGTTGCGCAGTGTTGTGGAAAAACTATACTGTAACAAATGGCAGAGAAAATGAGGCGAAATATAACCAAGTTGTCTCGTTCAAAAGTTGTTCTTTATTTCAGCCGTGCACAGCCAAAATGCTCTCCCTGACAGTTCTTGTCTGTCCCTCCCTGCTCTGACCAGAGCAAACATTGAGTTCAGCTTATTAAGGCATAGCAGGTGCCACGTATGCACAAAACCAGTCTAAACATATTACAGAAAAAGCACACTCAATGTTCTACCGCATGCGAGACATCCTTGGATCTGCAGCTGTCAGTCTGTGTTCCCAGGGATGTCTGCATGCAGAGCCATAATAAGTGTGACCCGGATGTTACACATATGTTGACCTTAGTTTTATGGCATCAGGCAAAGACAGTACATTTTTACATCACAGCGGGAAAGCGGTCTTACGGGTGGCGAGAGCCATCATATATTATGTATATATATATATATATATATATATATAATTGAATAATATGCTCCAATAATATTTTGTGATAAAGTCTCTCAACTTTTCATAACCCCTTTCTTACCTGTTTTGCTGTTTATGACGGACTCAACTGCGTTCCATTGATCTGTAGCAGTACTCATTCTGTCCGTAAGAGTCCACAGATAAGCAATATCTACTTGTATTTTACCTGAAGTAATCCTATTTGGAGAAATAGTCCAGTAAACAGCGTTTCTTCTGTGAAAACATTCTCAACTAAAGCTCGTCCGGCGCATTTCTCTGTGCATAACAAAAGACCGGATCAATTTCCTACATGGTGTTTGGTATGCATGTTTTCCTCATTGTTAGCTACAGAATGAGACCATACACAATTTTTTTTGGCCACGGGTTTGGTTTTTACAGCCTTCAGAGAAACATATGCGCCACCATCGCCGCGCTTCAAACGCGCAGGGTCATTGTTGATTCCGCTTTCTTAAGTGTTAAGAAAACAGTGACGTAGACACTTTTTATTGACATATTATTCCAGCCAATGAGCCAAGCTTTCGAACGGAGGGTGGGTTTTAGGACTTCCCCAGACAGAATCTTCTCTAGGCTCATGCGTAAAGCGTAAGATATTACGCACCACGTTTTCTGATTTTGTTAGCTTTTTGGACGCACATTTTGATAGATATACCTATTATTATACCAATTTAAAAAATATATATATATATATATAAATATATAAATTATATATTTTTGTTTTTTTTCACCTCTATATGGGAAATTCATGGGTAAACTCATATTTACACATTTTCACATACATGTTTTTAGCAGTTATAATAGGTATTTGTGGTCTATCAAACATCAAAATGTATTTTTTATGATCATAGAGGAGCTAAAATTGTAGTAAAATAGTTGGCACCTATTTGGATAACTTCCATTTCCGTTCCGAATATACTTTTTGATACAAAAAGGTCAACAGCACCAAAATGCCTGTTCCTAGAGATCTGAAACTTTACACAGTTGTTGTCAACAAGATAAACAGCATGTGCAGTGAACAGCATAAGCACACAATGAAGTATGTCATGCTCAGGACCATTACAAATTGACAATATTCAGGCGAGACTAAAAAAAGGATGTATTTTGTATGTTTGGGGTTCTGTAGTGTAAATTCTAAAGCCCTGACAGTGTTCATATGCACATCTGTAGAAACTAGAAGGCCTAAGATTTCTAATGATGCATCACACTTGCATGTGGGCTGTAAGATCCTATTTTAATAAGCAATGCCATTTGAATATGTCCAACCATTGTGCACAGGGGCAAAATAGGCGGATGGTAACAGATGAAGAGACTGTGTTGGCCTCTTTAACATGGATAGGGAGCTGATTCCATAACACAGGAGCTTGGTGGCAAAACGCTCTACCTCCTACTGTGCTTTTAGAGACTCTTGGGACCACCAGAAGTCCAGCATTTTGAGAGCGAAGAGCTCTGTTTGGATGATATTGCACTATAGCATCTTTGAGGTAGGATGGGGCCATGTCATTTATGGCTTTGTAAGTCAGGAGTACGATTTTAAATTCAGCATCGCTTTCAAGCATGATTCTTCTGATTTTGGCTATATTGCGCAAATGGAAATAGGATGTTTTGAAGGCTTGATTTATATGCGCTTTCAATGAGAGCTCCTGGTCAAATAAGACTCCAAGGTTTCTTACAGTAGAACTGTAGGCTACGCTGCCATGGTCCAGTGTGACTATCTGCTCAGATAAAGCGTCTTGCAGATGTTTAGGGCCAAGCACAATGACCTAGGCTTTTTCAGGGTTAAGAAGCAGATAATTAAGTGTCATCCAGGTTTTTATATCCTTCACACAAGCACTAAGTCTGTCTACTTGATCGGTCTGATCAGGTTTCATTGATAAATACAGCTGTGTGTCATCTGCATAGCAGTGGAAGTTAATGCCATGCTTTCTGATAATGTCACCTGACGGAACCCTGAGACTTTAGAGCAAGGTGAGGAGCTCTGGTTTACATTAACAAATTGGTACCTATCAGATAAATAGGATTTAAACCTGCTGAGGGCTGTCCCTCTGACACCTACATCACATTCTAACCTCTGCAGTAGAATGTTGTGGTCAATGGTGTCAAACGCTGCGCTGAGGTTCAATAGAACCAGGATTGAGACCAGTCCATCATCTGCAGCTAATAACAAATCATTTGTGACTTTAACTAGTTTCAATGCTGTGGTGGGCTCTGAATCCTGACTGGAAAACTAAGTTATTTTCCTGCTGTTTATCTTCAACTTTTTCAAGGATTTTAAAGACAAAGGGAAGATTTGAAATAGGTCTGTAGTTTACCAATAGGTCAGGATCTAGGTTAGGCTTTTTCAAAAGTGATTTAATGACTTTTGCATGTTTCTATTATATTAAGAATAGAGTCTATAATTAGGGGGAGAATGTCTTTGAGGAGTCTGCTTGGAATCGGGTCTAGGATACAAGTTGAGGTTTTAGAGGACATAATGGCTGACGTTATCGCTGTGTAACCGGGAGAAAATGGTTCCTTTAAAAGTATAGTTTAAAACCAGCGGGTAATGTTGCAGGTGGCCAAAGGAAAGGCTGAGACAATGTAAATATTAACAATTTAATGGGAGGTATACAACAGATACACAGGTACTTTATTCTAAAAGGCTAAAAGAATATTTAAAACACTATCTGTAAAACACTATCTGTATCACACTTGGACAAGACAGGGGCTGGCCACGGGCGCACGTGATGGGGGGGAACAATAGGAGAGGAGTCAGAGCGCTCACTCGGCGCCGTGCAATTCACACACACACAAACAAAATAAACTTCAAGGATAACCAAAACATGCAAAAAGTGAGGATGTGCTCAAAATACCACGGCATACGGGAGTGATGGGGCCGAAGTGAGACGGTCTGAACACCAACCCCCACACAGGGCGAGCGACCACGCACTGCAGCAGAAAAGAGAATAAATAACAGACAAGTAAAACTACAATAAAAACAGTATTAGACACAAAACTAAAAAAAAATAAAACAGCAGCTTGCCAATGACCTCTATAAAAGAAAACAAACGTTAGTCAGACATTAAAATCCTACTTAAGGTTGCTTTGAGTAGCTAACCGAACGCCGACGAGCTAGGGCTCTTAACGCCGAGGAGATGCGGTCACGGCAGCGTCACATCCAGCTACAGCAGGGGAGAGAGGAGGGAAATCACACAGTGCACTAAACAAACAAAAAGTCTAACCGTGCTTACCTGCACTCGCCATCCTCCGCCTTAAATAACAAGTGAGTCACTGGCATGCGGAAGCGGCGCGTGCCGGCAGCTGGTACGGTGGCTCCTGTAGGACAGCCCATTACATCTGCTTGATCAACAGCTGTGAACCTTTCTAAATTTACTGATGGATTTATATGAGATACTAGTTTTACAGCTTGAGCTTGTTCAGGGCTAATAGTGAGAGTAATTTCATCTAATTTATATCTGATTGTTTTTAATTTATCATAAAAATATTTTTTTATAATAATTTTATGATGTAATAATTATCATCTCAGCTGAGAGTAGCTGGGATTGAGGGCTCTAGTTTGTTAGCCTGGCTACAGTGCTGAAAAGAAATCTAGTGTTACTTTTGTTGACTTCTAATAGATTTGATATCTAGTTTGGGCCTTACGCAAAGCCTGCTTATAGGACAGTAGGCAGCTTTTCCATGCTTTTAGGGATTCTTCTGTGTGGGAGCGACGAAATGGTCTTTCTAATTTTCTAACTCTTTGTTTATGTGAACGCAGTTCTTCATTGTACCATGGGGTGGCGCGTTTTGATCTAACGACCTTCTGTTTTAACGGAGCGGCAACATCAAGTGCAGACTTCAGGGAATTCAAGTCGACAAATTGGTCACTTACCCTGAGACTAAAGCTGTTCTCAGTAGGATCACATGACATGTCACTGAATATTGGCTCTATTATTTCTTAGAACTTTGAGATAGATTTTTCGGAAATTGTCCTTTTCATTATATGTTTATTCCTTGAATAAACTGAAAGGTAATTAGGAAAGTATCTGACAATATAGGGTTTTGAGGGAAGACAATGAGGTCACTAATCTCTATTCCATATGTTAGGACAAGATCCAGAGTGTGCTTATGACTGTGAGTCGGTTTATTTACATTTCGAGCAAAACCAATGCTGTCTAACAGGGTGCTGAAGGAATTACTGAGGAAGTTATCACTCACGTTCACGTGGATATTGAAGTCTCCAGCTATAACTACTTATAAAGTCAGAAAACTCGGAGGTTGGTAGATAACTATGAACAAAACTCCTTTTTGCATGAGACATTCAAATGAGCGAAATGCATTGTTAATTTTAGGACTCGTGAGTAGGCTTGAATATGAGATCACTGCCACACCACCACCTCGGCCTGTGCTCCTGGCGGTCTAAAAGTTAACATGGGTGGGGTGGACTCATTTAGTTTGACATAATCATCTTGTTGAAGCCAAATTTCAGTTAGAGCTAGAAGATCTATGTTATAGTCACTAATTAATTCACTAAAAGCGATTTGGAGGAAATTGACCTCCAAAAGACATTGCAAACAGCAGAGAGGAGATCCTGTGGTCCCCAAAGCGGACACCCTCCAACCCTTGTCCGCACCTAGAAATTCTGTCCATAAAAACTATGAACAGCACCGGTGACAAAGGGCAGCCCTGGCGGAGTCCAACATGAACTGGGAACAGATCTGACTTACTGCCGGCAATGCGAACACAGCTCCTGCTTCGGTCATACAGGGACCGGACAGCCCTGAGCAAAGGGCCCCGGACCGCATACTCCCGGAGCACCCCCCAAAGGACACCCCGAGGGACACGATCGAAAGCCTTCTCCAGATCCACAAAGCACATGTGGACTGGTTGGGCAAACTCCCATGAACCCTCGAGCACCCGATGGAGAGTATAGAGCTGGTCCAGTGGTCCACGACCAGGACGAAAACCACTCTGCGCCTCCTAAATCCGAGGTTCGACTATCGGTCGGATTCTCCTCTCCAGTACCCTGGAATAGACCTTACCGGGAAGGCTGAGGAGTGTGATCCCTCTGTAGTTGGAAAACACCCTCCAGTCCCCCTTCTTGAACAGAGGGACCACCACCCTGGTCTGCCAGTGTAGAGGCACTGTCCCCAACCGCCACGCGACGTTGCAGAGACGTGTCAGCCAAGACAGTCCTACAACATCCAGAGACTTTAGGTACTCAGGGCGGATCTCATCCACCCCCGGAGCCCTGCCACTGAGGAGTTTGCGAAAAACCTCAGTGACTTCAGCTTGGGTGATGGAGTCCCGACGGTGGGATTAAGGAGGTCCTCACCAACACGTAAACAATGTTGGTGAAGCACTGCTTCCCTCTCCTGAGGCGCCGGACGGTTTGCCAGAATTTCTTTGGGGCCGACCGATAGTCCTCCTCCATGGCCTCCCCAAACTCCTCCCAGCCACGGGTTTTTGCCTCTGCGACAGTACAATCTGCGGCCCGCCTGGCCTGCCGATACCTGTCGCTGACCTTAGGAGACCTACAAGCCAGAGTGGCCTGATAGGCCTCCTTCTTCAGTCTGACGGTATCCCTTACTTCCGGGGTCCACTACCGGGTTCGGGGGTTTGCGACCTTGCGACCACAGCTCCACGCAGCCGCATCAACAATGCCGGTGGAGAACATGGATCACTCGGACTCAATGTCTCCAGCCTCCCCCGGGATCTGGGAGTTGAATACCCTACTGACAGGGCTCCGCAAGACGTTCCCAATAGACCTTCACAATGCGCTTGGGTCTGCCAAGTCTCTCTGGCTTCCTCCTCCGCCAGCGGATCCAAATCACCACCAGGTGGTGATCAGTTGACAACTCTGTCCCTCTCTTCACCCGAGTGTCCATGACACGCGGCCGGAGGTCAGATGACACGACAACAAAGTCGATCATTGACCTCCGGCCTAGGGTGTCCTGGTGCCACGTGCACTGATGGACACCCTTATGCTTGAACATGGTGTTCGTTATGGACAATCCGTGGCTAGCACAGAAGTCCAATAACTGAACACCGCGCAGGTTCAGATCGGGGAAGCCGTTCTTCGCGATCACCCCTCTCCAGGTGTCACTGTCATTGCCCACGTGGGCGTTGAAGTCCCCCAGTAGAACAACGGAGTCCCCGGTCGGTGCACTGTCTAGTACCCCTCCCAAGGACTCCAAGAAGGCCGGCTACTCTGCACTGCTATTTGGCCCGTAGGCCGACACAACTGCGAGAGACCTGTTCCCTACGCGAAGGCGAAGGGACGCGACCCTCTCGTCCACCGGGGTGAACTCCAACACGTGGCGGCTGAGCTGAGGGGCTATAAGCAAGCCCACACGAGTCCGCCGCCTCTCCCCGCGGGCAACACCAGAGAAGTGGAGCGTCCAGCCCCTCTCAAGGAGATGGGTTCCAGAACCCAAACTGTGCGTGGAGGTGAGGCCGACTATATCTAGTCAATACCGCTCAACCTCCCGCACAAGCTCAAGCTCTTTCCCCCCCACCGAGGTGACATTCCATGTCCCCAGAGTTAGTCTCTGTGTCCGGAGATCTGGTCGTCGAGACCGCTGCCGTCGACGGCCGCCCAGATCACTCTGCACCGGCCCCTTATGGATCCTCCTGCAGGTGGTGGGCCCATGGGAGGGCGGCCCCATGTCGCTCTTTCAGGCTGTGCCCGGCCGGGCCCCGTGGGGAAAGACCTGGCCACCAGGCGCTCGCCTTTGAGCACCCACCCCTGGCCTGGCTCCAGGATGGGGCCATGGTGACAACAATCCGGGCGATGTAACTGGCCTTGTTTTTTTGTGCTTCATAATGGGCTTCTGAACTGCTCTTTGTCTGACCCGTCACCTAGGACCTGTTTGCCTTGGGAGACCCTACCAGGGGCTTGAAGCCCCCGAAACATAGCTCCTGGGATCAGTCGGGCGCTCAAACCCCTCCACCACGTTAAGGTGTCGGTTCAAGGAGGAGTCCACATTTTATATGCGTATTTATTTGTTTATTTGCATCATTTGCGAGTGTTATTTTTCTTAAGTCATTTGGTCTGACGCCTGAAATAGTTTTTCTGAGATTTGACCTTTTGGCATTATTTGCACGAGGGACAAATACACTATCTCTCTATCTGCCTTGAATCTGAACACTTCATTTGTGACAGAGCGGGCGAGAGTTCAGCCACAGAGGAGCATCTTACACTGCTGCTCTGCGCCTGGGGCTCATCCCTGGTTGGTCACTTTAGACGACTAAGGCTATCGGTCAGATTCCAAACTAATAGGGATGTACCCTACGAAATTGGATGGATGCCATCCTGCATATCAGCCTGGGCTTTCCCCAAAGCGCACTCCAATTGTCAACAAAGACTACATTGTTTTAGGGCACCAACTAGATGACCAGCTGTTGAATACTGAATAGCGGCTGTAAAGTTCAGTATTATTATTTATCATTATTATTATCCAGGGACACTTAAGTCTCTGCTGGGTGCTGTATCAATTTGAGATTTCAACTTTTAGAATTTTTTGTTGTGTGGAATGAATTTAACTTGTTATTTGTTATTTTCACAGTGGCCTCTAGTTCTTGCACATGAAGAAAATGATCGAGTTTAGAGGTAAAAACAAACAAACAAAAAGCATTTATTTTGCATATTTATTATAATGTCCATAACCAGCCTTGTGACACATGTTTTTTTCTCATAAGCAGGATGACTACACAGCCTACAATCTTCTCCTATCCCCTCGGTTATGGGAATGTATTACCTGTTTCTCCTCGCTTATTTTGGACTAACAGCTCCGTCTTGTGGTGATGGGACCTATCATCCACCTTCAGCTGACTGGACAAAGATACAGCTGTATACGTTTTAAGCATTTTTCTTTAACTGACAAATAAAAACATCTCACATTCCGTTCTCCTTATTGTTTTTTTTTTTGAGAAGTTGTTTTAGCGGGGCTCAGAGAAATGGCCTTGAAAGGACAGAGTTTATGCTATTATTGCTTTCAACATCCTCACTGTCACTTTCCTTAGATTTGAAGACATTTAACATCACGTTAAGCAGCATTATTGCAAAACCTTAAATAGGCAGGTTACAAAAGTAAAAGTACTGAACTTTAGTAAAAAATATTTTTTGGAGCTGGGCTGAAAATACCTTTTATATGGTTTATGGGGCTATTTTTAGCACATCCATGGTGCCATTCAACCTAAAGGTTTTGAGTTCATGTTGAAACCTTTAGCAACATACTTTTTCGAGTATAGATCACAATCAGAGGACCCTCAACAGTTCAATAGTCCTGCACCTTGAAGCCCGCTTGGGTTCAAGAAGGGAAATGTCTCGTTCGTTAGCAAAATATCTTCTAATCCAAAAAAACATAAAATATGGCTAAATGTTGTTAGTAACAGTTTACAAAGAGTAAATGGAATAAATACAATTTTGCATTTTAGATGAGATTAGATCTGCCTTTATTGTCTTCTTATAGAGAAATTCCTGTTGGACAAACAATGGTCACAAAGACTCACTGAAACAAAACAAGACATGCCATTTCAACCACTACACATTCACCCATCCCACCACATGTACAGTACAAAAACAGCACTAGTGCAAATTTGAACTTGATATTTTTTATTTGTCATGTAAGCATCTTGCTACTTAAGTGCTTGATGTGATGACATTAATTCCAAAATACATAAATTGTATATGCTCTATAATATTGTGTATACTGAGATTTTTGTGCCAAAGTGATGTGTGTGAAAAGCAGTGGAAAAGATGTATGAGTGGAATTGAAACCCAAATAACTTCTTATCAGTCTCTGCTACATCAGTCTAGGGATGCAAATACACTTATTATTGACTGTTAACCAATTGTCATCTCATATTTTTCCACACTAACCTTATTGGATGACTTATGAGGACACTCCTAAGCTAATGCTAATGCACACTTTTAATCATAGAACACCAAAGCTAATGCAAACTTTATAAGGGTGAGCCGTATTTACTTGTTCCTCTTAACAAATGTTTGCACCTTCTGTTTGTTATCCCTGTATGACGGATGACACTACATTTCCCATGCTGCATGATTGCTTAAGCATTAGGTTGGTCAGGTCTGCTGTCACCCTCCCATTGAACAAGCGTAACAAAAACATTTGATTTGAATTAGGATTAGCACAGATGCAATGGATGATGAGAATGAGAATCTTACATAGATTAAGTATTCAACATGTTCCCAAAATGTTAAAAGCTACTGGAAAACTAGTGTTTTCAAAAATATTGTACCCAGATGGCCTTCAGATTTGGGATCAGAATAAAAAAGGCACTTGAGGGATTTAGGAAAATGTAGGAAAATTCCTAGCTCTCTTGAGTGCCTTCAACCCTTTTTGCTTTTCAAATTATTCAACATGTCAGTATTGTGCAACTATTAACAGTATATTTCTTATCACAGTTGTGCATCACTCAATATAAACTAGATTGCAATATTTGGTTACACCAATGTGCACCGCTGAATGTTTGAAATAACACCACCCGCCCAGCAATGTTTTGTGTGACCAACATTTTAAGATACTATCAAAACTATAAACCTTTTTTCTTGTGTATTTATCCATCCATCCATCTGTGGTATTCCGAGGGTCGTTAGCTTAGCCCTTCTGTCCATAGTGGCTAAACCAGACTAAACCATCTCATGTTTTATAAAAGCCAACAACGCCACCTGGGAGTTGGCCCAGGACCAGCTAAATATAAGGCACGTAGGTTCATCGTTGATAGGCAGAGACTTGAGGTTAGCAAAAATAAATGTTTATTTGTACATGGTCAATAAGTTAATTGGACATTACAGTTGGAATAATTTACGCACAGTTCATTGTCCGACGCTCAGGTCATTCCCAAATAGTTTGGAACGGTGTAGAACAGTCACATAAAGCAGGAAAGACACTACTGCAAGGCAAGAAGCCAACAAGAGGGCAAGGCAAGGCGGCGACAGTGCATCCTAGCTCCATGGCTCAGATCTGCAGCTGGATAAGTGCGACGGAGGACTGGACAGAGTGTAAACAATAGCACGCCCGTTAGCCGGCATAACGGGCGGCACACAGAGCGCGCGGGCCCATGGCAGCAAGCACTGAGAGTGGCGTGTGCGGCGTAAACATCGGGAACCCGGAAGTAAGAGCGCGAAGTCAGAGGGCGCAAGGTAAGGACGGAAGCGCTTTTAAGAGTGGTTGACGTCACCGTCAGCCAATAGAAAGTCTGATCAGTAGTAGAACCTGCCTGCAGCCTATACTGCTACACATCCATCCATTTGCTTCCACTTATCCGGAGTCGGGTCGCGGGGGCAGCAGTCTAAGCAGGGGCTCCCACTCTTCACTCTCCCCAGACACTTCCTCCAACTCCTCCAGGGGGATCCCGGGGCATTCAAAGGCCAGCCGAGAGACATAGTCCCTCCAGCGTGTCCTGGGTCTCCCAAGGGGCCTCTTCCCGGTGGGACATGCCCGAAACACCTCCCCAGGGAGGCGCCCAGAAGGCATCCAAAACCGATGCCCGAGCCACTGTTGCGGAAAAAATACATAAACGGTGCCAGAGAAAAAAGGCAGAAAAGAACCAAGTTGTCTTGTTCAAATGTTGGTCTTTATTTTAGCGGTGCGCAAGCCAAAATGCTTTCCCTGACAGAGTCGTCTCTCCCTCCCAGGTCTAACTGAACAAATCTCACAGACTCCAGCTTAAAAAGGCACAACAGTCAGAATATGATGTCAGAAAGTAATGATTCCTGGAGTCGTGTGTTATCAGACCGCTCACAAAGGCACCTAATCCTCAACACAAATTGACAGTATCTATATGACAGGACTCTAAGTAAAGTAAGTAAGCAAGTAAATTGTATTAGTATAGCACCTTTCACAGACAGACGTCACAAAGTGCTTCACAAAAACACAGAATAAAACAATAAAAAAAAAAAAACCTACAGTGAGCAATACACATACAACAATTACAGTCAAATCAGTCCCTAAAGCAAATCCAATTTAAAAGGCTTGACTAAATAAAAAGGTTTTGAGCTGACCCTTAAAAGCAACAACAGAGTCCAGTGACCGTAGGGAGAGCGAAAGATCATTCCAGAGTCTGGGCGCAACAGCCTGGAAGGATCTGTCTCCTCTGGTCCGAAAACGAGTGCGAGGAACCAACAGCAGTTTCTGATCCAAAGACCTCAGTGAGCGAGGGGGAGTGTACGGTTTAATCAGATCGCTGATGTACAAAGGGACCTGACCATGCAAAGCTCTAAAAGTCAGGACTAAAATCTTAAACTGTATCCGGTAGGAGACCGGCAGCCAGTGAAGGGCATTGAGAATGGGTGAAATGTGGGCCCTTCTATTTGTGCGGGTCAAGATCCTCTCTGCAGAGTTCTGGACCATCTGCAGACGAGAGAGCTCCTTCTTGTTTAGACAGGAAAACAAACTGTTACAATAGTCTAGTCTAAACGTGAAGAGACAAAAGCATGAATTATGAGTTCCAGATCATTTTGAGACACCATTTTCCTGAGTTTGGAGATTTCCCTCAACTGAAAGAAACAGTTCCTCGTCAACAGCTTGGAGTGGTGCTCTAAAGACATGTCTTTGTCAAAGATAACCCTCAAGTTTCTAAGACTTGGTTTAGCAGTCTGGCCTAAAACACCCAAGTACTGGTTTATCCCTGGAATGGCATCATCAGGGGCAATAATCAGTGTTTCTGTTTTGTCTGCATTTAGCTGCAGAGAGTTTTTACTGAGCCATTGTTGCATTTGCACTAAACAACTGACTGAAGTAGTTCAGCTTTTGGATCTCAGAAGGTTTAAAAGAGCAATATAGCTGAATATCGTCAGCGAACAGGTGATAGGACACATCACTAAACTCTTTAATGATCATTCCCAGGGGGATTATATAACCAAAAATAAGACGGGACCCAAAACGGAGCCCTGAGGAACTCCACACAACAGATCAGCTGAATCAGACATTATTTGGTTTGCAGCGACACTAAAGCTCTGACCGGATAAATATGAGGGAAACCAATGAAGAACTGACCCTGATAGTCCAATCAGGTCCCTCAATTTGTTTAACAGTACATTATGGTCGACAGTGTCGAAGGCTGCAGACAGATCCAGCAAAACTAGAACAGTGCATTTTCCAGAATCAGCAGACATCATGATGTCACTGGACACTTTTAGCAATGCGGTTTCCGTTGAATGACGTTTGCGGAAACCAGATTCAAAAGAGTCGTGAATGTTGGACTGTTCAAGGAAATCTGATAATTGTTCAGAGACCACCTTCTCTAGGATCTTGGACATGAAAGGGAGCTTTGAAATAGGTCTGAAACATTTTGGGTCTGTCGGGTCTAAATTTGTCTTTTTGAGTAATGGCTCTACTATGGCATGTTTAAATGGACCAGGAAACACACCGATAGAAAGAGAGAGATTTACCATTTTGGTAACCCAGGGGCCAATAACATCAAACACTTTAAGGAAGAGCCTGCAGGGAAGGGCATCAGATGTACAAGAGGAGGGTTTCATCTTGGTCACCAAAGCTGAGATGTCCCCTAGAGTGACAGGTTTAAAAGAAGACCAATTTTGGGAAACAGGCTCCACAGAAACGGGGTTATCACAAAAAAGGAGTGGGATTTGGTCTTTGATCATCCCTAGGGCGATTGCCCGATCAAGCTCATATTTGGGGAAAATCTACACAAGCGGGGCATCAAAAGTTATACATTTTTTTATTTCAAGTGTCACGGTTTCTGTGTGGCGGAGTCGCAAATTTCTTTCTAGTTCTTAGATAACACACACAATGAGGGCGCGTTAGCGCCATCTCTGTAAAATACAAGAGCAGAGTTGGAAGGCCGGCTTTAATTTTTTTTCTTGTTCTTCTTCTGCTCTTTGAGCTCTAATTTGACCCCCTGAACATGCTCAAAAAACTCACAAAACTCTGTCCGAAATTCAGAATCGGCGAAAAATTCAGTTTTTTCTGGGCCATTTTTTTTTCATTAAAAAACACCACCAACAAAAGTCAAAATACATTGCGCCTATGGGAGATGCCCCGACGTCAACTTTGTCGTAGAGCTACAAAATTCGGGACACGCATTCCTCTCGTACGGACAAAAAATATATATTGTTGTGGCCATGCCCCTAGACTTACCCTGTGGGAAAATGAAAACACGCTGAGTCAGTAATTTTGCAAATCTAAAAATTGCTCCCATTTGAACAAAACGAGTCAGAATAGGACCAAATTTGAATCAGTTGTTAAACTTTCAAGTGTGGACCAGTTTATGGTGAAAAAATGTCAATGGCTTTGATAGCGCCCCCTACAGAGTGACCTTTAAATTAACATTGACGGACATAAATTAGTTTTACAAAAATGTTCAAAACTTTGCCCAAAATTCTATTTTAATCAGACATATGCCCAAATTTTTACATTTTTATGTTTCACACTTTAACGAACTCCTCCAAGGGCGTTTGCCCGATCAACCTAAAATTGGATTAGAATCATCTTCAGCACTTTGGCATCAAAAGTTATTCAAATTATTTTGATTTGTTAAACGGTGTATGTGCGGCAAAGCCGCAAACTTTTCCCAGAATTTGAACTATTTGGTGTTTAGAGTGGCCTATAAACAATAAGAGTTTTTCCAAATAACATGACATTTTGCACAAAGTTCTAATTTGGCATCCCGATCATAAAAGTATGAGAGCCAAAGTCATATTTTGTACGGCGTATCCGTAGCGATGACTGAAGCCTCCCATGTTATCTCTATGGAAAAATTGCAAAATCTCTAAAATTACCAATTTTTTACGCTTCACACTTTAACGAACTCCTCCGTGGGTGATTGCCCGATCAAGCTCATATTTGGGTAAAATCATCTACAATAGCGGGGCATCAATAGTTATTAACATTTTTATTCCAAGTGTTACGGTCTCTGTGCGGCGGAGCCGCAAATATACTGTCACAAATGGGAAACATGCAAAATCTCTGAAATGTTCACATTTATGCTTCACACTTTAACAAACCCCTCCTAGGGCATTTTGCCCACCGACCTCAAAATCGGTGTACGTCCTCTAGACAAGTTGGGCATCTACAGTTATTAAAATTTTTGGGATCACTTTTACAATCTCTGTGCGGCAGTGCTGCAAACTTTTCCCAGAATTTGGACAATTTGGCCTTCAGAGTGGCCTATAAACAATAGAGTTTTTCCAGATGACATGACATTTTGCACACAATTCTAATTTGCCATCCCGATCATAAAAGTATGGGAGACAAAGTCATATTTTGTACGGCGTACCCGTAGCGATGACTGAAACATCCCATGTTATCCCTATGGAAAAAACGCAAAATCTGTAAAACTACCACATTTTTACGCTTCACACTCTAACGAACTCCTCCTAAGGCGACAGCCCGATTCCTCAAATTTGGGGAAAATAATCTACACAAGCGGGGCAAAAAAAGTTATTCAAATTTTTATTCCAAGTGTTACGGTTTCTGTGCGGCGGAGCCGCAAATATACGTCACAAATGGGATAAAAACGCACAATCTCTGAAATGTTCACATTTACGCTTCACACTTAAACAAATTCATCCGTGGGCGATTGCCCGATCAAGCTCATATTTAGGGAAAATCATCTACACAAGCGGGCCATCAAAAGTGATTAAAATTTTTATTTCAAGTGTCACGGTCTGTGTGTGGCGGAGCCGCAAATTTGACCGACAATTGTGTTAATTTGCACTGGTTAAGCACAGCATTGGCCATGTACAATGTGTCGCTGTCTTAGTTCTTAGTTAATACACACAATGAGGGCGCGTTAGCGCCATCTCTGTAAAATGCAGAGAGCAGAGTCCGAAGACCGGCAGGGGCCGTTGTTGTTCTAATATACTATTGTTACTGTTTTGTATCTGTAAATAAAAAATTAAGAAAAGCCCCCGACAACATAGCTCCTGGGATCATTCGGGCACTCGAACCCCTCCACCACTTTAAGGTGTTGGTTCAAGGAGGGGAGTATTTATTTCTCTCAAACCAAGTCTTATGGGAATATACATATGTTAAATACAAAAGTTTGTGCCCATTAGTACATTCAGAATTTATAGAGCTCTGATTCCCAACATCTTTTGTGTCATGAAATTGACTCAAATGGGTGTGTTATTTATTATTAAAGTCCTTGTTCCTTTGTAAACACACACACACACGCACGCACACACTGTTCTATCTCACATTAAGTCCTGTTTGTGGTGGGTAGGTCTCAAATTGTGATTGGTCACACCTTTTTGTGGCAGTATCCGTATAAATTGATGCATATTGAATGTCTCTATAGTGTGCATCTTAGCAGGTAAGAAGAGCTCAAGAAATACCATTAGATAATTCAAATTGAATTAATACTAAGTAACATTTGGAAATTGTCTTTCAGCCATGGGTTCCCTGTTGCTGCTTTGTGCTGCACTGCTTTTCCAGAGCTGTAAGTTCATTGTTTTAAAAGTGTTTCTTCTGATTTCTGTTGATCTTTATTAAGATTAATTTGGTCATTTTAAATCATGTCATATATCTGTTAGCACATTTTTACAAACCGTTTTAAATCTAATGGGGAATATCACCAAAGAGTATTGACTGTTGAATGGCAGCTCTTTATTTCTGGCCCTGTGTGTGGCCAAGTCATGGTTTAATGTGTCGTAATGGATCTGTGTCGTCGCCTCCATCAGAGTCCATTGTTGGAGCAGCACAAAGAATGGCCATCTAAATTGAAAATAGCTTTTGTTGGGAATAGCATATGCCTAGCTAGCTAGCTGCTATTGAGAGTGAGTGGGTCACACAGACAAAATTTGACAGTGTCTATATCCAGACATCACAGAGTACTCAGGTCACTGTCCAAAATGGCCAAAAGAAAGAAGTTTTGAAAATGAAAAAAGGAGACTCAAAATAAATCACCTACAAATACCCTGCAACAGAGGCCATTGAAGCTGACCATGCTATCCAAGTCTTCAAATCTCTTCTGTTCTGCATATGAACTCAAGGGTCTAAATGGGTTTGATAACCAGGCTTTGGTACATCAAAGTTAATGGCGATGTGCCCAGAAGGAACAGAGTATTCATGGGCCAAGATTTCCTATAGCCAAACAGAAGATGGTTACAGCCCCACAGTTTCAAGCATCTGCCCCTTGTTTGGTCTGTACAGCATCGGGTCGGCTGAGATACGGTGCACCAGGATAATGCACTAGACAGGGTAATTTATTTTTTCCTGGAAGGAGTGGGAGCTTACACATAACTCACTCACACATAAACCCATTTTTGTACACCAAATTGGTGGTTGCATCCACAATACAAACTGAAGTGGATTTGGTTTGATTGAGGACATTGTATCTTCCACAATTCAGACGAATCGCGCCAGAGTTTGATTCAATCGGACCAAAACCGACCTTTCCAATCGGACCAGAGTTTGGATCAGATGCACCCTAAAGTTTCTCAAAATAAATGAATAATGTAGTGTATACAATCAATATTGTTATAGATTGGAACCCTGTCCAGGGAGAAATTTTCCATGAACTAACTTTGAAGAAAATACAATTCTATTACAAAGTATACCCAAAAATATATAATGGTAGGTTTTAGGAAACATAGTGATGTTAGTGTAGCAGGACGGTCTATTGTCCACCTGCAGGTAATGACGGAGGTGAGGGCGCCCTATAAAAGGAGGGTCTGTTACGTTGCCCGACCTCACCTCTGACGTCAAACAAAGATGGCAGCTCGCAGAGCCGCAGACTAGGCAGCCAAAGAATAGTGACAAACTAGTGCTATTTTCAGTGTAAAGCGTCGTGGCCTCAAGGTAGTTTAGCTCACACTTGGTGTGTTGAATCTATACGTACTTTCTGCACTCTTGTGTAGCGGGAGCTAACTCGTCCGTAATCTAGGCTCGGGTGTCGGCTTGTTGAGTCGCTCTGGTCCTTAACTCAGGAGCCTAACATGCCATTCATCAGCGTTTGGGGTCCTTCCGGGAAGCCGGCCTCGGTGGCGTCTCCAAACGCGCTTTGGGCATAGAATGAAACATCATGCGGTCCTCCCCTTTCTTTCTTCTTCTTCCATCTAAGACTAGAGTATGTGATTAAATGATCTGGAACTATTTAAGTGTCACGTTACAGTGAAGCAGTGACAACGCTGGATGCGAGTCAAACTGTAATCTCAAAGGTAACATGAAAATATCTGTTTTAATTTATCGAACTAACTTATATAAATTATTCTGCAGCTTGATAAATGTACACCCTTTTTACATCTTTGTCTCTGTCCAATTATTACAGTCCTAACTTACCTGTGTGACCTTTATGACACAGGATTAACTAATTAGTTTGAGGGTTCCCTGGTCCTTGCTCTAAAAACAGGGTGACGTTGTTGTATATGTGAAGCAGATACTGTGGGTACGAAGACGGCTCTACCACTCGTAATGGCACATTAGTGTGGCAGGATAGCCTGCAGGCGGGCCCCTGCCACTGCTTAGACACCCCTGATAGGTGAATTGATCTAGACATAGCTCCATAAATTAGCCTCTGGTGACGTCAGTCGCCCTCTGACTGCACTTCCTGGTTGCTGGTTGCTCCACATCGCTCCTCAGTCCAGTGTTCCGCGGTGCTACCATGGGCCCGTGTGGTGTGCGACCTCCGCGATAAATGGCGTGCCGGCCGGCTACCGCGGCGTAAAGCCTCGCTGTCCAAGCGCTAGCTGAGCCGTGTTACATCCATCTCGTTCCATGTGCCCTGGAGAAGACCCTGTCTTGCCTTTCTGTGAACTCTCTTCACTTGACAACTTGTCTCAAAGTGCATGACTGGACTAAACTATGAAAACAACGAACTGTGAAACCATTTATGATTGTATTAATAAATTATCAGTATTATAACTTGCCGGCCCACTTTGCTACATTAGCATAGTAGATGATTCCTCAGGGAGAGAAAAGTTTCAAGTTTTGAAAAAGAAGTGCCACAGTTAATAGTAAGCACCGTATTTTCCGCACTTTAAGGTGCACTTAAAGTGCGCAGTGATTTTGTGTGGTACACGATGTATAAATAAGACTCGGGACACGAAAGACTCAGATGCACGTCTAGAAGTATGTTTACGGTACTCCGGAATGATGCAAAGCATTCTGGGAACAGTAGTCTACCGCTACACATGGCGCTCGTGGCGCTCTGTCCATCCATCCATCCATTTTCTACCGCTTGTTCCCTTTTTTGGGGTCGCGCTCTGTCAAAATGTAAACTACATTATACGTCAGGAACAACGCGGACACCGAAATACAGGACCCCAAATTAAGGACCCCAAGATGGCTCCTGCCGAGAGACCATGGATCATGGATCTATTTGGCCATGGATCTATTATATTATCGTAAGAGACACACTTACGACGCAGACTTTAAACTCTGGGCTCAACTATTAGTCCAAGCTTTCACAAAGGCCGAAATCATCACTGAACTGCCGCGTGACTCGGAGATGGATCCGACGTGATCCGGGGATGGGGGATGTACGGCATCTGAAGATGAAGAATTTGAGGGATTTGTGGATGAGGAATGAACTGAAAAAGATTTTACGTGTTTATAAGTGAGCTTGTCTGAGAATGGTTGTGAATATGCTAACGTGTCATTTAGCGGTAGCAGAGTGTGTTTTGATGTTGAATAATGTTGATCTGAATGAGTTGAACGCGTTTAATACAGCTCAACTGACTCTGACTTATCCGTCTGTTTTGTTTAATGCGCTTTATAGTCCGATGTGCTTTATAAATGAGAAATTATCCATAATAGACCATTTAATGATGGTGGGCTTTATAATATGGTGAGCAAAAAACAGTAAGCAAGAAAAATTTGATTTTTTTCTTCCTTTAGCTCATGGAGGGAAATCCATGAAATCTCCTACTTGCAGCACGGTTAAATGTGGTTACAATCTCGAGTGTCAGATGATTGATGGCTCTCCCATGTGTGTGCCCAAGCCCAAAACACCTGCCACCTGCTGGGCAATGGGGGATCCGCATTACGAGACATTTGATGGGCGACGCTATGACTTCATGGGCACCTGCACATATGTCATCGCTAAAAACTGTATGCCAAGTGACAATCTTCCAGCGTTTGAGGTTCTCGCTCAAAATGAAAACCGAGGCAACGTTAAAGTGTCATACGTTGGCCTGGTCATAGTAAAGGTGTATGACACAACTATTATTGTGGCCCGGTCTGAGAGAGGTTATGTCAGGGTAAGATATTTTTCAACATTAAACACGATTATGAAATGTATTACTATAAACAATTTACACGTCTTTGTTTTTCTTTCCCTCTTCTAGATTGATAACAATCGTTGGGCATTGCCTGTCACTCTGAATAGCAACAAACTGGTCCTTTCTCAGAGTGGTCGTTCTGTGGTCATTGACACTGACTTTGGTCTGAGTGTGCGGTACGACTGGGAGCACTCTCTGGTGCTCTCCCTGTCTCCCTCTTACAGTGGAAAAACATGTGGCCTTTGTGGAAACTTCAACGGAAACTCCAGTGATGACTTCACCACACCTTCAGGCAACCAGGCAGGAGACGTGGTTGCATTCGGCAGCAGCTGGAAGGTCCCGGGGCTGACGCAAGGGGCTTTGTGCAGAGATGACTGTGTGGGCAATTGTGAGACATGTGAACACAAGCTAATGACGATATGGGAGGGAGACTTAAACTGTGGGCTTATCACTATGGTCATAGATGGCCCATTCAGCAAATGCCATAGTGTCATTGGCCCACAAGCCTACTTTGAAAACTGTAAATATGACATCTGCATGGGAAAGGGTCAGCGATATTTCCTCTGCAAAGCTCTGGAAACCTACAGCGATGCTTGTCAAAGTGCAGGAATTGTGGTCAGTGGATGGAGAAAAATGGCCAAATGCCGTAAGTAATTTAAAAAAACAAGTAAACCTGATGTGAACACACTATTTTTGATTTCTGATTGTTGATTATTGTGTATTTTTCCTTGTTTAGCACCTAGATGTCCAGCCAACAGTCAGTATGAGCTCTGTGGCAGCGCTTGCCCTGCCACCTGCTCTGATCCCGACGCGCCCTCAAAATGCAAACGCCCCTGTATTGAGAGCTGCACTTGCAGAAAGGGCTTTTTGTGGAGTGGAAATAGATGTGTTCAGGCAAAAAAATGTGGCTGCACCTACAACGGGTGTTATGTTCCTCCCGGAGAGTCGTTTTGGGCAGACCAGAACTGTCAGAAGTGGTGCAGATGTGATCCCAAAAGCCAAAAGGTGGATTGCAAAGACAAAGGCTGTAGGAATGGAGAGCAGTGTCAAGTTGTAGATGGCATCAGGAAGTGTGCAGCCATCTCTGTCAAAACATGTCAGGCCACAGGTGACCCCCATTATAAGACCTTTGATGGGAAGAAGTTTGATTTCCAAGGCACGTGTGTTTATCAGCTTACTGCTCTGTGCTCCGAGGATCCTGAGTTAGTGCCATTTGAAGTTTATGTGCAGAATAACAACAGAGGCAATAAAGCTGTTTCCTTAACTAAGTTAGTGGAAGTCAAGGTCTTCTCCATCAGCATTGTGATTACACAAACACATAAAGGACGTATCCTGGTGAGTTTACAGCTAGAGATGTAGTAATAGTTTTTCTGAAATACTCACATTGATTTCTTTCACAGGTAAATAATGAGTTAGTAAACCTCCCAATCAGTCTTCAAGATGGAGATGTGAATGTGTACAAAAGTGGGATGTACGCCGTCGTTCACACAAACTTTGGACTAAAGGTTATCTTCAACTGGCAAAGTGCTGTTTTTGTAACTCTGCCCAGTGTGTACATGGGAGCAGTGTGTGGCCTATGTGGCAACTACAATGATAAACCAGCGGACGATCTCATTCCTAAAAACGGTAACAATCCTGCCAATCCAGCAGACTTTGGTGCAAGCTGGAGAGTGGCAGAGATACCGGGATGTGTTGACCAATGTAAAGGAAATTGTCCGGATTGTGACATAACTGAGATGGTTCAATATGAGAAAGAAGATTTTTGTGGCATTATCAGAGATCCTACAGGTCCTTTCCGCGACTGCCATGCCAAAGTAGACCCTGCAGGCTATTTTGAAGACTGTGTGTATGACGTCTGCCTGTTTAGAGGAAGAAAAGATGTGCTGTGTCAGTCTATCACAACCTACACTTCTGCTTGTCAAGCAGTAGGAGCCGAGGTCTACAGCTGGCGCACCAGTCAGTGCTGTGGTAAGTTTGTTTTCATTTAATTATCAAAGGTGTACAATGTTTAAAAAAAGAAGTCAAAAATAATGAATATATTCTTCTAATAACTCCAATTAATTCCAATTTTGAACACCATCGTTTTTGAGCAATTGTCTACTCCCACACTATGGACTACTGTTCTGGTTTTCTTATTGGTGTGTGACCATGTCCCTCCATTTATGATAATGAATAATCCACTCATACCACATGTGGCCCTTTTAAAGTCATGCATAAAGTGTGCCAGGAGCCTGTACTGCTTAATATGGTGTAGAGAATCTGCCTGTGGATCAGCAGGTTCAACTCTCAGATAGACTTGATACACTGACTGGGAACTAGAACTACAAAGAGTCTAGAAAATATGCTTTTGTGGCATGTGGGGTGTTTTAACTTTAGCTGTTACTGTTTAAAACCCAATCAGAGGACCAACAACGCCACCTGGGCATTAATGGGCCCAGGACCATATTGAAAACATTAAAAGAAAGGCGCACAGACTCGTTGTTGACAAGAGGCACTTACACATTTTTAATACAGAATATGATTTATTTATGAATACGTTTTCTTAAGTTTCTTAATCAAAACATAGGTCTCAGTGAAATGACACAGTCATCGTTGTCAATAAAAACAATCACATTTATGTTGAGGTCAAGAAAAAGGCAAGGTGGCGGAGCTTGCTTTTCCCATCCCCCATGACCGTTGGGAAACTTCTGCTGCGCACCCTTGACACTTTACACTGAGTGGAGTGACACCTACTGGCCAATCCACACCACACTTTGATTATGGTGGCGTGTGTGGCTACGTGGTTTTTCAGTCAGATGCTGCAGGTGGGAGAGGGGCTGTGTGTGAAAGCTGACAAAGTTAAGTTTTAAGTTTAAATTTGAGTGGATGGGCCACAGAGGAAGCTATAGCACGGGCAAAGCTTCAGTCTTAATTCTGGTAGATCTGAGTGCTGCTTTTGACACTGTCGATCATGGGATCTTCTTACAGAGACTAGAGGACCGTGTGGGCATCACTGGCACTGCCCTAAACTGGTTAAGGTCCTATCTGGAAGACAGGAAGTACTTTGTTGAAATTGGTAGCTGTGTCTCAGACCACATGACCCTGACCTATGGAATGACCCTGACCTATGGAGTGCCCCAAGGGTCAGTCCTGGGTCCCCTTCTGTTCAACCTCTACATGCTGCCGTTAGGTCAGTTGATAGGCAGTGAAAATGTGTCCTATCACAATTATGCAGACGACACTCAGATCTATGTTTCACTGTCGGCAGGTGACTATGGACCAGTGGATTCACTCTGTCACTGCATCCAACAGATCAGTTTGTGGATGAAATACAACTTTCTCCAGCTGAACTCAGACAAGACTGAAATAATCGTTTTTGGCCCACAGAAACAAAGAGAAAGTGTTAGCGGTCACCTCCAGAGTCTCGCTCTAAAACCTACAAACCAAGTTAGAAATCTGGGGGTAATAATGGACTTGAACTTTGACAGCCAGGTCAAATCAATAACATCAGTAGCTTTTTACCATCTAAAAAACATTGCCAAAATCAAAAATATAGTGTCGAAACCAGATTTAGAGAGACTTATCCATGCGTTTGTCTCCAGTAGATTAGACTACTGTAACGGCCTGCTCACTGGCCTCTCCAAACGAGCTGTAAAACAGCTGCAGTACATCCAGAACGCTGCTGCTCGGGTCCTGACCAGAACCAGGAAGTATGATCACATTAGTCCTGTTCTCAGGTCTCTGCACTGGCTCCTGTGGCTCAGAGAATAGACTTTAAAGCAGCTCTGCTTGTGTACAAGTCTCTCCATGGCCTAGCACCAAAGTACATCTTGGATATGTTAGTGCCATATGAACCATCTCGGACTCTGAGGACCTCAGGGACCGGCCTCCTGCTGGTGCCCAGAGTCAGGACAAAACATGGGGAATCTGTATTTCAGTTTTATGCAGCTAAAATCTGGAACATTCTTCCTGAAGATGTGAGACAGGCTTCTACTCTGACTCTACATGTTCAAATCTAAGCTAAAAACAGTTTTCTTTAGCTGCGCATATGACTGAAAGGATTTTTTTTTTTGCACTCTTCTCTTTTGTTTGTGATTTTATTAGTTTAGAAAATCAGTTGGATTGATAATTTTTAATTTAGTTAATTTTATTGTATTTCTGTTTCTTTCATTTCTTTGTGATTTGAATGCATTTTTCCTGCTGTGTGAAGCACTTTGAATTGCCTTGTGTATGAAATGTGCTCTACAAATAAACTTGCCTTGCCATCAACGAGTTCTAAAACTAAAGGCCGATAGAACCTCCTGCCTGTTGACATTTCTGGCACTTCTGGAATATCAATTGTGTTCCTCTTAAAAGCATTCTTATTTTGCATATATTCATAATTCTGTTGCTCTCATTAAATTAACAATAGCGGATGAAATGTTAAGAAGCACATCACATGAATAAAACTGAGTGACCACACAGATCCTATGAAAGTGTTTGTCATTGATAAAGAAAGGTTAAAAGATTATATGTAGACAAACCCAAGGGATGGATATAGCATCACACTTGACCAATTTATGTACCAATGCACCTGGTGTGTTACAGCAATTAAAGCATGTTTTTCTAGACTAAACGTTGTATTAGTACCCAGTGTATTAAGTACCTGCACTGACCCACAGGCAGATTCTCTACCACCACAGCAGGCAGTACAGACTCCTGGTGCAGTGTGCAGGGAGGCAACATGGCATCAGAAGGGCCATATGTGGAGTGGGTAGATCCCTCATTATCATGATGGGGGCCGAGGACCATTGAGTTCATACTTGCTTTGCTTTAATATGTATTTATTTGTTTGTTCACAGCTATGAAGTGTCCAGTCCATAGTCACTATGAGGTTTGTGCAGATGCTTGTCCTGCTACCTGTCAGAGCCTGAGCCCTCCAGAGAACTGTAAGGAATTGTGTAAAGAGGACTGCGCCTGTGATGATGGATACATCCTCAGCGGAGACAAATGTGTGGAATCCACAGAGTGCGGTTGTGTCTATGAAGAACGCTACTACACCTTTGGCCAAGTGTTTTACCCCAATGGACAATGTGAGGAAGAATGCAAATGTGGACAAGATGGAGAGGTACATCATTTTTATATGATATTGAAATATTAACATTTAAATACAGTAAAGCCAAGAGAAAAAATCAATAGAGTACATACCAACCCTGTTTGAAATTTCTATACATGTTTATTTGTTTTTTTCTTTTCCTTAGGTTGAATGTAAGAAGTTCTCTTGTGGTCCGAATGAAAAGTGTGCAATAGAGAATGGCGTCCAGAAGTGTCACCCAGTTGGGAAGGGCGTGTGTCAAGCCTCCGGTGATCCCCACTATACCTCTTTTGACGGGAGGAAATTTGACTTCCAAGGAACCTGCACCTATATCCTGTCCCAGAGCTGCGGTCTGGAGGGAACACACCTCACGTCCTTCTCAGTTCAAGTGTTGAACGAGGAGTGGCCCAGGAACAGGAGGGCATCAGTCACAAAGCTTGTTGCTGTGAAAGTCTATGACACAACATTCATTATGAGAAAGAACATGTTTGGAGTTCTGGTAAGTTCATACATTTCACACAGCAACAAGTTTACAAATATTGAACTTACATTGTTTTCTGTGAATAAATGAATTGTTTTTTATGTGTAATTGCTGTGACTAACAGAAATTCTTACACTGACCTAAAGAATACTACAATGTTCAGACTATAGTATTCTGCTCTTTATAATTTATTGTTTTTTATTGTTTTTTAGGTGAATGGAATTTTAAACAATCTCCCTTTAAATATTATGGACGGTGCAGTCCTGGTCTACCAGGAGGGGACTAATTATGTGATTGAGACAGATTTCGGGCTTCGAGTCAGCTATAACCTCATATACCTTGTTACTGTGACAGTGCCTGGCAATTATCGCGATAAGGTCTGTGGCCTGTGCGGTAACTTCAACGGCAAACCCAAAGATGACTTTAAAATGCCTAATGAAAAACTCACTGACAATGTCAACACCTTTGGAAAATCATGGAAAGTCAACATTCCAAATGTTGTGTGTTCCAATGGCTGTGAAGGAAATGAATGTCCCAACTGTGACGAAGCACGAAAGGCTGTGTTCTCCAGGTCCACCTACTGTGGAATAATAACAGCTCCACAAGGTCCTTTCTCAGAGTGCCACAGTAAACTGGACCCACAGCTGTACTTTGATGACTGTGTCTTTGATGTCTGTGCGTCTAATGGAGAAGGAAAGGTGCTCTGTGACAGTGTAGCGGCCTATGCCTTGAACTGTCAAATCGCAGGAGTGGATGTGAAAAGCTGGAGGTCTCCCTCCTTCTGCCGTAAGTGCTGTCTATTTTCAAAGTGCTGTTAAATAGTTTGTAATAAAACAATGTCTTCATATTTTTCAGCAATGAAGTGCCCAGCCAACAGCCACTATGAAGTGTGCGCAGATTCCTGCTCTGCTGCCTGTCCTGGCCTCACAGAAATAGTGCAGTGTCCCACCGGCTGCACAGAGGGATGTGAATGTGACGCAGGGTTCATGTTCAATGGACAAACATGTGTCAAAGAGGACGAGTGTGGCTGCTATGACCAGGGAACAACGTACAAGGTACTTTCAATAATGAAGTCATTTGAAAACAAGTGTCAATATTGATGCCCAATAATGCTCTTTGCACTTAGCCTGGTGAAGTGGTTTACAATGAAGACTGCACTACAAAGTGTATGTGTAATTCAACTACAGGCCTGGTTTGTGAAAATCACTCATGTCCTCAAGGCACCAATTGCACAGTGAAGAAAGGCATTCAGGGATGCTACAACACAGGCAAGGCCCACTCTGACACAACCGGAGGAACAGATGATACGTGGACTTACAAGTACCTCTCTTTGTCGTAGATCCCTGCAAAGATGCAAACTGTCGTGTTAAAGAAAAGTGTCGTGTTGAAAAGGGTGAAGCTGTGTGCGTCCCAGAGTACACTGGTGTCTGCTGGGCCTGGGGCGACCCACACTATCACACCTTTGATAAGTATAACTTTGACTTCCAAGGCACATGCAGATACGTCATCTCTAAAACATGTGGAGACTTGGACGGTCTAGTGCCCTTCTCAATCACAGAGAGAAATGACAATAGAGGGAACAGAGCTGTTTCCTACGTCCGAGAGGTGGAGGTATCTGTGTATGGATATAGTATCATTGTGCGCAAGAACCAAGTCGGCAAAGTCACTGTAAGATTTCCCTATTAGGCATTATTCAGCAAGCTTCAAATGCATTATTGAAAACATGAATGTGTGTTTTTACAGGTGGACGGAGATCTTTTAAACCTGCCAGTGCTTTTGGATGAGGAAGACACTGTTGTGTCTCTAGTTCAACAGGGGAATAAAATCAAAATCAAGACCGACTTCGGTCTCACTGTCACTTACGACTGGAACCAGGCACTTGTGATCAGGCTCCCGAGCTCTTACTACAACCATGTCTGTGGCCTGTGCGGCAACTTCAATGGCAACCGCCGCGATGAGCTTCAAAATCCAGCCGGCAAATCTGTGTCCTCTATCGTCGAATGGGCCAAAAGCTGGCAAACCCCTGAGCAAGATAAGGACAGTCCGTGCTGGGACACGTGCGAAGGAAACTGTCCAACTTGTGATGACGACCAACGTAAGCTATATGAGACTGAAGCCTTCTGCGGAGCCCTCACCACCAAAGTCGAAAATGTGTTCCAGAAGTGTCATGATAAAGTGGACCCTGAAGCGTTCATGAAAAACTGTGTGTTTGACATGTGTTTGAATAATGGAGACAAGAAGATGCTCTGTCAGGCTCTGGCCTCCTACATCGAGGAATGTCGCGACGAGGGAATCATTATCCAAGGCTGGAGGAAGAAATTTGGCTGTCGTGAGTATTTTTGACTAACATGCTGTTAATTTGATCGATACTGTTGTTAATTTACTACATATTTTAAAATGTTAAAACAAATACAAAATAACACAAAAACAATTGAAATTGTATTGATACCGGAAAAATCACATTAACAACACAATAATGTCAATATCATAAAACCAAATGGTAATATTTAACAAACAGCCCTCACCCTTGAAATAAATACATCTATTTTTAAAATGTTAGTATATTGTTATTATTATCATCATTAATGATAATATTATTATCATTAATGATGATAATAATAACAATATAGTTGGCTCGAGCCATTCCATGGAATGGAACGAGTCTTTGTTCTTGCCATGTTTCTTATTAGGACCGAGCGCCATAAGCTGGCGAGAGGCCTATTAATCTCGTAAGGCCGTGCGAAGCACGGCTGCGAAAGTGCGCACGTAGTGCGCACGAAATCGAGCGCGAAGCGCTCGCCCACTTCCAAACACTCACTAACGCACTCCTTCACTCATGCACGCCCCGTGCATACTAATTAGTAGTAGGAAAATGGAACATTACCGTTGTAAACGGGCGAAGCCCGTGCAAAAGTGCGCACTAAACGAGCACTTTACATTGAGATGACGACCGTGAAGCGGTCGTCATCCCCATATAAAGCACGCATTTGCGCTAAGTAGCTCACGAATATGTTCCCCATCTCTTGCATGTTCCGTGCATATAAGCATGTAATGCAAAAATTGAACATTATTACTGTATTATTACTGTCCCTGGCCCACTGGGACAGTAATAATACAGTAATAATGTTATTATGATATTTGAAAAATGGGAAACATTGTTTTCGCATCGGAATATTCTTCTTCTTCTTCTTCTTCTTCTTCTTCTTCTTCTTCTTCTTCTTCTTCTTCTTCTTCTTCTTCTTCTTCTTCTTCTCGGGACCAACCCCCCTATTTTTCACCCAGTGAACATTGACGAAAAGTCCCAAAAATTTGCACACCTCTAAAAATCGTGCCTCTCTACATTCTGGCTATTTCCCTTTTCTAAAATAAAAAAAAATGGCGCGTTAGCGCCCCCAAATGTACCAAAAATGCATTGAGAGATGGGAAATGACCCAAAAAAAATCTGATCGTAGAATCATGAAATTTGGCGCAGAGGTAGATGGTGACAAGAGATTTAAAAAATATTATTACGGCAACGCCGTCCGCCCAACCAAATGTCGGCCATATTGCTTCAAAAATGGCTAAACATGACTTCGGAGTTTTTCCAAACGTCGTACTTTTACGAACTCCTCCCAGGGCGTTGGCCCTAAAAAGCTGAAATTTGGTGAAAATGCTACTGAGGAGTGGGACATCAAAATTTATCCAAATTACATTGATACCTGTCACGGTCTCTGTAGCAAGAATTTCAGAAATCTCCCAAATTTTACATTTCTGCCGTTTGCGCAGATAAAGTCTGAATTGCGTCAAATTAGAATCAGTTGTTAAACTCTTTGCCCTAAACCTACTTGAAGTGAAATAAATTAATTTGGAGCCACAGCGCCCCCTACAGATTTTATATGGAGGTTAAATGTTTAGTTTTGCAAAATTTTATGAAATTTGACACACAACTCAATTTTAGAATCCCCATCAAAAAAGTCAATGAGACCCATGTCATAATTGTTATGGCGTTGCCGTAACGATGACCGAAACCTTCCATGTTATTCCAATGGGGAAATCGCCAGAACATGTTTACACTTTAGACTTTCACAA
Source organism: Eucyclogobius newberryi (assembly GCF_026437365.1). Classification (NCBI taxonomy): domain Eukaryota; kingdom Metazoa; phylum Chordata; class Actinopteri; order Gobiiformes; family Gobiidae; genus Eucyclogobius; species Eucyclogobius newberryi. The sequence goes on along the minus strand of NW_027315945.1, from coordinate 26,548,964 downwards.
ACTCCTCTTAGGGCGTCAGCCCTATTAACCTGAAATTTGGTGAGACTCATCTTCAGGACCATCAAAAGTTATCCACATTTTTATTCATAGAGTCACGGTGTCTGTGCGGAAAAGCCGCACATTTTGCCAAGAATTCAAAATAAAATTGCTTTTTGATGGTAAAACAAAGGGGAGAAGATGTGACAGCGTCACAGATTCAGCAGTAGGCGTAATAAAAGGACAATTTGGGCGCGTTAGCCCCCCCTCCTCTTGCGGCGTGGCGGCGGGGTAGCGAGGGCCGATCATTGCCGCTTGCGGCTATATTTCTTTCTTCTTCTTTCTTTCTTTCTTCTCGGGACCAACCCCCCTATTTTTCACCCAGTGAACATGGACGAAAAGTCACAAAAATTAGCACACCTCTAAAAATCCTGCCTCTCTACATTCTGGCTATTTCCTTTTTCTAAAATTAAAAAAAATGGTGCGTCAGCGCCCCCAAATGTACCAAAAATGCATTGAGAGATGGGAAATGACCCAAAAAAAATCTGATCGTAGAATCATGAAATTTGGCGCAGAGGTAGATGGTGACAAGAGAAGTAAAAAATATTATTACGGCAACGCCGTCCGCCCAACCAAATGTCGGCCATATTGCTTCAAAAATGGCTAAACATGACTTCGGAGTTTTTCCAAACGTCGTACTTTTACGAACTCCTCCCAGGGCGGTGGCCCTAAAAAGCTGAAATTTTGTGAAAATGCTACTGAGGAGTGGGACATCAAAATTTATCCAAATTACATTGATACCTCTCACGGTCTCTGTGCGGCGAAGCCGCAAACTGTAGCAAGAATTTCAGAAATCTCCCAAATTTAACATTTCTGCCGTTTGCGCAGCTAAAGTCCGAATTGCGTCAAATTAGAATCAGTTGTTAAACTCTTTGCCCTAAACCTACTTGAAGTGAACTAAATTAATTTGGAGCCACAGCGCCCCCTACAGATTTTATATGGAGGTTAAATATTTAGTTTTGCGAAATTATATGAAATTTGACACACAACTCAATTTTGGCATCCCCATCAAAAAAGTCAATGAGACCCATGTCATAATTGTTATGGCGTTGCCGTAACGATGACCGAAACCTTCCATGTTATTCCAATGGGGAAATCGCCAGAACATGTTTACACTTTAGACTTTCACAAACTCCTCTTAGGGCGTTAGCCCGTTTAACCTGAAATTTGGTGAGACTCATCTTCAGGGGTGGACCATCAAAAGTTATCCACATTTTTATTCTAAGAGTCACGGTGTCTGTGCGGCAAAGCCGCACATTTTGCCAAGAATTCAAAATAAAATTGCTTTTTGATGGTAAAACAAAGGGGAGAAGATGTGACAGCGTCACAGATTCAGCAGTAGATGTAATAAAAGGACAATTGGGGCGTGTTAGCGCCCCCTCCTCTTGCGGCGTGGCGGCGGCGTGGCGAGGGCCAATCTTTGCCGCTTGCGGCTATATTTCTTATTCTTATTGGCTCGAGCCTTCCAGAATGGAATGGATTGAGACATTGTTCATGCCAGGTTTCTTATTATTGTTTTGCGTGGTAAAATTTGGCCACAACTCGGGCATTTTTGACCCCTTAACATTGATGAATGTCACACATGGGGACATAAGACGCGATCGGCTCGGCCCGAACTCCAATAAAATGGAGTTTGCGAGAACGCCCGTCGCAACAGTGCCGACTAGTTCAAAAAAGAAAAAACATGAAACGCTTAATCTTTGGCCTAGGCACATGAGACTTGGGACAGTGATAGAGCTACCTTTGACCTCTGACCTTTGACGAGTAAAACACACCTGGTCTGATCAAGCTCAAAACAACACCACGAAATTGAGCGCGAAGCGCTCGCCCACTTCCAAACTGTGATGGAACATTTCGTCTCGTGCCGTGGTCTTAGCATTAGCGGTAACAGGAAGAGTCAGAGTCGGCTCTACCTCCTGAGGAGACTCAGGTCTTTTGGAGTGACAGGGCCACTCCTGAAGACCTTCTATGACTCTGTGATGGCATCAGCTCCTGTGCGGTGTGGCCTGCTGGAGCAGCAGCATCACAGAGAGGAAGAGGAGGAAGCTGGACAAAGTCATCAAGAAGTCCAGCTCCGTCCTGGGCTGTGCTCTGGACTCGGTGCAGGAGGTGGGGGACAGAAGGGTCCTGACTCACATCTATGCTGGACCATGAGTCTCACCCCCTGCAGTCCGCTCTGGAGAGCAGCTTCAGTGAGAGACTGATCCACCCTCGCTGTGTGAAGGAAAGGTTTCGCAGATCTTTCCTTCCTGCTGCTTTCAGACTTTATAACAAACACTGCTAGCCCTGAACATGTGCAATACTGATGTAACCATGTGCAATACCATCATATTCATGTGCAATACTGAATCAACCATGTGCAATACCTGTAAATAAGAGTGTTCTATTTTGTTTTTTATATACGGTTTACTTACCTGCTAATAGTATTACCTAGCCTTGTGCTAGCTATTTTCACTTTATTTTTATTTTATTCTATTATCATTATTTTATTATTATTATCTGATTTTTATCTTTATTTTTTATTTTTATTATCGCCATCCATCCATTTTCTACCGCTTGTTCCCTTTCGGGGTCGCGGGTGACTGGAGCCTATCCCTGTGACTTCGGGCCTTAGGCGGGGTACACCCTGGACACTGGCCAACTCGTCGCAGGGCCAACACATAGACATAGACATTACATGTCATTACATTTTTATTATCTATTTTATTTTATTTTATTTCCCCCCCTCCATTCCCTATTAAGATAGGAGAGGAGTTTTTGTTAATAAGAGTTTTTAGTTTTTTTCAAGAGTTCTATTAAGAGTGTGTTTTGAAACTTCCTATAATCTGTCCTTTCCTCCTGTTCTACTGCGTTGTAACAACTAAATTTCCCCTTGTGTGGATATTAAAGGATTATCTTATCTTATCTTAACATCAGCATTAGAGGCGGGTCTCTGTTGCTAGGTGACGGGGGTAAAGGGAGGAAGGGGTTTAAAGTATAAAGTCTAAAGAATAAAGTCTAAGAGAATGCAGTATCGGGGAAATCGCGATCAAAAGGGAGTCGGCGGGAAGGTGGTCGTGCGGATGGCGAGAGCCATCATCACCGCTACCGCGGCTTTAATTATAATTGTGTTTGTATAACTTTTTTGCAGCAATGAACTGTCAGCGCCACAGCCACTTTGAAGAATGTGCCAGCCCATGCCAGCCGTCCTGCCCCTTCCCAGAACAAAAGGAGATATGCACAGCTGTTTGCGTAGAGACATGCGTGTGCGATGAGGGTTATGTCCTCAGTGCTGGGGTCTGTGTGCCGGAAAAAACCTGTGGCTGCTCATATCAGGGCCGCTACTACAAACCAGGCCAACAGTTTTGGGAGGACCAGGCTTGTAGGCGCCTCTGTGATTGTGACACAACTCTGGGTATGGTGATATGCAAAGACGCGTCCTGCTCTGCCAATGAGCAGTGCACAGTGGTGGATGGGGTCCGTGGCTGCACCCCCACCAGCTATGCTATCTGTAGAGCCTCGGGTGACCCCCATTACCGCTCTTTTGATGGTCGCAAATTTGACTTCCAAGGCACATGTGTGTATCAACTGGTAGCTCTGTGCTCCAGACGACCTGGTCTGGTGCCATTTACAGTGAATGTGCAGAATGAGCACAGAGGCAACAACAAGGCCGTGTCCATCACCAAATCTGTCACCTTCAGTATCTATGGAGCCACTATCACTATCAGCAGAGACATCCCCAACAAAATCTTGGTGAGTGCAGACGTGTCAAATTGGCCTTTAGACTGGAACCAGGCAGAAGCATTTTGAAGAGGACAAAACGGGACACTGTATTAGTTTAAGGGATAAAGAACCAGGACACATACTCTGACATGTGGGAATAAAGGCAGAATTTCATATTATACATTTGCACACAAGTTAGTTAAATTTCAAAATCATTTTTCAATTAAACTGAGACCTAGCTGCATATCAATATAGATTAGGCTGTATAATTATTCAATCTATAAACTCCTTAACATATCCGCTCTTTGTGTTCTCCTCAGCTTAATGGACAGCTCGAGTCTCTGCCTCTGGTGTACAGTGATGATCTGAAGGTGTATCGCTCCGGCAAAAAAGCCGTGGTGGAAACAACTGCTGGCATCACTCTGACCTTTGACTGGCGCTCCACTGTCACTGTGACTCTGCCCAGCAACTACCAGGACGCCGTGTGCGGTCTGTGTGGCAACTACAATGGAAGACCCCAGGACGATCTGACCATGCGCAATGGCCAGACTGCTGCAAATGGAGAAGAGCTGGGCGAGAGCTGGCTGTTGGCCCTTGTTCCAGGCTGTTCATCAGTCTGCCAGGGGCCATGGTGCCATGCTTGTACAGACTCCCATAAAGAAATGTATAGAGCACAGAAATACTGCGGCATTATCGCAGACAAAGACGGGCCTTTTAAAGAGTGCCACAGTGTGGTCGATCCTGCCCCATATCTGGAGGACTGTGTGTTTGATGCCTGTCAGTATAATGGGCACTCTAGCTCAGTATGTGAGGCCATTAGTGCGTATGCCTCTGCCTGTCAGAGCTCTGGAATAACAGTCCTCTCCTGGAGAACAGAAGATTTCTGCCGTAAGTTTATTTCAATTTTTGGCTAAAACAGTTCAGTGTTTTATATGTTGCTCAAACTTTCTTCTTTGTTCTTGTCCCGTAGCGATGGTGTGCCCCGCTAATAGCCATTACACCCTCTGTGCCACGGGCTGCCCAGAAACCTGTGCCAGCTTAACCTCTGTGACCTGCAAAAGACCCTGTACAGAAGCTTGTGAATGCGATGAGGGCTTCCTGCTGAGTGGGGATGTGTGCGTGCCTGTTAAAGACTGTGGCTGCTCCTATGATGGACACTATTACAAAATAGGAGACATCTTCTATCCAGAGGACGAATGTGTGGAGAAGTGCACATGTGGAGAGAACGGAGCAGTTTCATGTGAAAATGCCAAGTGCCGTCCTGGTGAGACGTGTAGGCTCGTGAACGGTGTGAAAGGCTGCCACCCCGAGGGCCAGGCCAAGTGTGTGGCTTCTGGTGACCCACATTATATTTCCTTTGATGGGCGCAGGTTTGATTTCCAGGGTACCTGCGTTTATGTTCTGGCTAAGGTTTGTGATGATGACAAAGGCCAGCTAACACCATTCACTGTAACCCAGGGGAATGAGAAGTATGGAAATGGAAAAGTTGCTGTGACGAAGTCTGTTACAGTGGCTGTCTATGGTTTTGTCATCTATATTCAACAAAGAATCTCCTGGAAAGTCATTGTAAGTTAAACTGTTTCCATTTAAAACAGATAAAAAACAAAAACCATAATGTTTGTGATTATTTTGTTTAGGTGAATGATGAACTTGTCAAGCTTCCCCTGTTCCTTCATGATGGGCGCATACAAATCACTCAAGAAGGCCGCAACATTATTGTTAGAACTGACTTTGGTTTGACAGTGCTGTATGACACTGTCTATTATGTTGAAGTCATTGTGCCATCCAGTTATGTGGAAAGGATGTGTGGCCTTTGTGGCAACTACAACAAGAACCCCAAAGATGACTTCATGCTCCCAAATGGCAAACCGATCAATAATGTTGATGAGTTTGGAAAGGCCTGGGTCGTGGATCTTCCTGGATTCTTGTGCGGAGGATGTGGTGGTCAGTGCCCAGTCTGTGATGAGGCCAAAGCAGCTTCATTTGGAAAGCCTGAGTCCTGTGGTATCATAAGTGCACCAAATGGGCCTTTTAAAGATTGTCACAGCAAAATTGATCCAGCGACTTACTTTTCTCACTGTGTCTTTGATGTCTGTGCGATGGATGGCAATAAGGATACTCTGTGCAACAGTGTCCTGGCATACGCCCTGGCCTGCCAGAGTGCTGGAGTTCAGATCCAGTCGTGGAGGACAGACTCCTTCTGCCGTAAGAAACACAAACATAAGTACGTAAAAAGGTGCTTTTCTATCCAGTGTTTTAACTACAGACATTTTTTGCAGCTGGTTTGTGCCCAAAGAACAGCCACTATGAGCTGTGTGCTGACACCTGTGGAGTCACCTGTGCTAATCTAATGTACCCAGTCACCTGTTCTAAGGCCTGCTTTGAAGGATGTCAGTGTGACCAGGGCTTGGTTTTTGACGGGGTTCATTGTGTTTCTATGGGCAACTGTGGATGTGAACACAACGGCAGATACCTAACGGTAACATTTATGCTTATACATTAGATTAATGATAATCCGATTTAATCCGATTTTAATTCATCAATCTATCAGATATAGAATGGACAGTAAAACACTAACACAAAGGCTGTTAGATCTTACTGTTGCTTTAAAATGTTTTTTTTTCTTTTTTACATATTGGAATTATTGTACCCTTTTCAAACTTTCAAAACAACTATTTTCCACCTTCAAAACAATGTGGGTGAAGTGTCTTTCCTAAGGACACAAAACGACATCTCCTGGGGTGGTTTTATTGTTCACCTCTAACTTAAACACATTTGTTTACAGGTTGGTGAAACTGTCGTGGATCCAGAATGTAAGTCCAAATGTGTGTGCAAGGCGTCTGGGACAGTGAAATGTCAAAGATTGTCCTGTGACAGCGGAAAAGTTTGTGAAGTCCGAAATGGTGTCAGAGACTGCCACGTGGCACAAGGCCAATGTATCATCAACCAGGATGGCCTTCTCTCCTCCTTTGACGGCATGACTGGACCCATGGGTGCTCTGGGGGCTTTTGAGGTGGCCTCTTTGTGTAATGTCACTGCAGATCTTTGGTTCAGGGTCGTGGTAGACGTACGGAGCTGCAGGAACGAGACCTATTCAGTGGACATAATTTATATATTCACCAGAAAAACCATCATCGTAGTGAACAGTCTGCATGAAGTTTGGGTGAGAGAACAATATCAGAATGATCTCCTTTATCAAACATCTTTTAGTTGTATTACCGGTACTTTGAAATGTAACAATAGTAACACAATAATTATCATTTAGTGAGATTTAGAGATTGTCAAATTTAGATTAAACAAATGTTTTCCTCCTCTAACTTTTCTCTTTTGTTCAGGTAAATGGCAGAAAAGTGTCTCTTCCTCTAAAAGTGAGCTGTGACATATACGTGCACATCTTAGACGGGATCATTATCATCGAGAAGGCGTCGGTTCTTCAGATCAAATTCTCCATCTCGCTGGAGGTCACTGTGATTGTGGACGCCAGCTTCTCCTATAGAATGTGTGGGGCCTGTGGTAACTACAATCACAACTCCAAAGATGACATGATGACGTCAGATGGAAAAAGCGCTGAGGATGTGTCTGCGGTCGTGCGTTCTTGGAGTGCAGGCGACTTTTCAATCTGGTAAGTTTTCAGAAAAAGTACATCAAGTCTACTTTTGATCTAAACTTAATGACCAAACATTGCATCAAATGTTACCAAGCTTGCAATCCAATCAGTGCTTGTCCTCAATGGACACTTAAGTTTCTTCTGGGTGCTGTATCAATTTGAGATTTCAACTTTTAGAATTTTTTGTTGTGTGGCTGAGTGAATTTAACTTGTTATTTGTTATTTTCACAGTGGCCTCTAGTTCTTCCACATGATGGAAATGATCGAGTTTAGAGGTAAAAAACAAACAAACAAAAAGCATTTATTTTGCATAATTATTATAATGTCCATAACCAGCCTTGTGACACATGTTTTTTCTCATAAGCAGGATAACTACACAGCCTACAATCTTCTCCTATCCCCTCGGTTATGGGAATGTATTACCTGTTTCTCCTCGCTTATTTTGGACTAACAGCTCCGTCTTGTGGTGATGGGACCTATCATCCACCTTCAGCTGACTGGACAAAGATACAGCTGTATACGTTTTAAGCATTTTTCTTTAACTGACAAATAAAAAGCATCTCACATTCCGTTCTGCTTATTGTTTTTTTGAGAAGTTGTTTTAGCGGGGCTCAGAGAAATGAGGCTGTGATAGAATGGCCTAGAAATGTGTTTAAGCTACTATTGCTTTCAACAACCTCACTGTCACTTTCCTTAGATTTGAAGACATTTAACGTCACGTTAAGGAGCATTAGTGCCAAACCTTAAATAAGCAGAGGTGGAAAGTAATAAAGAACAAAAGTAAAAGTTCTGAACTTTCGTAAAATGTGTCGGTATCTTTATATATCTTATATCCATATGGTTTATGGGGCTATTTTCTGCACATCCATGGTCCCATTCTACCTAAAGGTTTTGAGTTCATGTTGAAACCTTTAGCAACATACTGATCACAATCAGATGACCCTCAACAGTTCAACAACAGTCCTGCACCTTGAAACCCCTTTTGGTTCAAGAAGGGAAATGTATTAAATTTTAGCCAAATATCTTTTCATCCAAAAAACATAAAATCTGGCTACATGTTTTTAGTAACAGTTTACTAAGAGGAAATAGAATAAATACAATTTAGCATTTTAGATTTGGTTAGATCTGCCTTTATTTTCTTGAATGTCTTTATTTAGGCGTAGACCCTTTGTTCAAAATTGGGACTTGTGAACCATCGGACCAGTGGGCTTGGAGAAATCTAGAAGAGTCTGTGATTTAGGTGTGGCAATCGGGTGGTACTATATAGTGATAAAAGTTAAATTAACCAACAACGCCACCTGGGCATTAATGGGCCAGGACCATGTAGAAAATATTAAAAGGCGCACAGGTAAGGCCATTGATGAGGTAGTGCTGAATAAGTTACATCATTTATTTACAGCAGGGGTGTCAAACTCATTTTGGGCCGCGGGCTGAATTTCGATGCTCAGGCTGGGTCGCGGGCCGAACATAACGTAAAACATAAAACTATTAAAAAATATATAAGAAATAAATAGCTTTATATAGCCTACGCTGTTTTTGAAGAAATTACAAACACGTTTGTTCTCATAAACTAAAATGTATTAAGAAAAACAAGTGTAATTTCACCAACACTGTGCTTCAGTTTATGTGCATCACAACTTCAGGGTTGATCTACAGAGATAAACATTTAGTCTATTGTTAAATATTGTTAAATAGGTATTTGGAACTGAAAAATATTGTATTTGACTTTATAACAAAATAAACTTCTCAAGATTTAAAAACCTTTTAAATGTACTAACTAACATTTCCACATCTGTGAAGTAATCTGTAGTTATCTGTAGTTAAATAAATACAAACACACTTGGAGCGTTTAAAGAGGTTAAGGCCTTGAAAATATAGAATAAGTGCATGAGCCACAGTGTTCCATCAAACCAAACTCTTTTCTCAAATCGTGGGCCAAATATTATGTACAAAATAAACAATAAAAAATGTAAGAAATAAATTTTCTTTCTTACAGCTTAGTAATAGTTGTGGAGACTGTTGCAGCAGCAGGAACAGGAACATGGACTTTTGATGTGATTTCTGATGTGAAATGTTCATATCACAGACATGTTTCTGCTCAAACTCAATATGAGCTCGCTATTTTCATAGTTTAAGTTGATCTTAGTGACAAATGATTCATGTAGTGACTCAAATGAGGTCATTGTGTTTGTGTTCACAGTCACATTAGTGTGGACACAGTCATGTTCATACTTTATTACACTCTGACCTGTGTTTTACCTGTGGCTCCTGATCTGTCCAGGTTTGTAGAGGTTTGGATGTTTTCCTCACAGAGCATCATCACAGAAGTTAGTTTTCTTGTTTTTAGCTCCACTTATAGCACAACTCTAACATCCACAAAACAGTCTTCTTTCTTTCTTCCACGTGTTTCATAAAGCCACACGTCTCTGTCATCGCTCAGACCTCTGCTCTGAGGTGCGTAAGTGCGGTAAAGTGCGCAAACGCGCGTCTTACTTCCCTCTGCACTTCTCCCTCCGCAGTACACACTGCAGTGAAGAGCCGCGTGGGGGAGGGGCGGCCACCAGCGGCATTGTGGGACGTGTAGTTTTAGCGCTAACAAAGGTTACGGAAGTAACTACGGTTCTATGAACGAAAAAATATATACATACATATTTTTTTTAAATATTAATTCAAAATGTTCGGCGGGACGGATTAAAACGTTTGGCGGGCCGGATCCGGCCCATGGGCCGAATGTTTGACACCCCTGATTTACAGTTAGCAGTTTAACAATATACGTGTTCCAATTGTAAAAGTAAACGGAAAACAGAACACAGAAAACGGTGAGCAACAGGGCGATTAAAAGACTAGTAAAAGGCGAGTGAAAGGCAAGTAAAAGGAAAGGGCCAGTGCCGTTGGATATTCATAGTCCCAGACGCACCACGTAAGGCCCCCCACGACGAGCCATTACATTCCTGCCCGACCCGCCCGGTTCCAGCTACACCGGCTGGGGACATGACGACCTCGCAGCCGGCTACACGGAGGACCCCGGTACCGCCAGCCGGACCACACTTTGAATGGGGCGCCATGGAGGGTGGCGACATGCGGCTCTCCCCGCTCGGTCAGAGCAGTCAGATCCACTGGCCCGCAGGTTGGCGGTGCGATCGCAGCTGCCTCATGTGAATACTGCTGTTGTGTCCTTGGGCAGGACACTTAACCCAACTCGCCCCCCAGTGTCTGTGTATATCTGGGGTGTGAATGTGTGTGTGAATGGGTGACTGGTTCCTTGATGTGAAGCGCTTTGAGTACCTTGACGGTAGAAAAGCGCTATATAAATGTGACCATTTAAAAGTACTTAAGTACATCAATTTTGCGGGACATTTAGAAAGAGGTTTACCTTCTGAGACAACCCTCACGACCAACCGGAATGCGGAAGTGGCAGACATGGGACACAAGCAAAGCCCCCGGAAGCCAGGATGGCCGCCCATTCAAGTCAATGAGAGCTGCTCAGTGGCGCATGTCGCCAGTTAGCCTTTAGCTCTTCGGACACTGCAGCCCAGACGTGACGTAGGTCTGCGTCGGTTGGCGTACCATGTGATCATACTGACCAATCAGAGAGAGTTACTAGAGCAGAGCACAGTGTGAGATAAAGCGAAATATTAAACAACTGGTTTTAAGAAACATTTTCACTGACAATGGAAATAATTCTCTCTATCTACTCCCACTTGGCTCAATCCTCAGGAAACATGGCATCTCTTTTCATTGCTATGCAGATGACAGTCAGATCTATGTCCCCCTTAACAAATCTGATTCCTATAGTGTTATGCCATTGCTAGAGTGCCTAAAAGACATTAAAGCCTGGATGTCTCTGACTTTTTAAATTTTAATGAAAAAAAGACTGAAGTCATGGTCTTTGGTGGGACTTCTGTGACCCCCATGGTTGACCTGGGTCCTCTAGTCCAGTGTCAAAAAACCATCATGAGCAATCTGGGGGTGAAAGTGGACCCAGACCTTAAACTGGACAGCCAGATAAAAGCTGTGGTGAAGTCAAGTTTCTTCCAGTTGAGGCAGCTGGTAAAAATAAAACCGGTCCTTCAGAGACAGCATTTTGAAACCGTAATCCACGCCTTTGTCACCACTCGGCTGGATTACTGCAATGCTCTCTACATGGGGGTTAGTGGGTCCTCCATTGCTCGTCTCCAACTGGTCCAAAATGCTGCTGCCCGTCTTTTAACTGGAACAAGAAAATATGAGCACATTTCGCCTATTTTAGCTTCACTCCACTGGCTGCCCGTTCATTTTAGGATTCATTTTAAAACTCTTTTATTTACTTTTAAAGCCTTAAATGGTCTTGCCCCTCCTTACCTTTCCGAGCTGCTACACCCCTACACTCCCAGCCGTTCCCTCAGGTCAGCTGACCAGCTACTCCTGGCAGTGCCACGGGCTAGGCTAAAGCTCAGAGGTGAACGAGCCTTTGCAGTGGCAGCTCCAAAACTGTGGAACAAACTGCCACTCCCCATAAGAAAAGCCTCCTCACTGCCTCTTTTTAAATCGCTTCTTAAAACCCATCTGTTTTCTCTGGCTTTTAACTCCATGTAGTGTGTTGATTGTATGTTTTATATGTGTTGGGAGGGCAGCACCTTTTTATTTATTTTATTTTGTTTATTTTTATTCCATTGATTTTAGTGTGTTTGTTTGATTTGATTTTGTTTTTATATCTTATTTTATTACTTTTATCCTATTTTTGCCTGTCTTTTTACCTTGCTGTGAAGCACTTTGGAACCCACTGGTTGTATAAATCGTGCTATATAAATAAAGTGGATTGGATTGGATTGAATTCTGGTCCTTATTAAAGGTGCCATAACATGCTTTTTTCCACGTTTCGTAGTCTATCCTAAGAGTATAATTGATAATAATAAGGGTTATGCAACACCCATAACATAATAGTTAAGAAACATCACCCATACCTTGGACCCCCTCACCAACCCGGAAATGCAAACGGCTTGGTTTGATATTCGCCCCCACCCTTGCGAAGATCGATCTGGCTCCCCCGCCCAACCCGTGACGTAGTCTCAGAGCGCGTGTGTGCCCCGCTCACCCGTGACGTAGTGTGTGCCCCACAGCTGTCAGCTCCGCGATGCGCCGCTCCGCGCCAGTGAGTGAGAAACGATAGAACTTCAGATCAACACTACTGTTTATTCTACAGCGTGCGCAGAACAGATATATCTATAGATCTATATCTATATCTATATATATATAGATATAGATAAAAGTCTTATGTCCATCGCGCTCTTATTTCCTGGTTTTTCGTATCGGATAGAACTTCTCTCCGTTTATTTTTATTTCCCGGTTGCTGCATCAACTGCCACATCAACCTTCACCATTGTGATAATAGTAAAGAGTGCGATATCATTAATGAAGTTTTGGGCCTCTTTGAGCCGTGTTTCGTCGTAAATCGAAGCAGAAAAACTCCAGGCTTGTAGGGAGACACGAGCAGCGCGGAGCCGGGGGGAAGGGGGCGGGAGGCGGCAGGCGGCAGGCGGGAGGGGGAGGCGGGTGGAGAGGGGGGAGGGTGAAGGTGAGGGGGGATGATGACGCGTGCCTGTGGGTACGACGTGGTCTTGTAGACACCCCCCGTCAGTTTGGAGATTCGAGGAAAGGAGATAGTCTGTAATATAGCTAAACACTGCGGAATCAAACAGCAATGTAAGAAGGTTAAAAGCTCTGAAAAGTCGATTTTGCATGTTATGGTACCTTTAAGTACATGGAATGTTTGATTTAACATTGATTTCTTAAATTACGGATTTATAATCATTCTACAACATGTCAAATTTATTCAGATGACATGTTTATCTACATGCAAAACATGCTAAAGTCATGATTAAGTCCGTATTTAGGTTTCTTGTCTGTGTAATACAGATAACAACACTGATGGACACGAAACGTAACATCGATTAGTTTATACCTGGTAAAACATTCCATTTCCATAGCATTTATTACGTGATTTAGTTTTCCAGGCAGAAACATTTCAAGACATCGCATCTGAGCAGTAGATCCACGGCCCTCGGATCCGTGGTGGTCATTAGTTCCATGATTTGTTCAGTTATTAAACTCATAGATTCATAGTTTTACGCCTGTAGCTTATTCGTGGCATTTGGACTCACCCATGGCATCTCGGCCTGTTTACGTCACCTACACGCGCACTGATTGGTCTAGACGGTCACGAGCTGGGCTAGAGCGTAGCCGAAGCTAACAGCTTAAAATGCGTTTTAAAGACAACTGAAAATCTTAAAATTAGAAAAAGTTCACGACCCATAAATAGGTAAGAATTGCCGCTATATCCGACTTTTCTGAAAGCTCTAGGTGCAGTTTTTCTTTACATTGCGCTCTAGGGAAAAAAACCTTTCTGGACGCACGATTTCTTTGGCTGCAGTACCAATGGAGTGGCCACTGGGGGTTGTAACGACATGTTGTTGTTGTTGTTGTTTTATGGCGGTTGGCATCCGAGTGTTGCATTACCGCCAGACTTTATTCCTCAGACTTTTCGTAGTTGTTGTTGTTGTTGTTGTTGTTTTATGGCGGTTGGCATCCGAGTGTTGCATTACCGCCAGACTTTATTCCTCAGACGTTTCGTAGTCCTCAGACTCTGTCGTAGTCCGTAAAAGTACTCCTTCCATTGCTTTGGTGTTACAAAGCCCATGAGGTCATGATATGTCTTTGTGACTAGAATAGTTGTTGTTGTTTCAGAGACCAACCGGCTTTATTCCAGGGAGACTCTTCTTCATCTTCCTCTCCTTCTTTGACGTTCGGTGCTTCCACCGTACAGCTTTATTCTTTAGGCTTCATTCTATAGGCTTTAATATGTCCACTGATGTCGCTGCTTGGTAGCCGTGCGTCTACGAGACTGGGCGAGGACAGGAGACCACCCCCACCCCCATCTCGTCACTCTGATCACTCTGACTCCCCAAAAGCAGACCCCCATCACTCCGACTCCCATTTAGCGCCTTTAGCCTGTTTTCTATATCTGCCCAATCAAGCTCCTTTGTTCCAAGGAATCTCCCTGCAGCTTTAGCAATGATCCTGATCCTTTCAGTTCTGCTTTGAGTCTGAGCAGCACAGTTTACAACATCCACCATAAAGAGTACAAAATCCTCTCTATCCACAACCAGGGTATTCTCATTAATTCTGGAACCTGCACACTTGGGACCTCCACTCTTGAAACCTTCACACTTCTTGGGAGCCACGCTGGCCTTTCTCATTTCGCCCTGGCTGGGAGCAGCGCTGGCTCCCCTCTCTGTATTTACTCTAAACTCGTTACTTGAAACTTTCTTGACTGCATCTGCATAGGATATACCTTGAGAGACCTTTATTTTCTGCACCTCAGCAGCTCTTTTGCTAAACCTGCATCCCCCGAAGGCAGAGCTATGTTCTTCCCCACAGTTACAGCACTTCAGTTTTGCACCCACGTCACACTTCCCATACTCGTGGTCTCCTGCACATTTACCACATCTTTGCTTCCCTCTACAGACCGCTGCAATATGCCCAAAGCGCTGGCACTTAAAGCAACGCAGGGGCGGCGGAACATATGGCCTGACGCTATAGCACATGTACCCAATGAACACCTTACTAGGCAGGCACCTCCCTTCAAGTGTTACCATTACCGACAAGCTGTCACATCTTACCCCAAACCGGGTCACCTTCAAACGCCTAGCGTCCACCACCGTAACTCCAGTCAAATTCTCCTTAACTTCATCCACAGACGTCGCCGTAGGGACACCTACGATAACTCCTCTGACCGTGTTTCTTTCAGCATCAGAGACAAGAATGTCCTTTCCACCCAGACGTTTAGTTCCAATCGCCTTCCGTTGCTGAGCCGCGTCCTTGCACACGACCAGCAGCGAGCCATCTCTAAGGACACTCGCACTCTTGATCACTCCCACAGCTACAGTTAGGCTCTTTGACAATGCCACTGAATTCCACTCCTTAAAGGATGCACTATCCTGTGCAAGCTTTATGATCACCTTACAGTCTCTGCTCTCACCCCGGATATCAATAGCTTCAGCCTCATCCTGCTGCTCATTCCCAGAACCCTCGGACGAGCTAAGGGACTTTTTACGTTTCCGGGCACGTGCAGGCAGAAAAGGCTGCTCCTCCACGCCGTCCAGAGCGTCTTCCATCCCCGATCCACTCTCCTCCGCCATCTCCCGTCTCTCCAGACCGGGTGTTGAGCAAGGTCTCCTCACAGTTTTAGTCCAGGGCTTGTTCTTCCTCAGAATAGTTGTTGTTGTTGTTGTTGTTTTATGGCGGTTGGCATCCGAGTGTTGCATTACCGCCAGACTTTATTCCTCAGACGTTTCATAGTCCTCAGACTCTGTCGTAGTCCGTAAAAGTACTCCTCCCATTGCTTTGTGTCAGAGACCAACCGGCTTTATTCCAGGGAGACTCTTCTTCACCTTCCTCGCCCTCTTTGACGGTCGGTGCTTTGGAAGTACAAAGCCCATGAGATCATGGGACGTCTTTGTTGTTTTACAAAGCCCATGAGGTCATGGGACGTCTTTGTCGTTTTATCCTTTAGAAGTCCTTCTTCCATCACTTTGGCGTTTCTAGGCCCATGAAGTCCAAGCGCGTTAGAACATCCTCTTGCTCCTCATCCTCGGCTCAGTCTCCAACACCCCCCACCTCTATAAACGTTTACCCAGCCCTGTGCTACATAAGTAAGCAACCACAGCCTGACACAAACCCTGTGACTGGATCGCCAGAACGTTCCGCAGATTGAACTCCCGCCCATCATTCCGAAACCACAAGGCCAACCCGGCCCTTTCCCCATCATAAGCCTCACAGCAAATCAGCACATGCTCGACAGTCTCTGGCACCCGACAGTGACCACACAGACCGGTCGGATGTTTGCCCATCCCACTCAGTGACCAATTGAGTCCAGCATGGCCAATCCTCATGCGGGCGAAGGCCCCTTCCTCCCACGCGTTCCCGCCCATAGACCCGCAAGGACCCACACTACCCTGTATGCGATAGAGATGCCGTCCAGCAACACAGTGGCTCCAAAATTCCTGCCAAAGGCCGACCACATGACTCTTGACAACGGGCTTGACTTCAGACCTGCCCAACTCAACCGCCACATCAATTGATGGCCGCCGAAGGGAACGCCCAGCCAATGCATCAGCCACTTCGTTACCATCCACCCCCACATGCGCAGGGACCCAGATGAAGGAAACCCCCACATCCTTCCTGGACAGGGAGAGCATCAGACAGAAGATGCCATTCAACACATCCTGTCTGCAATCCGATCTCCCAGATTTAATGCTTTGCAATGCAGAAAGGCTGTCAGAGGCCACCACAATGCCGCAACACCGCAAAGCAGATTCCGCCCATTCCAACGGCAACCGTATCGCCATAAGTTCCGACGCGAAAACAGAAAGGCGATCTGTCAACCTCTTCCTGACCGCCAGCCCCAGGTCAGGCACAAAATAAGCGGCGCCAGTACGCCCACTCTCAGGATCCCTAGACCCGTCGGTACAAACAAACACATCACCTGAGTGCTTATCGATGAGCGCCTGAACGGCAAACTGCGGTGCCCTCCCAGCGACTCCTCTAAGCTTGCCATGCAAGCCAACATCAACAGGAGCCGGGACAAACTTCCACGGAGCCATAGCAGACAAAGCCACCGACGGGCTCACACGCAGATCACCAACCCCCGCAAGCCGCGCCTTCGCATTTCCTACCTGGCTGAAAACCATACCGCCAGCCTCACTCTGCCCCCCATCAACCCTGAGAAAGTCCCTCACCGGGTGAGAGCTCGTATGACCTTGCACATTCACCCAGTAAGCCAACAGAAGTTCTAGCCTCCGGAGCCGTAACGGCAATTCCCCCAACTCAACCTGCAGCGCCGAGACAGGGGAGGTCCTAAAAGCCCTACAGCAGATGCGCAAGGCCTGGGCTTGCTCCACATCAAGCTTCTTTAAGTTAGTCTCAGCCGCAGACATGTAGGCTATACAGCCATAATCAATAGCCGCCCTCATGACGGCCCGATAAACACCCAGGAGCGACCTTCTGCTGGCCCCCCAGTCCTGGCCGGATAGACAACGAAGCAAGTTATTCACCCTTTTGCATTTACCACTGACCTCATCAATGTGCCGACGCCAACTAAGCCTCTCGTCAAAGGTGACCCCCAAGAACCTCACCTCCCTGACCTGTTCGAGCACCTGCCCATGCAGTCGAAGGGAGACGTCCCTATGCCCATTGAAGAAACAAATCACTTGAGACTTCCGTACAGACAGTTTAAACCCCCACTTCAGGGTCCACTGCTCCACCTGCTGTATTGCCCTTTGCAGTTTCGCCTCGTAAAACCGGAGATTCCTCCCTCTCACCCATAGAGCGCCATCGTCAGCATAAAGGCTCCTCCCAACAGACCCATCCACGTCGTCAAAGATGTCCTTAATCATAACATTGAACAAGATAGGGCTACACACACTCCCCTGCGGGATCCCATTCTCCACCCCATAGACCCCAGAGTAAGCAGCGCCTACTCTGGTTTGGATACGCCGGCCAGACAGAAAGCTCCGGACCCAGTTAAACAGCTTACCCTTCACACCACACTTCCGCAGCTTAATGAGGAGCCCATCCTTCCAAACCATATCGTACGCCTTCTCCACATCAAAGAGCACCGCAATAACCTTTTCTTTCTGAGCCCTGGCCAGCTGGATATCAGATTCCAAACACAACACGGAATCCATGGTGTTCCTGCCCCTACGGAAACCACTCTGGTGCGCGGGAAGCAAACCCTGACTCTCCAAGAAGTAATCCAACCGCTCGGTAACCATGCGCTCCATCGTTTTCCCGAGCTGCGACGTCAAGGCAATCGGCCTATAACTTGAAGGGTCAGACGCTGGCCTACCCGGCTTCAGAACCGGCACCACCGTAGACCGTTTCCACGCAGATGGAACACAACCTGAATCCCAAACACGGTTGAAAAGACCCAGGACTAGCCCAAGCGTGTCATCAGTCAAATGAGAGAGCATGTCATAGCACACCTCATCTTTACCCGGGGCTGTCTGTTTCGCCTTAGAAAGTGCTCTCCTTAGCTCAAACAAACTAAACGGAAGGTCAAGGTCATCTTGAGTCGAAGGCTGGTGCCCAATCAGCTCAGAATTCTGGGCCAAAGTACTCTCCCTGTAGTGCCTTTCCGCAGGTGAGAGATTGTCAGAGCTGTGCACCGACACAAAGGTGCTGGCCAACAGTTCAGCTTTGTCAACGTCGCTGACTGCTTCAACACCATTCAGTATTAGGACCGGGGTCCCATGACGGCGCTCAACCCCATGCATCCGCTTAATCATCCCCCAAACATCCCCGAGATGCGTTTCTCTCCCAATTTTGGAACAATACCGCCTCCAACAGGCACTCTTGGCCGTTCTCACAGTTTTCCGCACAACAGCGCGGGCCCTCTTGTAGTCAATGAGGGCACCCTCAGTGTGGGCAACCCTTAGCCGGCGAAACGCCGCATTTATCGCCCTAACAGCATGACCACATGCTTCAGTCCACCACGGCACCCGCTTCCTATGTCCACTACCACCACTCTTAGGAATCGTGCCTACCGCTGACTGCGTGATGAGCGAGACAATTGCACTATTGAGATCATCCACCTGAGTCAATCCTCCTTCCTGCAGAACCCTAGAACCATCATCAGCTTTCCTCAGGAAAGCCCCCCAGTTCGCCCTTGCCAACTGCCACCTCTGGATCCTCGTCCATGCTGTGGCTAGCCATACCCTATCCAGATATTATAATAGATCCATGGCTCATTGGCGCATGGCTACGAAAAAGTTTTTTAGTTCCGCATTACTTCCTGAATACTGGTATAGCACCTCCCACTTTTGTGACGTCATCGCCATAAGGCTTTGGCGTCGGGAGCGAGCACGCTGACAGTAGCGTGATAGACTTAGAACAGTCAGCGCGGACTTTTGGAATATTTCAGCTTGAAATAGTCTGTTTACGTAATGTATAATGATGGATTGTTATATCCATCTATAAATATACATGTATCATGTTGTAAAGCTCTGATATTTAAGAGAATTATAAAGAAGTGTTAAGATAAAAAGTCTGGTTTAATGACAATAAATTACATTTAGAGGTGTAATAACGTCCTCATCATTTTCTGTAGTTTTTGGTTTGGGTATTTATTTTGTTATTAACTTTTCAGTTATTAATTTACATAATATATTTTATCAAATGAGAATATAAAATATAATCATCAATCCTGTTACATAATGGAGTTAAGCGGTATTTAATTATATTCACTTTTTCCTTTTGTGTCGTTTTTGTTTCATGTCAATCTTTAATAAATACAAAACACATTTGTTTATTAATGTATTTAATAAGAATAATGAACATGAATGAACTTGTTCAACAAATGTAAATCTGATTATAACTACAAATGATAAATTGATTTTAGCCAGTTTTAGTTGAGTTTTAAAGCTACAATGTGTTGTTGTCGTTGTTGTTTTATGGCGGTTGGCATCCAAGTGTTGCATTACCGCCAGACTTTATTCCTCAGACTTTTCGTAGTCCTCAGACTCTGTCGTAGTCCGTAAAAGTACTCCTTCCATTGCTTTGGTGTTACAAAGCCCATGAGGTCATGATATGTCTTTGTGACTAGAATAGTTGTTGTTGTTTCAGAGACCAACCGGCTTTATTCCAGGGAGACTCTTCTTCATCTTCCTCTCCTTCTTTGACGTTCGGTGCTTCCACCGTACAGCTTTATTCTTTAGGCTTCATTCTATAGGCTTTAATATTTCCACTGATGTCGCTGCTTGGTAGCCGTGCGTCTACGAGACTGGACGAGGACAGGAGACCACCCCCACCCCCATCTCGTCACTCTGATCACTCTGACTCCCCAAAAGCAGACCCCCATCACTCCGACTCCCATTTAGCGCCTTTAGCCTGTTTTCTATATCTGCCCAATCAAGCTCCTTTGTTCCAAGGAATCTCCCTGCAGCTTTAGCAATGATCCTGATCCTTTCAGTTCTGCTTTGAGTCTGAGCAGCACAGTTTACAACATCCACCATAAAGAGTACAAAATCCTCTCTATCCACAACCAGGGTATTCTCATTAATTCTGGAACCTGCACACTTGGGACCTCCACTCTTGAAACCTTCACACTTCTTGGGAGCCACGCTGGCCTTTCTCATTTCGCCCTGGCTGGGAGCAGCGCTGGCTCCTCTCTCTGTATTTACTCTAAACTCGTTACTTGAAACTTTCTTGACTGCATCTGCATAGGATATACCTTGAGAGACCTTTATTTTCTGCACCTCAGCAGCTCTTTTGCTAAACCTGCATCCCCCGTCGGCAGAGCTATGTTCTTCCCCACAGTTACAGCACTTCAGTTTTGCTCCCACGTCACACTTCCCATACTCGTGATCTCCTGCACATTTACCACATCTTTGCCTCCCTCTACAGACCGCTGCAATATGCCCAAAGCGCGCAACGCAGGGGCGGTGGAACATATGGCCTAACGTCATGGCACATGAACCCAATGAACACCTTACTAGGCAGGCACCTCCCTTCAAGTGTTACCATTACCGACAAGCTGTCACATCTTACCCCAGACCGGGTCACCTTCAACCGCCTAGCGTCCAGCACCTTAGCTCCAGTCAAATTCTCCTTAACTTCATCCACAGACGTCGCCGTAGGGACGCCTACGATAACTCCTCTGACCGTGTTTCTTTCAGCATCAGACACAAGAATGTCCTTTCCACCCAGACGTTTAGTTCCAATCGCCTTCCGTTGCTGAGCCGCGTCCTTGCACACGACCAGCAGCGAGCCATCTCTAAGGACACTCGCACTCTTGATCACTCCCACAGCTACAGTTAGGCTCTTTGACAATGCCACTGAATTCCACTCCTTAAAGGATGCACTATCCTGTGCAAGCTTTATGATCACCTTACAGTCTCTGCTCTCACTCCGGATATCAATAGCTTCAGCCTCATCCTGCTGCTCATTCCCAGAACCCTCGGACGAGCTAAGGGACTTTTCACGTTTCCGGGCACGTGCAGCCAGAAAAGGCCGCTCCTCCACGCCGTCCAGAACGTCTACGACCACCGATCCACTCTCCTCCGCCATCTCCCGTCTCTCCAGACCGGGTTCTTCTATGGTGTTTTATGGCGACTGGTATCCATATGTTGTTGTTGTTGTTGTTGTTGTTGTTGTTGTTTTATGGCGGTTGGCATCCGAGTGTTGCATTACCGCCAGACTTTATTCCTCAGACCTGATTGTCTCCTTATTAAGGAGTTTGAGTCTGTGCACTGTTCATTCTTTCATTCATCATCATTATTATTAGAATCAGAAAAGGTTTATTGCTATTGTCAAAGAACAGAATTCACAAACAGTGGAACTTGCTTTGGTGATTCAGCGCAACATAAAACAATGAACAAAGATAAAACAACCTGTATAAGTCAAAAAGAACATACTGTATAAGATAAGATATTCCTTTATTGTCCACACATGGGGAAATTTTGTTGTTGCAACGCAGTAGATACAGAGGAAAAGGACAGATAACTTATAGGAAGTTTAAAAAACACTCTTAATAGAAGAACTCTTATAAACAAAACTCCTATAGACATAACCTCTCATACCTTAATAAGGAATGGAGGGGAAAATAAAGATAAAATAAAAACAGCATAAGACAAAATATTACTAATAATAATGGTAAAATATTATTGCGTTAAATACTGAATATCTCAGTATTTAACAAGAGTTTGTTTCCATGGCTACGCAGTCTTCTGGTGAAAAGGACAACTTCTGTAAACTCCTCCGTTCAGCTCCATCGATTGACTGAGAGAGAAACAGAACATGTCACAGCTTTAGATTTATAAAAGTCATATAACACACACTTCATATGTTTGTCCTGAAGCTGCTTTACAGACACATGTGACACAGCAGTGTCTCTTTTGAAGAACAATTATCATTTAGTTTTTTTGCTCATAACAAAACTAACATATATTTTATAAATTCAAAGAACTGATTCTACTCACTGTTTACTTTTAGTCGAGGCGCAAGTTATTATTATATATATTATTATATATATATATATTATTATTATCTTTGAACAATGAAATTGAATGATGCATAACAAATAAACCAGGAAACTACTTAAAAAGAGTATACAAAATATGAATATATTATACATCATTATATTATATATATATTATATTATAATACCTTAGGAGTCATCAGGAGTTTACTTGAGATGACTCTGTGTCTGTAGTGACCTGTAGTGACCTGTAGAGCTCTGGTCAGCACAGACAGAGAGCAAACTCACTGGTCAGGACGGTCAGCTCTGCTCTGGACGGCTGCTTCACTCTGGAGAAGATGAGAATGATACTCATTAGAACATTGATATATTATGTAGATTTAACAGAGAAAAGCTGGAATATGTTATTGACAGATTTACATTTCGCTCTGTAACACAAAAGTTCCTCTTTTCACATTAATGTTTAAAGCTAGAACCAAAAGTCATTTACTTATGCATAAGTTTAAACCTTAGAAGTTAGAACATAACTGACATGTTTACTAAATCTCAGCACA
Source organism: Eucyclogobius newberryi (assembly GCF_026437365.1). Classification (NCBI taxonomy): domain Eukaryota; kingdom Metazoa; phylum Chordata; class Actinopteri; order Gobiiformes; family Gobiidae; genus Eucyclogobius; species Eucyclogobius newberryi. The sequence continues at coordinate 26,526,052 of NW_027315945.1, read as the reverse complement.
AATTCCATGGAAGTAAATCCATGACATTCATGGAAAACAAGCGTGTGCTTTGCTGTTTAAACACAGCACACTTCATTATGAAATTGGTAATAAAACCTCAAATGTCGTCTTATCAGCCCTGTGAGACATGACTGTCACTTTTAAATACGTTTACATTTATATATGTAAGATATTACCCATTTCAGCAGGTTATATTTGAATTATTGGTAGTTTTTGAATTGGAAATTTCCCCTTCTTTCTCTAGTTTTCCTTGATCTGTGCTTAACCGTTTGTCTATAATAATAATAAGTTATTTATTTGCAGAAGTCATGAGCCATCACAGCAAGCTCCAATGCATCTTTGTGTAGCTAAACGTTAGTTTGTGTTAACTTGTGTTAACTGTGTAATCGTTGTTTTACACTTCACATGGAACGATGTGTGAAACGTGAGGAATGACATACAAACACAACTTACGTGTATCGTTGGTCTAGTCGTGTCACTTTCTTCTGCTTGTGTTTGGTTTCCGTCACATGTTCTCCCGAGGCTCGTTCACGAGGGTTACACCGTTCTCCGGGAGGTTAAAAATGTATTTTAGAAACAGTTGAAGAGTGAAATTCCTTCTATTTTATTTTTAGACTAAAAACAATTTAGCATGTTTGGTAATTTTAGAGGCCGAACTCCTGAAATGGTCCGACCAAAAGGCTGCATTCTGCGGAGTGGCCACTACTCAATTTGGAGCCAGAGGCAGAGGGGGCGTACCCTATCCAGATAATATAATAGATCTATGGACGCAAGAGCTAGGGAGTTTTTATCATGGATGTATTATATTATCTGGATAGGTTTTTATAGTGCAGATGTGCGCCATCTGCCGGCGTGATGGGCACACTGCTACATAGGCATAAAATATGGATCTGAGTTGATTGATCGCAGCTTTTCTAAATATCGACCTCTCTCATCCAAGGAGTTTGTGGACTCTGAAAGCACTGGGGGCTCCATAATTTACGTTTGAGATCACTTTCCGCACTCCATCAGTGCAAAGGAAGGCAACAAGGGACGGAAAAGGGGGCGGCAACGTATGACAAGGGGGCGGCAACGTATGACAAGGGGGCGGCAACGTATGCGATCACGTGGTTTTGTGACGTCGGTGAATGAGCTCTATAGTGAAATTCCATGATAAATTCCTGTTGAACACTGTTTGGCAGGGTGGGCTTTAATTGACTAACCAGCAGGTGGCGCCAAAGCTAAAACCTATAAAACCCAGAGGTCACTTGTTGTACTTCCTCTGACCCACACACTCCACCTGCTGTGTTTGCTTGTGATGTCCCTGCTCTATATGCCAGGTAGTATCATTATGAGTTTTATTTAAACATTTTCCAATTACTCAGTATTAAAAGGATTTTCTTCCATGGCTGAGAGCTTTGTCCTTTGCCTCCCTTAGCGCTCTACTGTGCGCAATGGCCATGAGGTGGCCAGCAGCCCTGTCAGGCAGTTTAGAAGATGACTGGGGAATGTCATCGCTGCACCTTGGGCCTACTGACCTGAGCTGATGTCTAGCAGGTGTAGGTTTGAGGGATCTTCTTCTTGCTCTGCGGTGCGGTCATTTGGACGCTCACAGCTTTTATTCTTCTAGTTCTTCTGGAGCAGGAACCCTGGACTGCAGTCTTGCCTAGTCTTGCTTGTTTCTGTTTTACTGCAATGTGTGAAGAGTGACTGTGGAAATTGTTTTATTGTAAATGTAATGCCTTTAACTGCACTTGTCTTTTGAAGTAACAAATAAGTTAAAGTAAAATAACCTATTTAATAAATTAATGTAATGGATAAATCTACTGCCTCTTCAATGTAAAACGAACCTCTGCCTTCTGTCAAAGTTCCCTACATCAAAGGGTGGCGTTGTTGGTCATTTCAATTGAGTTTTAATTTAAAGGGGAATCTTGAGAAATAAATCACCATCCGCACCAAAACAAAACAAGACCTGACATTCCTACCACACATTCACAATACCAATACAAAGTACATACAACGTCGACCCGGTGGTAGCAGTTACCATGCAAACTAGACAAAATCCAGTACGATTCCAGATGCTAAAGATACGTACTGTATATGTCTAAGAAACGTAACCACATCAAATCATCCAAAAAGTACAAATAGGTGAGCTGATCTATTGCAATAGAATCCATTAGTTACTCCACCTCACCCCATCATCAAAATCACGACATTTGATGCTTTAATAGTTTTAAAAATCTTTAATCTATATTATTTTTTAAAGGTTTACTTTTTGGATGCTCCACTTTTACTTTTTTGCTCCTGTATTTGTATTTTGACTAATAAAATTGAGTACATCTTCCACCACTGATATCAAGTGATATAAATATAAAATAACTGGGTTGTTTACGTCTAACCATGGTATTTTTCTGGAGTAACCTCAGAACAACCCCACCCCCCGTCCTCATTCCTAAGAGAGTCCACCAAGAAGTTACAAGAAGAAGCAGCTGACTTCCCTTTATTGCACAGTCCCGAGGAATCCCAGAGTGCTTTGGACAGTAAAACCGTTATTTATTAGTTATTGGGGAGGCAACTTTCACCATCTTGCCAAAGTGAAAGAAACTTTTGCAAAAGGTTTGTTATCTGAAGAAGCACACACGGTAAGTTGTTTACAACCCCTAACACATACTTCATGCTTTCGTCAAACATCTTTTAAAAAAACGGCTGATAATTTAAAATAAAAGGGTGCAAACTAACAATGAACTCTCTGTGAACCGATTTACACACAGTCTGTAGAAAATAGACGCGCGTTGTTGTGCTGCGCTTTTACGCATGGCCGCAGCTTAGCCAAACTTTTTTTTTCTGTTCAGTTGTTGAAACAAATGGGTTGTACCGAGTTTGCATTTGCGTGTTATTGCTTCACAGTGTGCACAGTCTGTATGCCCACGGCCACGGCAGGGAAAAGTCAACAAAACGACATCCAAACTTGAGCTAAATGTTGCCACAATGCCAACATTGTAGCCTTTGCACCTTCTTCCATCATTTCTTCACTTTCTAATCTGTTTGCGCAGATTTTAGCACGAGTACGGTAATATTAAACTTCATGCAGCTCTGGCATAATTTATCCGAGATCCCTGCCCTTGCCTCAGGCTCATCTGCCTTTATTGGCTTCAGTCCAGGTCTGGGTCGTTAATGCCTGCTCTTCTGCAAACTCCTAACAAACATTATTATTATTATTAGATCATGTCCTGTTCCTGTATCCTAATCCTAAAGCTGCTCTGTGAAGATTTGACACGCACGCACACACACTTCTTCCCATGCACAAACGGAATGCTTTGACTTTCCAAAAATCTACTTCAGTGTACCCCATGCAACACATTGAAGCAGCTTGGATCGTTTGTATTGGCACAGAGCGATTGTCTTTGATGTAAACGGGAGATTAAGGGAATTGACAGACATTATTGGGACAAGCCTCTTTTGGTTATGCCTTGTGCCTCATCAACCTGCTCCATTTGGTAAAGTTTAGTTCTTTGCACCAGCTGTGTTCCTTATGCAGACCAAATGAGAGGGCAGATAACATCCAGACCCACTGACCAGTCATTGTAACTTAACACCATCTTCTTCAACATGAACCCTACTGCCAACCCCTATTTTGCAGCGCTGGAAATAGATGTCCCCATCTTGCACACAGTCTGGCCAGAACAGATTATACCTTTTGATATACAACTTGTTCAATGAAGCAGTTTGTTCCCGCCAGGCATTTCTTGAAGGGCAAGGAAAGACCAAAATATCCTCAGAAAACCTTTGAATTTTTCCGTGAATAAAGATTATTTTTTTTGATGTATTTTATTAAATAAAAGAAAAAAAACAAAACTTTTTTAGTAAATTTGAACTCTTAAAGAATGTTTTGGAGGATTTGGGACATCAATAGGCAGAAAATGTAATAGCAATGATTGACTGTACTACTATAGCAAACACATGTATTTGTCTAATACAGGTACTCGGGACAAAAAGTTGAAGCGATGCGTAGACTATTCAAACCAACCTTGATGTACATATTCCATTTACTGAAGACTGGAGACAACTTTACAATGAACTGTGCCAATCACAACAGCAAAAACAAAACAAAACATGAATTTCCATAATAAGTTGGCAGTATGAATGTACAAAGACTAGAAATATGATATTGGAAATGATCTAAGAATAAAACAATCTTGGAGCTCGAGGTTTAAAGGACAAGTAATGTAATCCAGTAACCTTCACTAACTTTGTGTCCCCCGTTTAACAAAAAATCCTCTTTTCCCAGGTACAATGGAGCTTGTGTTGTTGATGATAAGCGTCTGGGCAGCTCCTGCTTTTGGTAGGTATCAATTTCTTTTAATTAGTGAAAAGTCAAAATCTAGGCATAGCGTTGTACTAGTCTATTTGTATAACAGGCTCGGGGTTTGGCAGGGAGGTGTTTGGTAAGTCTCCTGCATTCGGCTTTGCATGGCCATGTGGTGACTATTTTAACATCCTGTTTAAAATCCTTCATTTCCTGTGTGCTGCTAAATGGCTGCCTGCCAGCTCTCCTTATCCCCAGCACCCAGCAGAACATGCCAACAGTGTCAAAATATGATATAGACGTATAGACATTTTCACTCTGTCAAAACTATTCATATGTTTAGTTCAATTGTTAATCTTTATGCTCTTGCCGGGTCATCAGTGATGTTAAGCAGATTCTCAAAGCAGGCATTTTTTTTTTTTTATCAGAGAAGGAAGAATCATTTTCCAGTATTTGCCAAACATGTCACGTTTGGCCTTTCAGAAAAGAGATGAACATTTGTACATTTGACAGTCGGCTCAAAGGGGACTTCTGTAAACGGCATCACTTCATCCAACTGTTAGGAATGAACTCTTACAAGTCCAATAGCAGACTTTTCTTTTGTTACAAGTTAACATGTTGTTTTATTTATTCAACCTAATAGAGTAAAGGTTGCTGTCTTGTACACAGTGTAACTTTTGGGGGTGATTGGGTTAGGGTTAGGGTAATGCTTGTTGTTGCCCGGAATGTTCCACTGTATGGCATTATACTTTTCTATCTTGCATTTATTTATTTAATAACCATGCATTCTTACTATGACCAAACACGTCTCCAGGATCTCCTAAGGATCCAGTACTTTGGCCTAGTGTCAACAGCTTGTCACCGTGGAGATGTATACGTTTAAAGGGGTACCACATAAAATTGAGGAACAGCTTGGATGTGTAATTTTATTTTATTTTATTGGGGTGAATTAAATACACTTTTTGCAGTTTTTATTTAGCACATTAATACGCCTCATAATAATTGTGCTCATGATTACATATATTATTTATTTTGTAGTGGACTATAATCATATATTTGCCACTAGATGTTGCACAAACCACCACCAGTACAAGCTCCGGTCATAGTTCACAGGGAGGAGGCTTCAGAAGGGCCATATGTGGTGGAGGGAGGGGCCTGGACACACACTTCAAAGGAAAGGAGAACAGTGACCCCTCATGGTGGAAATGAGTCACAGTGTCCAATGGTAACAAAGGTAACAGTGTCCAATGGTACTCCACCTTTGGACACTGTTATTGTGGTTCACAGTGGGCCTTTTAATGACATACTGTGGAACATTACTGTCAAAGCAATAGTATCGCGAAGACAAGCAGGTGGCGGACCCTCTAAGTAAAAAGTTACATAGTGCAGCTTTAAAGAGCCTTAAGAAATGGGTGAACCAAAAACATTTGATCAAGGTGTCAAATTGGCACATAGTCTGTTGGTGCATAATATCAGGATGAAAGTGACCGTGGGTTCAGAGGTCAACATTTAAATCTGTCTGAGGTCATGAGTGAAGACAGAATTACACGAATGATCTGAGGCATCTGGGCTTTACAAAGTAATAATACATTTTTATTATCGTAATTCGGTTTGCAAATTTTAGTATTGCAATTATTATGAGAAAAAAAAAACATTACAATTGTGTGGTTATTCGTGATTACTGACACCAAGCAACAACTCTCTATTATTTGTGCTCTACCTGCTGTTGCCATAGACTTGCTCATTACATTGCACCACTCCTGCCATTTAAACTAAGACAGGAACTCTTACAGAATTTAAAAGGGCACTGTGTAACTTTCACCTGTTTCACTCTTTCAACTGTGGGACATTCCAGACAAAGTAATAACATCTTTGTGGAGAAGTGACAGTTTTTCCACCAGAAAAGTTACAAAGTGCAGCTTTTAAAGAGAGTTGTTCTAATGTAAAGGCTTTTGAATGTGGCGTAAAACTAATTTGCCCTAAATTGCTCACTTGCTTCCATACCTGGTGACTTTGCACTGACTAATATTTTTCTTTTTGTCCCACAGTTTCTGCTGCTGACGGGGACAATGGTACGTTTTTATTATAATGGAAATGTAGAAAAGTGTAATTAAGATAAGCTGCGTTCACATTTTAACTACCATATAAATAGGCTCCGGCTCTAAACCGCTTAATGACTAGATGAATGACTCTGGCCTCAGCCAGCTGTGAAGTGTGGCAATGCTCTGCTGCTCATTTGTTCTTTCTCTTCTCTCTTTTGACAGACAGTGCATTTAATTATGGTAAGTACTGCACAGACATGATCTCTTTATAAGTGTGTGGTTCAATGTACTTCATTGTGGTAAAACTTTCCAATTAAAGTTAATTTTGAGCTCTCACGTCACTATAGTTTACATTCTAATTAGTATTGCTGGGTGCATTGGCTTGCTCAATATATATCTCATTTTAATCACTAAAAGTAACATACTTTTTCGAGTATAGATCACAATCAGATGACCCTCAACAGTTCAACAGTCCTGCACCTTGAAGTCTTGGGTTCAAGAAATTGAACTAAAATTGAACAAGACATTTCGTCTTGTTCAATTTTAGCCATAGGCTTTCCAATAGCTAGGCAGTAACTTCTGCCCATTGCCCAAATATCTTTTAATCCAAAAAACATAAAATATGGCTAAATGTTGGCTAAACAGTTTAAGAATAAATACAATTTAGCATTTTAGATTTGATTAGATTAGATCTGCCTTTATTGTCTTATAGTTAAATTCCTGTTGGACAAACAATTGTCACAAAGACTCACCAAAACAAGACATGACATTCCAACCACTACACATTCACAATACCAATTCAAAGTACATACGTCAACCCAGTGGAAGCAGTTACCATGCAAACTTGACAAAGGCCAATGCCATAGTTTCCAGTCAGAGGCATCTACAGTCCTGATGCTAAAGACACATACTGCACATGTCTAAGAAACATTAACCACATTAAACCATCAACAAAGTACAAATAAGTGAGCTGATCTATTGCAATAGAATCCGTCAGTTAATCCACCTCACTCCATCAATTAATACACGCACTACAAAAGGTCTTTTAATGCTCATTTAATTATTTAATGTATTTATTATTAGTCCATGGTGAAATGTCAATGGAATTTCACCTCTGAAACCCGAGAGCTGAGCAGAACTGTCGAGCTCCATTCAAGGAGCACCACTTAATCTTTCTTTTTGCTTCTTTTCCCCTTTCAGACTATGAATCGTTGAGGATTGGAGGCCTGTTTTTTGCGGTGGTCCTCTTTGTCTTGGGCATTGCTCTTATTGTCAGTAAGTATTTTCTCCATGCGCACGTGTTTAGGTGTTACTATACACACATCCTTGTGATTGAGCGACTTTATGGTGCCCTGGTTTCATATAGAGGTGCACAACAAGCGGCCCTGTGTTCCTGGGACGTCTTGAGGGAAAGAAAAATGATGCTTCTTGCTGTGGCTCAGTTCTCAACACCATCATGCTCTGTTTATCACAGAAATTTGACTTTTATAACTTCTGCCCTTCTGCCTTTTCATCCTTGCACCTGACAACACATACATATTATGGTTTGAAGCCTGAGGCATATCCCATCAGTTGATTAAATACAACCAATAAATATAAGACAAAATATGATAGATCCAAATACATGAAAGTGCAGTATTTTTCTAATAATTACTTTGTTTGGTGGGTGATAATCATAGTTTTACGTCAGTCAAGTGGCAGTTGTGAAGAAAAGTAAAAAAATAAAACAGTCACAGGAAGTATAGTGCTGAATTCTAAATGTGAATAATCAATGTACAAGGCTTCTATAGAGTAGCGAGGTTCAGAGTGAATTGGGGATAATAGAGAAGGGAGGAGTCAGAGTCACTGCTGCACTGGCATATGTGCGCTGCGCCTTAAACACTCGATCACCGGGCAGCAGTGCATGGTCACGAGGTAACGATTACCTCTGTTGCTCGTGTCCAACCAGGAAGTAAAATTATAAGCCTCACTAAAATTGAGAAACTAAGGGAACCTAGAATCTCAAATATAATTATCATATGCACTTTAGGTTTATGTGTCTTATACAGCAACAGCCATAAAATAAGTCATGACACATAAATAACTATGAATGTAATGGAAAAGGTTATTAGTTTTTCTGTTTCCTGCAAACTTTAAACAATATTAGATGGATCTGGAATAGATGTTGCAATGGACGTCCTAGCCCAGAAAAAATAAACGCCTTTAAAACTTTTACAACATGAAGAGTGCCTTAGTTTCATTGTTTACCTATTTATTATTATTATTTTTTGCAATAGATGTTGTTTGGTGCCCTCTAGTGATATATGTCTAGTAAGCATGGAAGGATGTTAATGTTCCGCAATATTACTCTGAGGTTGATTTTTCTCTACTTTTCATAATAAAAGTGGTATCATATTTTGAGCGTAATCCAGGAAAGCAGAGGATTAAAAGTTTCTCGTGACTTCCTGGACGTTCAGGATGTTCAGATTTTTTCCTCAGCATAGCACTTAGTTACTTCTCATTTGAGAGTGGAATACAGTTTGTTGTAAATTGTAATTGCTGTAAAGGCAATAACAAATCACACGCCTTTCCTTGTGTTTACAACAGGCCGGAAATGCACCTGCACAGGTGACCAGTCCAGGTAACTTTTGTGAAATTGTTGAAAATGATGTTTTAGTTATGAATGCTGATAACATTTTGTATTGTTCATGTGAAGACCAAGAGGGGCTGATGCTGAATCAGGTGTTCCAAGAGGTATTTTCACTTTTATAACTGACACACGATTTTCATAAAGCCAATTAAATCCTCAACATTGTTTTCCAGCTTAAATGCAGTACAATGAAGTAGAGGTGAGTTTTTGTATGTATCTAATATCTACATAACTGTATCACATAAAAATCTACAGTTCATTTGATATAATCTTTGTTTGCCTTTTAGATTACCATAACAATTGAACAATGAAGCTGAAAATGTCACTTTCCATAAATGTGAATTATTATACTGCTTATGTTTGTATGTTGATGTTTTCATATGAACAATAGTAGCTAAATAGTGAGCCAATAAAATGTATTATGTAGCGGTTTGATTGCTAGAGGACTGAGTTATTTGCTGTCTGTTGTTTTTAGCTGGTCCTTTGCAGTGCACCGGAGCTCTCTGTCATAGTGCACAACTGCTCCTGCTGACACAGCACACTGGTCACTTACTCACACAGTCTGCTGCTTGTATATTTTCATTCACTCGTAGCTCCCAGGCAGCATCAGCCACCATCCCAAAGACTACCTCTTTATGATGATCCCACTATTATTGTGTGTGATTGCACCTTACCAATTAAATTGTAGCAAAGATAAGACCAAAGACCAAATGGATTTACTACAAATTAAAGAATACACTGTTGTCTCTATTAGATAATTTCACATCTGCATTTGACTCATGCTTTATGTCTCTAGACTTAAACAACCTGTCACAAGTAGTGGGGAACCACAGTGGACCCATTTCCAGATCTTGAGTGAGGATTATGGTCATGAGTATGAAGCTGGAGGATTAACTGCATGTTTTAGGTTTTATGTGGCAGCACAGGGCGAACATGCAAATTCCACACGGTACAACAATTTAGTCAAACTTACTGTTTCAAGGGGTGAGCGCCATACTTTCAAATGTCTAACTTTTACTACTTGACTATGACTATCAATAAATGATTTATGAAATTGATTTCAGGCCAGTCTAATACATTTAAATCCATATCATAGAGTAAAATATTTTCTCATAATATTGGAAACAAATGCAAAGATCACTGGTTTAATTTGTAGTTTTAGTATCAGAGCCCAAAGTCACTTTGCCCAAAGTCACTGGGATAGGTTCCAGTCATCCGCAACCCTGAACGGGAACAAGCAGTAGGAAATTGAGATGCTGGTAACATAAACACAGCCTCATTTCTCTGAGCCTCGTTAAAACACCACATTTAAGTGACAAATTCAAAACTTTGCAATCAAGCATGTGAAAAAATCCAAGGACATGGTTTTGTGGATTTGAAATAACATTTGTTAAGCAATGTACAAACAGGAATATAAAACATCCTTTATTCGTCCGAAAAATAAAAATGATTTCGCGAATATAATAAGTTCATCTTTGTTCAGCTGGAGGTGGGTGATACAGCTTTTCACCACAAGATAGAGCTGTTGGTCTAAAATAAGAAGAAACAGAGCCAGTCCATAATATTCCCATAACTAAGGTGATAAAAGATTGTAGGCTTTGCAGACATAAAACTTGTAAATGCTTTTCAAACATGGCTCTTTAACCAGCTTTAAAGAAACACGTGTCACAAGGTTGAATCAGGACATAATCACACACACAAAAATATATGGTGCATATTTTTGACACGAACCAAATAATTAGCTTCACTAGAGGCCACTGTAAAGAAAAGAAAAAGGAGTTAAATCCATGTTCTTTCAGCCATAACAAAACTCCAGACACAAACGGTTAACTGTCGTTTCCAAAATATTTTGTTAAAGGAACTGTTTGAAACCTGCTCTCTTACTTTTTCATTTCTTTTTCCTTTTTATTCCTTTATTGTCCCACATGGGGAAATTTCATTGGTGCAACGCAGGTAGATACAGAGGTAGATCCAGAAGAACAGATCACTTATAGGAAGTCTGAAAAACACTTTCAGTAGAAGATCTCCTATAAATAAATAAAAACTCCCATAGACAAATAAATAAATAAATAAATACATAAATACATAAATACCATTGCATGTGATCACGACAGTAATTGCACATGAATATGTGTCACGACAGCACATAGATTGCACATGAATTTCACAGTAATTGCACATGAATTGCACATGAATTCCAACAGCAATTGCACATATGACAGAATTGCACATCAGTATTAGGTTAGGTCGGTATTGCGAGTGTTCAGTACTAACAGTTTTTGTTATAAAGTCGGACAGCAGCAGGAAGGAAAGACCTACGGAACCTTTCCTTCACACAGCGAGGGTGGATCAGTCTCTCACTGAAGCTGCTCTCCAGAGCAGACAAAGTGTCCTGCAGGGGGTGACACTCATGGTCCAGCATAGATGTGGGGGCGCCCTGGGGCGCCCCCACACTGCAGGTCCGAGTGTCAGACACATAGTTCCGGGCTCTCACAAACTAGGGTCGGTCCGTGAGGTAGTCCAGGATCCACTCTGCCAGGTCATACTCCACACCAGCCGTCTCCAGCTTGTCCCTCAGGAGCAGCGGCTGGATGGTGTTGAAGGCGCTGGAAAGATCGAAGAACAGAATCCTCACAGAGCTGCCAGGCTTTTCTAGGTGAGAGAGAGAGCGGTGCAGCAGGGAGATGACGGCGTCCTCCACTCCGATGCCAGACCGATATGCAAACTGCAGCCGGTCCATGGCTGAGCTCACGGTGGAGCGGAGGTGGTCCAGGACCAGCCGCTCCAGTGTCTTCATCAGGTGGGGCGTGAGAGCCACTGGCCTGAAGCTGTTGAGGTCTTTGGGGCGCGGTGTCTTAGGCACAGGTACCAGACAGGAGGTCTTCCAGACCTGTGGTACCACCCTCAGCTTCAGGCTCATGTTGAAGACATGCTCCATAACTCCACACAGTTCATCTGCGCAGGACTTAAGGAGCCTGGGGCTGATGCCGTCAGGTCCTGCTGCCTTCCTCACTTTAATCCTCTTCAGCTCACTCCTCACCTGTGCTGCTGTGACAGTCAGTGGTTGGCAGGGGGACCGTGTGCTGGGGGGATGGGTGAGTCCAGGCGAAGTGGGGAGCTGATGGTCCAGGGCAGATAAGCGAAGAGGAACAGATGCAGGGCATTGTCCAGCTGTGGAAGAGGGAGCATGCAGCTGTGCAGGGGGAGGGGCGGGTGACCGATCAAACCTCAAGAAGTGAGCATTTAAATCATTCACCCACTGTAGATCCCCCTCTGTCTGGGCAGGGGGGATTTTGAAGCCCGAGATGGTTTTCAGGCTCCTCCACACTCCCTGAATGTTCTTTTGCTGCAGCTGCTCCTCCATCCTCCTCTTGTAGCCGGCCCCAGCCTGCCTGATCTTCCTCCTCAGCTCTTTCTGCACAGTCTTCAGCTCCTCCTTGTTCCCTGACCTGAAGGCTCTCTTCTTCTCCTTCAGCAGAGCCTTCAGTTCACGGTTAATCCATGGCTTGTTGTTTGTAAAACACCGCACCGTCCGGGAGGGAACAATGTTCTCAAAACAGAAGTTGATGTAGTCCGTGATGCACTCTGTGATGGTGTTGATGTCCTCCCCATGTGGGTCATAAAGCTCAGTCCAGACAGTGGTGCTGAAGCGGTCCCTCAGAGCCTCCTCGCTCTCAGCAGACCACATCCTCACCTCACGGGACACCACAGGCTGCCTGCGCACGATGGGTTCATACACAGGCCTCAGATGTACAAGGTTGTGGTCCGAGCTGCCCAGGGGAGGGAGGGGGGAAGAGGAATAAGCCTCCTTGGTGTTGGCAAAAAACAAGTCCAATGTTCTATTCTCTCTGGTGGGGCAGGTAACATACTGGGTGTATGTTGGTAGAACAGAAGAGGGAGAAGCGTGGTTAAAGTCACCAGATATGAGGAAGAGAGCCTGTGGATGCTGTGTTTGCAGCCTACAAGTGCAGGAGAGCAGTGCTTCACAAGCATATTCAGCATTGGCAGACGGGGCCACATAGACTGCGATCAAAATCACATGTGAGAACTCCCGGGGCAGATAATATGGCCTCATGCCAATAGCCAATAGTTCAATATCCTTGTTACATAGCTGCTCCTTCACTGTGCAGTGTTCAGGTTTGGACCAGCTCGTGTTCACATACACCGCCAGACCTCCACCTCTTTTCTTCCCACATTCTCTCGTTCTGTCCGCCCGCAGCAGATGAAAATTGTCCAAACCTACAATAGAGTCTGGCATTTCTGCTGTTAACCAGGTCTCTGTGAAAATCAAGACGCTGCTGTCCCTATAAATCCTCTGGGACCGCATGAGGCTCGCTATTTCCGTCATTTTATTTTGAAGGGACCTCACGTTACCCATGACTACGGCGGGAACCGACTTCCTGTTTTCTCCTCTCTTCTCTCGGAGTTTACGTCCAGCCCGTCTGCTTCGTTGCGTTTTCCTTAGGATGTCCGCCGGGATAACGTGACGATCTCCGGGTAAGACGACTGTTCTCCGCAGTTTCATGAGTTCCTCCTTTGTGTAAACGCGGTACGGCGCCGGCCGGGAGGCGGGGCCGGAGCCGGGGGACTCAGAGCCAAGACACATAGCAACGACACGACGAAAACACTCAATCCAGCCGAATAAAGTCAAAACAAGTTAATTTAAAGCGATTCCAGTGCGTGTCCCGATCGTTCGTAAAGTTCCTCTTTCATATAAACGTGTATATAAACGTGTACCGACGACACGCCGTACTTTAGCGCGGCCGGAGGGCGCGGGGGGGGGGGGGGGGGGCCTGGTGGGCTCGCTCGGAGCTAGCTCACGTCACAACAACACAACGAACACAACGAAAAACGCTCAAATCCAGCCGAAAAAAGTCAAAAACAGTTGAATTAAAAAAACTCTTCCAGCGCGTGTCCCTATCGTGCAGTAAAATAGAAAAAATATACTAACTATATTTACAAAATATAGGAGATAAAGCACAATAAGTGTGAGAAAGAAGAGAGAGTGTTTACACCGGACTGCCAGCTGTACCAGCGCCTTATGACGTACCAACGTTACTGTTTTAAATAAAGTATTACTATCACAACAACTGAACTTTGGTTGCCAAGATTCTCATGAGCAAACCATGCCCCGTGTTCAGCTCAGAACCTATGTTGTAGTTTTTGCAACTAAGAAATTATCTTTATCGGGGGATTCAGACTCATATTTCAGAAATCTAGAATCAAAACTTTCTGTTCCTAATGTATATTATATGTTGCACATTGCATTCCATTGCAGGCAATCTTTAAAGGCCAAGCTCAGGCCTCGGGGGGGCTAAACGTACGCACAGAACTAAAGACAAGGGCTCAAATTAATATAGCACCCAGAAGAGTCTTAAGTGTCCTTGGATGACAAGCAGTGATTGGATTGCAAGCTTGGTAGAGTTTGATGGCCATGCTTGTCAGCCTCACCTGCTTTTTAATCAGTAATTACCACGGGGGATTCTTTGCCATTTCTTAATTAAATTGGACTAAATGCAATTAAAAGCCACAATCTCATTCCGTTTGGTTCCTGCTTTTATAAGAATACTAGGTTGAATGGTCCAATCACTGGGCTATCTAATCTTAATTATTTCAGGGGTCACATTAAGTCTTGCCAGGGCCAAAAAGTTAATGTTTAAAATTTAAGATCAAAAGACACGATGTACTTTTCTTGAAAACTTACCAGCTTGAATAATCACCGGCACGCCAATAACCCACGACCGCAGACACATCCAAAGTGATTTTTCCATCTGCCATTGTCATGTCATCTTTGGAGTTGTGATTGTAGTTACCACAGGCCCCACACATTTTATAGGAGAAGCTGGCGTCCACAATCACAGTGACCTCCCTTAAGACGCAGTATGTGACCTGAACAGCCAATGCCCTCTCGATGACTACGCTTCTGTCTGAGATAATAATAATAATACATTTTATTTGTAATGCACTTTACATTCCAATGGAATCTCAAAGTGCTAACAGAGGCTAAAAACAACAAGCAAGTCACAGAGTTGTGCACATATGTCACAGCTCACTTTTAGAGAAAGAGAAAATTGTCCGAACAAAAACATGCAGCTGTTTGGTCCCCCGTCCCAGAGTCCTGCAGACGTACAGGTCCTGCAGAGATGGAAGTCTGCGGCCGATCACCTTCTCAGCAGAGCGCACTATGCGCTGGAGTCTCTGTTTTTCCCCGGCTGTGGCTCCAGCGTACCACACGGTGATGGAGGAGGTGAGGATGGAGTCAATGATGGCCGTGTAGAACTGCACCATCATCTCCACTGTCAGATTGGCTTTCCTCAGCTGCCGCAGGAAGTGCATCCTCTGCTGGGCTTTCTTGATGAGGGAGCTGATGGTGGTGTCGAGGAAGCGGAGGGAGTCTACGGTGGTGATGGGGGAGTCTTAATAGTGAGGGAGGGCTGTGACTTTCCTGAAGTCCACAATCATCTCCACTGTCTTCTGGGCATTGAGCTCCAGGTTGTTACCGCTGCACCAGGACACCAGCCGGTCCCCCTCCCTCCTGCAGACAGACTCATCCCCGTCCTGGATGAGCCCGATGAGGGTGGTGTCGTCCGCAAACTTGATCAGTTTTACGGAGTCGTGGCTGGAGGTGCAGCAGTTTGTGTACAGGGAGAAGAGCAGAGGAGAAAGTACACAGCCCTGTGGATTTCCTGTGCTGATAGTCCGAGTGTCTGAGACATTCTTTCCCAGCCGCACCCACTGCCTCCGATCCATCAGGAAGTCAGTGATCAACCTGCAGGTGGAGTCAGGCACGTTGAGCTGGGAAAGGCTGTCCTGGTGCAGAGCAGGAAGGATGGTGTTGAATGCAGAGCTGAAGTCCACAAACAGGATCGTGGCATAGGTTACTGGGGAGTCCAGATGTGACAAGATGAAGTGGAGTGCCAGGTTGATGCCGTCGTCCACAGATCTGTTGGCTCTGTAGGCGAACTGCAGGGGGTCCAGCAGGGGGGAGGTGAAGGTCTTGAGGTGGGGCAAGACCAGGCGTTCAAATTAGTTCATTAATACAGACGATAGTCAATAAGGCCAGTGATCTGGGGCTTCTTATGGACAGGGACAATGATGAATGACTTGAAGCAGGATTGGATTTCCGAAATAGTCTGTTTTCATTCTGTTCGTGAACTGAGGGAGTAGTGGGGAGGTGGGGGGTACCGGGGTTGGGTTGGCAGAGGTGGCCACTGTGGGAGAGGAAAGATGGTCACATCAAACCTAGAGTAGAAGGTGTTGAGTTGCTCAGCCAGTTTCCGTTTATCTGCAGCATGGGGGGCTCTGGACTTATAATTGGTGAGAAGCCGGAGCCCACTCTACACAAAGGCGGAGTTAAGGTTGGAGAACTGCTGCTTCAGACGCGTATTGTACTGTGATCTAGCTCTCGATACCTCCCTGCATCTTTATAGCGTTCTCTGTCTGCGGCCTTTACTGCCTTATATTAGTTTTGGTATGAACCAGGTCTGTCATTATTGAAAGTGACTTTGGTGTGTGTTGGTATAATGCTGTCCTCACAGAATCGAATGTATGATGTCAAAGTGTCCATGTACTCATCCAAACTATCTGTGGCAGCTCTGAAAACCTCCCAGTCTGTAATGTCCAAACATGCACGTAGCTCCTCCACTGCCTCACTGGTCCACTTCTTAGAAAACCTCACCACAGGTTTGGAGAGTTTCAGCCTCTGTCTGTACGTGGGGATCAGGTGAACCATGAAGTGGCCTGAAAATCCCAAAGCAGCAGAAATGCGTTGCTGACTGTTGTGCAACAGTAATCCAGCGTTTTCTGCTCTCTGGTCGGGACTTATTGTTATTGCTTGTAGTAACACCATTGAAGAGCAGGAGGACTTGGATGGCATGGTCAGCTTCAATGACCAGTGGTGTGGGGTATTTGTAGGTGATTTCCTTTGAATCTCTTTCATTCATACTAAAAACATCTATCTGTAGTGACGCAAGTATTCTGTGATGCCTGGATATAGACACTGTCAAATTCAGTCTGGAAGCTCAGTGGGGGTATGACGAAGTTTGCACCAGATTTGCTAACTGGCAGCAGCTGCTCATAGACGTGGTTACATCTGGTGAAGCACAAGGTACAAGATTGACCTGAGAAAACGGCAACTGGTTTTATAGAGGTAATTTATGTACCAGAGAGGTTGGCCGTGCTCTGAAACTGCACTTTCAAAAGGCTGAATGTAGCAGTGTGCCCGTCACGCCGGCAGATGGCGCACATCTGCGCTATAAAAACTCTGCAACTCTTGCGTCCCATGTCCGCCACTTCCGCATTCCGGTGGGTCGCGAGGGTTTGCCTCAGAAGGGCAGGTAAATCTCTCTCCATGTCCCGCTAAATCTGTGTATGTAGTTTTTAAGACTAGCGATTTATGTATTTTAGTGCCGTTGGATGCTGGACGCTGCACGCCGCATGTCGCCACCCTCCATGGCGCCCCATTCAAAGTGTGGTCCGGCTGGCGGTACCGGGGTCCTCCGTGTAGCCGACTGCGAGGTCGTCATGTCCCCAGCTGGGGCCCTCGGTGTAGCTGGTACCGGGCGGGTCAGGCAGGAATCTAATGGCTCGTCGTGGGGGGCCTTACGTGGTGCGTCTGGGACTATGAATATCCAACGGCACTGGCCCTTTTTGTTTTTCCTTTACTGGCCTTTTACTTGCCCTTATACCTTTTGTATTTACTAGTATTTTAATCGCCCTGTTGGTCATCGTTTTCTGTGTTCTGTTTTCCGATTACTTTCCTGTCTGTTTACTTTTACAATTTAAACACGTATACAATATTGTTAAAATGCTAACTAAATAAACAATGTAACTTATTTAGCACTGCCTAATCAATGACCTTACCTGTGCGCCTTTTAATCTTTTCTACATGGTCCTGGGCCCATTAATGCCCAGGTGGCGTTGTTGGTTAATTTAACTTTTATCACTGTGTACCACCCGAATGCTACATGAAGGACTAGCCGTATTTTGTTGCAATTCTGGGTACACAACACTCTGTAATACAAGAGCACCTGTCAGACTGATTTCTACTTTGTTGGGCTCCTTCCTGTTTGTCACTGCAAACTCATCATAGGTGCCACTATGAGATCCACCAGGAGTTAAGATTAAATATTCAGTGCCCCATTCAGTATAAAGCAAAATTAAAGAGGTTTCAGTAGTATAGAGCTTGTGGTTGATGGAGGGTAAAGTGATTTTTTTGAGAAGCTCCAATGAGGACTGTGTTAGAGGACTTCCCAGTGCCGTGCACCTCTACTTCATTGGGCAGGGAGATAGTGACCCCTTTTCAACCTTTAGGTGCATTAAATCCAGAAACATAGCATGTCAACAGTAACTATAGTGTCTTTGTCAACAGCATTAATATGCCGTTGGAAGCTTAGGGTGCCAGCGTTTTGGCTATAATTCGTCCAAAATATGAGGGTAAACTCCGTACCTGCCGACCAAATCTGAAAAAAAAAATTAAAATAAAATACCCTAACTGTGGTTAGGGCTAATCCGAGACCGCTGGAATACCAGGTGCCACAGTGAGGTGCTTAAAGGTGCCATAACATGCTTTTTTTCACATTTCGTAGTCTATCCTAAGTGTATGATTGATAATAATAAGGGTTGTGCAACACCCTTAACATAATAGTTTAGAAAAATCACCCATACCTTGGACCCCCTCACCAACCCGGAAATGCAAGGCGGGAGGGGGAGGCTGGTGGAGAGGGGGGAGGGGGAGGGTGAGGGGGGATGATGACGCGTGCCTGTGGGTATGACGTGGTCTTGTAGACACCCCCCGTCAGTTTGGAGATTCGAGGAAAGGAGATAGTCTGTAATATAGCTAAACACTGCGGGAATCAATCAAAAAAACACTCTGGGTACATAAATGAAGCACAAATAGCAATGTAAGGAGGTTAAAAGCTCTGAAAAGTCGATTTTGCATGTTATGGGACTTTTAAGGAACTGTTGTTGCGTCCTTAGCCAAGACACTTCACCACATTGCCTAGAAAAAGCTTTGAGTTAATTGAAGGTGGAAAAGCGCTGTATAAATACATTGCAATAATAATGATGAATAGAAAGAAATAGGTTGCCCCATGTGGTATTGAAAGTTGGGTCAAATACAAATAATGAATTTCCCTCGCAAGGGATTATAAGTGTAGGCGCAGAACATCTCTGTTTTTACTAACTTAATGTCTCTGTACATTGCCCCTACACATAAGATACTGTTTATTATACCGCACATACAGAGACGAGAAAAGCATATGTATCCCATATACTTAACAGTCAGGTCAGGGGACTTGTATCCTGCTGTGAGAAATAAACTCACATTTACAGCTGATGTTTTCTTATGTACAACGCTGTCCATCACTTTGGTTTTATTATATTTTTATCACTCCCGTCACTGGACTCACCCTCTGACATATGTATGTATGTATTATTAGAATTGAAATATCGAAAAGTACAATTAAGATAAGCTGCGTTCTCATTTTAACTTGGCGCTGGCACAAATACCTAAATGAATGACTGTGGTGTTAGCCGGCTATAAAGAGTGTCAAATTATGCTCTGCTGCTCATTTGTTCTCTCTCTTCTCTCTTTTCACAGACTGTACTGCACCATGTTAGTTGCTGCACAGACATGGTCACTGTATTCTACTGACTCTGTTTCTTTATGCCATAGAACAGAGAAAGGCAATAACAAATCACATGCCTGTGGAAAGTTATGTTGTTTTAGTTATGAATGCTGTTAAAATTTGGATTCTTCATGTGAAGACCAAGAGGGGCTGATGCTGAATCAGGTGTTCCAAGAGGTATTTTTTATTTTTATAACTAACATACAATTTTCATAAAGCCAAGTAAATCCTCAACATTGTTTTCCATCCTAAATGCAGTACAATGAAGTAGAGGTGAGTTTTTGTATGTATCTAATATCTACATAACTGTATCACATAAACATCTACAGTTAATTTTATATAATCTTTGTTTGCCTTTTAGATTACCATAACAATTGAACAATGAAGCTGAAAATGTCACTTTCCATAAATGTGAATTATTATACATTATACTGCTTATGTTTGTATGTTGATGTTTTCATATGAACAATAGTAGCTAAATAGTGAGCCAATAAAATGTATTATGTAGCGGTTTGATTGCTAGAGGACTGAGTTATTTGCTGTCTGTTGTTTTTAGCTGGTCCTTTGCAGTGCACCGGAGCTCTCTGTCATAGTGCACAACTGCTCCTGCTGACACAGCACACTGGTCACTTACTCACACAGTCTGCTGCTTGTATATTTTCATTCACTCGTAGCTCCCAGGCAGCATCAGCCACCATCCCAAAGACTACCTCTTTATGATGATCCCACTATTATTGTGTGTGATTGCACCTTACCAATTAAATTGTAGCAAAGAAAAGACCAAAGACCAAATGGATTTACTACAAATTAAAGAATACACTGTTGTCTCTATTAGATAATTTCACATCTGCATTTGACTCATGCTTTATGTCTCTAGACTTAAACAACCTGTCACAAGTAGTGGGGAACCACAGTGGACCCATTTCCAGATCTTGAGTGAGGATTATGGTCATGAGTATGAAGCTGGAGGATTAACTGCATGTTTTAGGTTTTATGTGGCAGCACAGGGCGAACATGCAAATTCCACACGGTACAACAATTTAGTCAAACTTACTGTTTCAAGGGGTGAGCACCATACTTTCAAATGTCTAACTTTTACTACTTGACTATCTTTAAATGATTTATGTATTATTGTGGTTTTAGTATCAGATCAGCCAGCAGAGGCAGCTTTCTGGGTTCACAGAAGGTCTCTTCATTCATACTGCAGTAATTCAAGTGCGGTCAACAACGTCCTAAGTTTGCTCCAGACCAGAGTCCAGTCAGTTTGATGTTTAATATAAAATGCCTTTCCTTATCAATCAAAACGTAATGCTGGTACCTTAAACACAGCCTCATTTCTCTGAGCCTCATTAAAACACTTCTTAAGGTCTCACCATATTTAAGTGACACATTTCAAACTTGGCCATCAAGCATGTAAAAAAATCTTCACATTTTTGTAAAGCAATGACAACAACATACAGGAATGTAATGAATGTATTTATTGGTCAGTAAAAGAAAAATACAAATGATTTAGCAACTACAGATATAATTAGTTGGAGGTGGGTGATACAGCTTTTCACCACAAGATAGAGCTGTTCGTCCAAAATAAGAAGAAAAAGATCCCGTCCATAATATTCCCATAACTCAGGTGATAAAAGAAGATTGCAGGCTTTGAAGATATACAACTTGTAAATGCTTTTCAAACATGGCTCTTTAACCAGCTTTAAAGAAAGACGTGTCACAAGGTTGAATCAGGACATAATCACACACACTAAAATACACGGTACATATTTTTTTTTACCTTTGAACCAAATAATTTGCTTCAATAGAGGCCACTGTAAAAAAAGAAAAAGAAAAGAAAAGAAAAGAAAAGAAAAAGGAGTTAAATTCATGTTCTCTCAGCCATAACAAAACTCCAGACATAAACAGTTAACTCGTTTCCAAAATATTTTGTTTGAAACCTGCTCTCTTACTGAGAAATAACTAATATTAGAAATAACTACTATCACAACAACTGAACTTTGGTTGCCAAGATTATCATGAGCAAACCATGCCCCGTGTTCAGCTCAGCACCTCCAGAATTCCTTCACTGAGCTGCAGAGGCTGCACTAGCTCTGAATCATGATTGGTGCAGGGCCAGGCCTCAGAGACTTTCTGTTCCTAATGTATATCATAGTTCGCACATTGCATTCCATTGCAGGCAATTACATGCAACACATTAGATACAAACAAGCTATTTGTTGTCCACTTTTACTGCATTTGCAGACATGGGGGAAATGACCATGTCTTCAAAGGCCCAGCTCAGGCCTCAGGGGGGCTAAACATACGCACAGAACTACAGACAAGGGCTCAAATAGAAATAGCACCCAGAAAAGTCTTAGGCGTCCTTGAATGATAAGCACCTAATAGATTGCAAGCTTGGTAATATTTGATGCAAAAATGTAAGATCATAATTAGACTTGATGTACTTTTTCTGAAAACTTACCAGCTTGAAAAGTCGCCCGCACTCCAAGAACGCACGACCGCAGACACATCCTTAGCGCTTTTTCCATCTGACGTCATCATGTCATCTTTGGAGTTGTGATTGTAGTTACCACAGGCCCCACACATTCTATAGGAGAAGCTGGCGTCCACAATCACAGTGACCTCCAGCGAGATGGAGTATGTGACCTTAACAGCTGACGGCCTCTCGATGACAACGCTCCTGTCTGAGATGTGCACGTATATTTCAAATCCCATTTTCCAAGGAAGAGACACTTTTCTGCCATTTACCTGAACATAAGAAAGAAAAATATTATAATTCATTAAAAAATATTCATAATAATATTTCTGAATCTAAATAATGTATTTTGACATAGGGTGGTAAACATTTTTGAATAATGTGTGGTGTTGTAGTAGTCCTCTCTAGTTTTTTAACATGCTGCTGCTTGAACAATGCAATGTATTTTAACCTTACAGTTTTACACACTGTTCAATGGGGATACTAACCATAGACATTGTTATAATTACAATATTGTTCTCTCACCCAAACTTCATGCAGACTGTTCACTGCGATGGTTGTGTTTTTGGTGAAGACATAAATTGTCTCCACAGAAAAGGTCCTTTTCCTGCAGCTCCGTACATCTACCACGACCCTGAACCAAAGATCTGCAGTGACATTACACAAAGAGGCCACCTCAAAAGCCCCCAGAGCACCCATGGGTCCAGTCATGCCGTCAAAGGAGGAGAGAAGGCCATCCTGGTTGATGATACATTGGCCTTGTG
Source organism: Eucyclogobius newberryi (assembly GCF_026437365.1). NCBI lineage: Eukaryota > Metazoa > Chordata > Actinopteri > Gobiiformes > Gobiidae > Eucyclogobius > Eucyclogobius newberryi. The sequence goes on along the minus strand of NW_027315945.1, from coordinate 26,503,225 downwards.
TCACGTGACAGTCTCTGACACCATTTCGGACTTCACAAAATCCGCTGCCGCAGGACAATCTTTGACATTTCACTGTCCCAGACGCCTTGCACACACATTTGGACTTACATTCTGGATCCACGACAGTTTCACCAACCTGTAAACAAATATGTTTAAGTTAGAGGTGAACAATAAGAGATCTTCTAGATAATAAATCAAAAGAGGCATTTTGGATGTTTGAAGGAGTTGAAAAGTGTAATCTTCCAAATCTGGGATAATGTGAATTTTGAATCTTTAGTATTTATTTCTATTGTCATTCGGAAAGATTTAAAAAATAAAATGTGTTTTGTAAACAAGTGTGAGTGCATCATTGTTTCACCTCTCATCTAATGTATAAGATAAGATAAGATATTCCTTTATTGTCCCACATGGGGAAAATTCATTGGTGCAACGCAGGTAGATACAAAGGTAGATACAGAAGAACAGATCACTTATAGGAAGTCTGAAAAACACTTTCAGTAGAAGAAAGCATAAATGTTAGTAAGCATAAATGTTACCGTTAGGTATCTGCCGTTGTGTTCACATCCACAGTTGCCCATAGAAACACAATGAACCCCGTCAAAAACCAAGCCCTGGTCACACTGACATCCTTCAAAGCAGGCCTTAGAACAGGTGACTGGGTACATTAGATTAGCACAGGTGACTCCACAGGTGTCAGCACACAGCTCATAGTGGCTGTTCTTTGGGCACAAACCAGCTGCAAAAAATGTCTGTAGTTAAAACACTGGATAGAAAAGCACCTTTTTACGTACTTATGTTTGTGTTTCTTACGGCAGAAGGAGTCTGTCCTCCACGACTGGATCTGAACTCCAGCACTCTGGCAGGCCAGGGCGTATGCCAGGACACTGTTGCACAGAGTATCCTTATTGCCATCCATCGCACAGACATCAAAGACACAGTGAGAAAAGTAAGTCGCTGGATCAATTTTGCTGTGACAATCTTTAAAAGGCCCATTTGGTGCACTTATGATACCACAGGACTCAGGCTTTCCAAATGAAGCTGCTTTGGCCTCATCACAGACTGGGCACTGACCACCACATCCTCCGCACAAGAATCCAGGAAGATCCACGACCCAGGCCTTTCCAAACTCATCAACATTATTGATCGGTTTGCCATTTGGGAGCATGAAGTCATCTTTGGGGTTCTTGTTGTAGTTGCCACAAAGGCCACACATCCTTTCCACATAACTGGATGGCACAATGACTTCAACATAATAGACAGTGTCATACAGCACTGTCAAACCAAAGTCAGTTCTAACAATAATGTTGCGGCCTTCTTGAGTGATTTGTATGCGCCCATCATGAAGGAACAGGGGAAGCTTGACAAGTTCATCATTCACCTAAACAAAATAATCAAACATTATGGTTTTTGGTTTTTTATCTGTATTAAATAGAAACAGTTTAACTTACAATGACATTCCAGGAGATTCTTTGTTGAATATAGATGACAAAACCATAGACAGCCACTGTAACAGACTTCGTCACAGCAACTTTTCCATTTCCATACTTCTCATTCCCCTGGGTTACAGTGAATGGTGTTAGCTGGCCTTTGTCATCATCACAAACCTTAGCCAGAACATAAACGCAGGTACCCTGGAAATCAAACCTGCGCCCATCAAAGGAAATATAATGTGGGTCACCAGAAGCCACACACTTGGCCTGGCCCTCGGGGTGGCAGCCTTTCACACCGTTCACGAGCCTACACGTCTCACCAGGACGGCACTTGGCATTTTCACATGAAACTGCTCCGTTCTCTCCACATGTGCACTTCTCCACACATTTGTCCTCTGGATAGAAGATGTCTCCTATTTTGTAATAGTGTCCATCATAGGAGCAGCCACAGTCTTTAACAGGCACGCACACATCCCCACTCAGCAGGAAGCCCTCATCGCATTCACAAGCTTCTGTACAGGGTCTTTTGCAGGTCACAGAGGTTAAGCTGGCACAGGTTTCTGGGCAGCCCGTGGCACAGAGGGTGTAATGGCTATTAGCGGGGCACACCATCGCTACGGGACAAGAACAAAGAAGGTTTGAGCAACATAAAACACTGAATTGTTAAAGCTGAAAGTTGAAATAAACTTACGGCAGAAATCTTCTGTTCTCCAGGAGAGGACTGTTATTCCAGAGCTCTGACAGGCAGAGGCATACGCACTAATGGCCTCACATACTGAGCTAGAGTGCCCATTATACTGACAGGCATCAAACACACAGTCCTCCAGATATGGGGCAGGATCGACCACACTGTGGCACTCTTTAAAAGGCCCGTCTTTGTCTGCGATAATGCCGCAGTATTTCTGTGCTCTATACATTTCTTTCTGGGAGTCTGTACAAGCATGGCACCATGGCCCCTGGCAGCCTGGAACAAGGGCCAACAGCCAGCTCTCGCCCAGCTCTTCTCCATTTGCAGCAGTCTGGCCATTGCGCATGGTCAGATCGTCCTGGGGTCTTCCATTGTAGTTGCCACACAGACCGCACACGGCGCCCTGGTAGTTGCTGGGCAGAGTCACAGTGACAGTGGAGCGCCAGTCAAAGGTCAGAGTGATGCCAGCAGTTGTTTCCACCACGGCTTTTTTGCCGGAGCGATACACCTTCAGATCATCACTGTACACCAGAGGCAGAGACTCGAGCTGTCCATTAAGCTGAGGAGAACACAAAGAGCGGATATGTTAAGGAGTTTATAGATTGAATAATTATACAGCCTAATCTATATTGATATGCAGCTAGGTCTCAGTTTAATTGAAAAATGATTTTGAAATTTAACTAACTTGTGTGCAAATGTATAATATGAAATTCTGCCTTTATTCCCACATGTCAGAGTATGTGTCCTGGTTCTTTATCCCTTAAACTAATACAGTGTCCCGTTTTGTCCTCTTCAAAATGCTTCTGCCTGGTTCCAGTCTAAAGGCCAATTTGACACGTCTGCACTCACCAAGATTTTGTTGGGGATGTCTCTGCTGATAGTGATAGTGGCTCCATAGATTCTGAAGGTGACAGATTTGGTGATGGACACGGCCTTGTTGTTGCCTCTGTGCTCATTCTGCACATTCACTGTAAATGGCACCAGACCAGGTCGTCTGGAGCACAGAGCTACCAGTTGATACACACATGTGCCTTGGAAGTCAAATTTGCGACCATCAAAAGAGCGGTAATGGGGGTCACCCGAGGCTCTACAGATAGCATAGCTGGTGGGGGTGCAGCCACGGACCCCATCCACCACTGTGCACTGCTCATTGGCAGAGCAGGACGCGTCTTTGCATATCACCATACCCAGAGTTGTGTCACAATCACAGAGGCGCCTACAAGCCTGGTCCTCCCAAAACTGTTGGCCTGGTTTGTAGTAGCGGCCCTGATATGAGCAGCCACAGGTTTTTTCCGGCACACAGACCCCAGCACTGAGGACATAACCCTCATCGCACACGCATGTCTCTACGCAAACAGCTGTGCATATCTCCTTTTGTTCTGGGAAGGGGCAGGACGGCTGGCATGGGCTGGCACATTCTTCAAAGTGGCTGTGGCGCTGACAGTTCATTGCTGCAAAAAAGTTATACAAAGACAATTATAACTTTATTGTTATTATCATAATTATTAATGATAATATATTACTAACATTTTAAAGATAGATGTATTTATTTCAAGGGTGAGTGCTGTTTGTTAAATATTACCATTTGGTTTGATAATATTGACATTATTGTGTTTTTGTGTTATTTTGTATTTGTTTTAACATTTTAAAATATGTAGTAAATTAACAACAGTATCGATCAAATTAACAGCATGTTAGTCAAAAATACTCACGACAGCCAAATTTCTTCCTCCAGCCTTGGATAATGATTCCCTCGTCGCGACATTCCTCGATGTAGGAGGCCAGAGCCTGACAGAGCATCTTCTTGTCTCCATTATTCAAACACATGTCAAACACACAGTTTTTCATGAACGCATCAGGGTCCACTTTATCATGACACTTCTGGAACACATTTTCGACTTTGGTGGTGAGGGCTCCGCAGAAGGCTTCAGTCTCATATAGCTTACGTTGGTCGTCATCACAAGTTGGACAGTTTCCTTCGCACGTGTCCCAGCACGGACTGTCCTTATCTTGCTCAGGGGTTTGCCAGCTTTTGGCCCATTCGACGATAGAGGACACAGATTTGCCGGCTGGATTTTGAAGCTCATCGCGGCGGTTGCCATTGAAGTTGCCGCACAGGCCACAGACATGGTTGTAGTAAGAGCTCGGGAGCCTGATCACAAGTGCCTGGTTCCAGTCGTAAGTGACAGTGAGACCGAAGTCTGTCTTGATTTTGATTTTATTCCCCTGTTGAACTAGAGACACAACAGTGTCTTCCTCATCCAAAAGCACTGGCAGGTTTAAAAGATCTCCGTCCACCTGTAAAAACACACATTCATGTTTTCAAAGATGCATTTGAAGCTTGCTGAATAATGCCTAATAGGGAAATCTTACAGTGACTTTGCCGACTTGGTTCTTGCGCACAATGATACTATATCCATACACAGATACCTCCACCTCTCGGACGTAGGAAACAGCTCTGTTCCCTCTATTGTCATTTCTCTCTGTGATTGAGAAGGGCACTAGACCGTCCAAGTCTCCACATGTTTTAGAGATGACGTATCTGCATGTGCCTTGGAAGTCAAAGTTATACTTATCAAAGGTGTGATAGTGTGGGTCGCCCCAGGCCCAGCAGACACCAGTGTACTCTGGGACGCACACAGCTTCACCCTTTTCAACACGACACTTTTCTTTAACACGACAGTTTGCATCTTTGCAGGGATCTACGACAAAGAGAGGTACTTGTAAGTCCACGTATCATCTGTTCCTCCGGTTGTGTCAGAGTGGGCCTTGCCTGTGTTGTAGCATCCCTGAATGCCTTTCTTCACTGTGCATTTGGTGCCTCGAGGACATGAGTGATTTTCACAAACCAGGCCTGTAGTTGAATTACACATACACTTTGTAGTGCAGTCTTCATTGTAAACCACTTCACCAGGCTAAGTGCAAAGAGCATTATCGGGCATCAATATTGACACTTGTTTTCAAATGACTTCATTATTGAAAGTACCTTGTACGTTGTTCCCTGGTCATAGCAGCCACACTCGTCCTCTTTGACACATGTTTGTCCATTGAACATGAACCCTGCGTCACATTCACATCCCTCTGTGCAGCCGGTGGGACACTGCACTATTTCTGTGAGGCCAGGACAGGCAGCAGAGCAGGAATCTGCGCACACTTCATAGTGGCTGTTGGCTGGGCACTTCATTGCTGAAAAATATGAAGACATTGTTTTATTACAAACTATTTAACAGCACTTTGAAAATAGACAGCACTTACGGCAGAAGGAGGGAGACCTCCAGCTTTTCACATCCACTCCTGCGATTTGACAGTTCAAGGCATAGGCCGCTACACTGTCACAGAGCACCTTTCCTTCTCCATTAGACGCACAGACATCAAAGACACAGTCATCAAAGTACAGCTGTGGGTCCAGTTTACTGTGGCACTCTGAGAAAGGACCTTGTGGAGCTGTTATTATTCCACAGTAGGTGGACCTGGAGAACACAGCCTTTCGTGCTTCGTCACAGTTGGGACATTCATTTCCTTCACAGCCATTGGAACACACAACATTTGGAATGTTGACTTTCCATGATTTTCCAAAGGTGTTGACATTGTCAGTGAGTTTTTCATTAGGCATTTTAAAGTCATCTTTGGGTTTGCCGTTGAAGTTACCGCACAGGCCACAGACCTTATCGCGATAATTGCCAGGCACTGTCACAGTAACAAGGTATATGAGGTTATAGCTGACTCGAAGCCCGAAATCGGTCTCAATCACATAATTAGTCCCCTCCTGGTAGACCAGGACTGCACCGTCCATAATATTTAAAGGGAGATTGTTTAAAATTCCATTCACCTAAAAAACAATAAAAACAATAAATTACAAAGAGCAGAATACAATAGTCTGAACATTGTAGTATTCTTTAGGTCAGTGTAAGAATTTCTGTTAGTCACAGCAATTACACATAAAAAACAATTCATTTATTCACAGAAAACAATGTAAGTTCAATATTTGTAAACTTGTTGCTGTGTGAAATGTATGAACTTACCAGAACTCCAAACATGTTCTTTCTCATAATGAATGTTGTGTCATAGACTTTCACAGCAACAAGCTTTGTGACTGATGCCCTCCTGTTCCTGGGCCACTCCTCGTTCAACACTTGAACTGAGAAGGACGTGAGGTGTGTTCCCTCCAGACCGCAGCTCTGGGACAGGATATAGGTGCAGGTTCCTTGGAAGTCAAATTTCCTCCCGTCAAAAGAGGTATAGTGGGGATCACCGGAGGCTTGACACACGCCCTTCCCAACTGGGTGACACTTCTGGACGCCATTCTCTATTGCACACTTTTCATTCGGACCACAAGAGAACTTCTTACATTCAACCTAAGGAAAAGAAAAAAACAAATAAACATGTATAGAAATTTCAAACAGGGTTGGTATGTACTCTATTGATTTTTTTCTCTTGGCTTTACTGTATTTAAATGTTAATATTTCAATATCATATAAAAATGATGTACCTCTCCATCTTGTCCACATTTGCATTCTTCCTCACATTGTCCATTGGGGTAAAACACTTGGCCAAAGGTGTAGTAGCGTTCTTCATAGACACAACCGCACTCTGTGGATTCCACACATTTGTCTCCGCTGAGGATGTATCCATCATCACAGGCGCAGTCCTCTTTACACAATTCCTTACAGTTCTCTGGAGGGCTCAGGCTCTGACAGGTAGCAGGACAAGCATCTGCACAAACCTCATAGTGACTATGGACTGGACACTTCATAGCTGTGAACAAACAACATTTTGAATTTATTTATGAGTGCAGGTTTGATTGAGTGAATAAGTTACTCCTTCAAGTTACTCCTCTACTCTATGGTCCTGCAAACCTGGCCAGATAGATGAATTCTCTCGAAAAGTGTTACAAACTCTACAGAATCCATCTGGTTGGGCTTGCCCTTGTTAGATTTGAGCTGGCCTCTGAGTGGCGGACCAATCACAGATCATGGAAGTCAAAAATACCAAAACTAAACAAACATAATATGCCGATAGATGTAAGTTGGTGTATTTAGCAAATGTATCGATATATATATTTTTGGGATGCACAGAAACACTTTGTGTATTTGACGACGGAGAAGAAGTCTGTCCTTTTCTCTCACTGAATTTAACAACAGTTTGACTTCTCAGCTTGATCAGATTCAAATATTCCTCATGATATTCCACCTTTTCCTGACTGCTTTTGGCGAGATTCCAGATGGATAATTGAGCTACCTGTGATATAGCTCGATCCCTCAATAGCATAAATGGAGAGACATGGATACAGTGACTTTGCAAAGGAGTCTAGGGGCCCCAAGCGAAACATTTGAACGGGCTTACCAGTCAGAATCCTCCCCTTCTTCTCTTTAACTTTGAGCTTTAAAAAAACATCAGTATAGTTCCTCTGGCTCACTGATGTCATCCCACCTATTGTGGCTAGTATAAAACTACAGTCAATAGAGAGACCTGTCAATTAAATGTAAATACTAATGAGCCTGTTGTAGCCTAACCCTTGGTGATCAAGGGGCCCCAAGCTATTGCCTTTATTACCTGTTGGGAAGCTACGCCTCTGCATGGATATGATGATAGAAAAGTGCACGAAAAATATGCCCTCTGGGGTTCAAAAGTCTAGATTTCATGATTAAGAAAACAAACTTACCACAGAACTGACCGGTGCGCCAGCTGTAGACTTTGGCTCCTACTGCTTGACAAGCAGAAGTGTAGCTTGTGATAGACTGACACAGCACATCTTTTCTTCCTCTAAACAGGCAGACGTCATACACACAGTCTTCAAAATAGCCTGCAGGGTCTACTTTGGCATGGCAGTCACGGAAAGGACCAGTAGGATCTCTGATAATGCCACAAAAATCTTCTTTCTCATATTGAACCATCTCAGTTTTGTCACAATCCGGACAATTTCCTTTACATTGGTCAACACATCCCGGTATCTCTGCCACTCTCCAGCTTGCACCAAAGTCTGCTGGATTGGCAGGATTGTTGCCGTTTTTAGGAATGAGATCATCCGCTGGTTTATCATTGTAGTTGCCACATAGGCCACACACTGCTCCCATGTACACACTGGGCAGAGTTACAAAAACAGCACTTTGCCAGTTGAAGATAACCTTTAGTCCAAAGTTTGTGTGAACGACGGCGTACATCCCACTTTTGTACACATTCACATCTCCATCTTGAAGACTGATTGGGAGGTTTACTAACTCATTATTTACCTGAAAAAGAAATCAATGTGAGTATTTCAGAAAAACTATTACTACATCTCTAGCTGTAAACTCACCAGGATATGTCCTTTATGTGTTTGTGTAATCACAATGCTGATGGAGAAGACCTTGACTTCCACTAACTTAGTTAAGGAAACAGCTTTATTGCCTCTGTTGTTATTCTGCACATAAACTTCAAATGGCACTAACTCAGGATCCTCGGAGCACAGAGCAGTAAGCTGATAAACACACGTGCCTTGGAAATCAAACTTCTTCCCATCAAAGGTCTTATAATGGGGGTCACCTGTGGCCTGACATGTTTTGACAGAGATGGCTGCACACTTCCTGATGCCATCTACAACTTGACACTGCTCTCCATTCCTACAGCCTTTGTCTTTGCAATCCACCTTTTGGCTTTTGGGATCACATCTGCACCACTTCTGACAGTTCTGGTCTGCCCAAAACGACTCTCCGGCAGGAACATAACGCCCGTTGTAGGTGCAGCCACATTTTTTAGCAGGAACACATCTATTTCCACTCCACAAAAAACCCTTCTTGCATGAGCAGGTCTCAATACAGGGGCGTTTGCATTTCAAGGTGGCGTCGGGATCAGAGCAGGTGGCAGGGCAAGCGCTGCCACAGAGCTCATACTGACTGTTGGCTGGACATCTAGGTGCTAAACAAGGAAAAATACACATTCATGTATATAATCAAACAACATATTATTTGGGGGAACATCTACTGTACTGTTACTTAATTTCCTATCTCAAAATGTACAAATAATGACATAAACTAAAAATAACATTATTAGGGATATTAGCCACAATCAAATTTTTGCATACATTTGTTACACATCCATATTCACTTGAAAGTTACCTGTAAATTTGTTTTTATATCTGGACTTGAAATGTATTAAACATTGACAACTTTTTGTTTTGAAATATTGTAAAGTAAATGTACATTATTTAAAATGAGAGTGAGTTATGCCTAAAATTCAAATGGCAAGAGAGAATTGTGGGACTGAACGTGTGAGTCAAAATAGCCACCTTTTATCAAAATTTTCTTCGCATCTCTTACCTGGCCTCAAAGCCTGACATGGGCCTGAAAGAAACACAAGAAAATATGTAAAGATGATATAATAAGTATCAAATCATAACTTTGGGGTTACAGTACTAAACAGTGAATGACTAATGTCCTTCCACAGTGAACAGATGCAGACTATCTAGTCTATTATGGATGGATTGCCTTTTGTGATAACCACTTACATAGATTTGTACTGCTCACTCTGCTCCACTGCAGCACTCCATTAGTTATTTGCACAAACAATATAATTGTATAACAGAAATATTATCAATATGTGCCTTTGCTGTGAAAAGAACATTCAGGGCCCTGCCAGAGCCTGAGGGATTTAGATGACACTTCTGTGTGACCCACTCGCTATAATAGATCACTCTCAATAGCAGCAGAAGGTAAATGCTATTCCCAACAAAAGCTATTTTCTATTTAGATGGCCATTCTTTGTGCTGCTCCCTTGAATTCTTCACCTGTTTAACATTAGGTTTCTTTCACAGAGGCACCAGCTTCTGCACCAACAATGGACTCAGCTGATGGAGGTGACGACACGGATACTTCACGACACATTAAGTGGCCCTCAGAGGCAACTGTTGTTGTGATTTTGGGCCTTACAAAAATAAATTGATTTGATTTGATTTGATTTGACATTAAACCATGACTTGGCCACACACAGGGCCAGAAATAAAGAGCTGCTATTCAATAGTCAATATTCTTTAAATAGATAACTCCTACTTTGGTAGGATTTTCCATTAGACTTAAGAAAAGTAAATTATTTTACTAACAGTATGTTAAATGATTGAAATAAAAACTGACTTACAGCTGAAGAAAAGAAGTGCAGCACAAAGCAGCAACATGGAACCCATGCCTGAAAGAAGAGAATAGTTTACATTGATAATCTTGAATTCTCTAATAACAATTGTAGAGTACAGACTAAAGAGGACACCTTACCTGCACAGATGAACACTAAATGGACACATTTAATCGGCATCAATTTATATAGGCTAAGGCCACTAAAAGATGCAGCCAATCACATTATGAGACGGGTTGGACAAACCTGTTCCTTCGTTCCTGCTGAAAAAATCCGCATAGACCAGCATAGCAAGACCAGCAAGACCAACAGCATCCCAGCCTTACCCACCTTCTTGTACAATTTTTATCAAGGTTCTTTTTCTAGATGTTTTTCTTGTAAATCCTGCCATTGCTTTTGCGTTTTAGTTCTAGAACTACTTTGTAGCACTGATGCCATCATGTCTGGGAGATGATTTTTTTAATTGTAAAATAATCTCACATACTTCTTTAGTGTCAGGAGGGTCAAAGCAATCCAGAGATGGAAAGGAACTTTTGATGTAGTCAAGTTGTTAGACCAATCCTATTGGCAAAATTGACACCTTGACACCAAAAGTTATTGAAATAACAAGCAATCTGATAAGGAACAGACGAGTTAGAGCTGCCATCTACAAATGTATAAGGGAACTTTGTTGCAGCCTTTTTCCTTTGTAGTAACTGGATGATTTCCGAAGTATCTTTTATAATATTTGAAGATTTGGTAAACTCCTCCTTGAACCGACACCTTAACGTGGTGGAGGGGTTTGAGTGCCCGAATGATCCCGGGAGCTATGTTGTCGGGGGCTTCATGCCCCTGGTAGGGTCTCCCAAGGCAAACAGGTCCTAGGTGACGGGTCAGACAAAGATCGGTTCAGAAGCCTCTTATGACGACGACACAATCAAGGCAGTTCACGTCGCCCGGATCGGCGTCACCGGGGCCCCATCCTGGAGCCAGGCCTGGGATGGGTGCTCCATGGCGAGCGCCTGGTGGCCGGGTCTTACCCCACGGGGCCCGGCCGGGCACAGCCCGAAAGAGCGACGTGGGGCCGCCCTCCCGTGGGCCCACCACCCGCAGGAGGATCCATAAGGGGCCGGTGCAGAGAGATCTGGGCGGCAGTCGACGGCAGGGGCCTCGGCGACCAGATCTCCAGACACAGAGACTAACTCTGGGGACATGGAATGTCACCTCGCTGGGGGGGAAAGAGCCTGAGCTTGTGCGGGAGGTTGAGCGATACCGACTAGATATAGTCGGCCTCACCTCCACGCACAGTTTGGGCTCTGGAACCCATCTCCTCGAGAGGGGCTGGACGCTCCACTTCTCTGGTGTTGCCCGCGGGGAGAGGCGGCGGGCTGGTGTGGGCTTGCTGATAGCCCCTCAGCTCAGCCGCCACGTGTTGGAGTTTACCCCGGTGAACGAGAGGGTCGCGTCCCTCCGCCTTCGGGTGGGGGACAGGTCTCTCACTGTTGTGGCGGCCTACGGGCCGAACAGCAGTGCAGAGTACCCGGCCTTCTTGGAGTCCTTGGGAGGGGTACTGGACAGTGCACCGACCGGGGACTCCGTTGTTCTACTGGGGGACTTCAACGCCCACGTGGGCAATGACAGTGACACCTGGAGAGGGGTGATCGGGAAGAACGGCTTCCCCGATCTGAACCCGAGCGGTGTTCAGTTATTGGACTTCTGTGCTAGCCACGGATTGTCCATAACGAACACCATGTTCAAGCACAAGGGTGTCCATCAGTGCACGTGGCACCAGGACACCCTAGGCCGGAGGTCAATGATCGACTTAGTTGTCGTGTCATCAGACCTCCGGCCGCGTGTCTTGGACACTCGGGTGAAGAGAGGGGCAGAGTTGTCAACCGATCACCACCTGGTGGTGAGTTGGATCCGCTGGCGGAGGAGGAAGCCGGACAGACTTGGCAGACCCAAGCGCATTGTGAGGGTCTGTTGGGAACGTCTAGTGGAGCCCTCTGTCAGTAGGGTATTCAACTCGCACCTCCGGGAGAGCTTCTCCCATGTCCCGGGGGAGGTTGGGGACATTGAGTCCGAGTGGACCATGTTCTCCGCCTCCATTGTTGATGCGGCTGCTCGGAGCTGTGGTCGCAAGGTCTCCGGTGCCTGTCGTGGCGGCAACCCCCGAACCCGGTGGTGGACACCGGAAGTAAGGGATGCCGTCAGACTAAAGAAGGAGGCCTATCAGGCCACTCTGGCTTGTAGGTCTCCGGAGGTCATCGACGGGTATCGGCAGGCCAAGCGAGCCGCGGCTCGCGCTGTCGCAGAGGCAAAAACCCGGGCCTGGGAGGAGTTCGGGGAGGCCATGGAGGAGGACTATCGGTCGGCACCAAAGAAATTCTGGCAAACCGTCCGGCGCCTCAGAAAGGGGAAGCAGTGTCTCACAAACACCGTTTACGGTGCGGGTGGAGGCCTGCTGACCTCAACTGGGGATGTCGTCGGACGGTGGAAGGAATACTTTGAGGATCTCCTTAATCCCTCAGTCACGTCTTCTGAAGAGGAAGTAGAGACCGGGGACTCGGAGGCTGGCTCATCCATCACCCAAGCTGAAGTCACTGAGGTTGTCCGCAAACTCCTCGGTGGCAGGGCTCCGGGGGTGGATGAGATCCGCCCTGAGTACCTAAAGTATCTGGATGTTGTAGGACTGTCTTGGTTGACACGTCTCTGCAACATCGCGTGGCGTTCGGGGACCGTGCCTCTGGACTGGCAGACCGGGGTGGTGGTCCCTCTGTTCAAGAAGGGGGACCGGAGGGTGTGTTCCAACTACAGAGGGATCACACTCCTCAGCCTCCCGGGTAAGGTCTATTCCAAGGTACTGGAGAGGAGAATCCGACCGATAGTCGAACCTCGGATTCAGGAGGAGCAGAGTGGTTTTCGTCCCGGTCGTGGAACACTGGACCAGCTCTATACCCTCCATCGGGTGCTCGAGGGTTCATGGGAGTTTGCCCAACCAGTCCACATGTGCTTTGTGGATCTGGAGAAGGCTTTTGACCGTGTCCCTCGGGGTGTCCTTTGGGGGGTGCTCCGGGAGTACGGGGTCCGGGGCCCTTTGCTCAGGGCTGTCCGGTCCCTGTATGACCGGAGCAGGAGCTGTGTTCGCATTGCCGGCAGTAAGTCAGACCTGTTCCCAGTGCATGTTGGACTCCGCCAGGGCTGCCCTGTGTCACCGGTTCTGTTCATAATTTTTATGGACAGAATTTCTAGGCGCAGTCAGGGGTCGGAGGGTGTCCGGTTTGGGGACCACAGGATCTCATCTCTGCTGTTTGCAGACGATGTTGTCCTGATGGCTCCATCAAACCCGGACCTGCAACATGCACTGGGACGGTTTGCAGCCGAGTGTGAAGCGGCTGGGATGAGAATCAGCACCTCCAAATCCGAGGCCATGGTTCTCGACCGGAAAAAGGTGGCTTGCCCTCTCCAGGTGGGTGGGGTGTCCTTGCCCCAAGTGGAGGAGTTCAAGTATCTCGGGGTCTTGTTCACGAGTGAGGGAAGGATGGAGCGTGAGATCGACAGGCGGATCGGTGCAGCGGCTGCAGTGATGCAGTCGCTGCATCGGACCGTTGTGGTAAAGAGGGAGCTGAGCCGAAAGGCAAAGCTCTCTATTTACCGGTCGGTCTACGTTCCTACCCTCACCTATGGTCATGAGCTTTGGGTAGTGACCGAAAGAACAAGATCGCGGATACAAGCGGTCGAAATGAGTTTCCTCCGCCGGGTGGCTGGGCGCTCCCTTAGAGATAAGGTGAGGAGCTCGGCCACACGGGGGGAGCTCGGAGTAGAGCCGCTGCTCCTCCACGTCGAGAGGAGCCAGCTGAGGTGGCTCGGGCATCTGTTCCGGATGCCTCCTGGGCGCCTCCCTCGGGAGGTGTTTCAGGCATGTCCCACCGGGAAGAGGCCCCGGGGAAGACCCAGGACACGCTGGAGAGACTATGTCTCTCGGCTGGCCTGGGAACGCCTCGGGATCCCCCCGGAGGAGTTAGAGGAAGTGTCTGGGGAGAAGGAAGTCTGGGAGTCCCTGCTCAGACTGCTGCCCCCGCGACCCGGCCCCGGATAAAGCGGCAGAAGATGGATGGATGGAAGATTTGGTAAACTGATTGCTGTAATATTTTTTTTGGATACTCTAACTAGGTGAACAGATTTATTTATCTGTTTTTTATAAATACATTTTTTAATTCTGATTTATTAATGCTGATGTGGCATTTTTCTAATCCTTGATTAGTCCTGATCCAGTCAAAATATTGGTAGTGAATGCACCCTGAATGATGAGATGGATGAGAACTCGGAGATACAGGTAATTTTCTTTTTTTTTAATTTATTATGATGTAACCACAGACTAAATTTGAATAGGTTATTCATTATTGGAAAAAGATTCTACACTGATTAACTGCCAATAGAAATCCATCGAATATTAGAAAGTTTTGTTTTAAAAAAAGCAGTGGAGCTGGTTCTCTAACCGAAGTGAGCCAAGCCCATGTGCAGCTGGGACAACATTTTTGCTGCAGTACACTGTGTTTTGTACCAGAACATTGTAAAGATGCATTTATACCCCAATTTTGTGATAGAGAACGTGCCCTTTGTCTCGATTGTTTCAGTTTTGTTTTTAAAACAATAAAAGCCGTTTTAAGGAATGGCTGTTATAGTCTGTTTCTATGGCTGATGCCAATACCAATATTTTAGAATCCAGAGCAGTCGAAGGCAATAAGCGCTACCGATATTTTGAGGCCAATATGTGGGGCAGACATTGATATTCAACAATAGACTTCTCTACATAATAAGTATAATATCAAAATATCTATCTATTGAAATTATTTTAGCTAACTCTCTAACTTTAGAGCAGTGTAGTGCCTTATTTTTCTTACAAATAAATGGTAAATGGTCACATTTTATGGCGTTTTTCTACCATCAAGGCACCAGTCACTGGGGGCGAGTTAGGTTAAGTGTCTTGCCCAAAGACACAACGGCAGTATTCACCTGAGGCAGCTGCGAGCTACTGCCAGTGCCATCACGTTTTGGTGCTTTGGGCTACATATAGTGGTAAACTGATGCAACCATAAGCGATAACACAATCCAGCTGTCAGTTCAAAAGTTCAGACAAATCACAATATGAGCGATTGGAAAAACCAGTTCCTCCGTTCCTGCTGAAAAAAACAGCATAGACCAGCAGAGCAAGACCAGCACGCATTACCAGCAAAATCAGCATCAGCATCTCACTCAACATACATTTGTCTCCTTCATAATGGACCTTGAGTTAATCAGTTTAATCTTTCAGTTTTAACTGATTAGAGAAAGATTCTCAAATCCTAATGTACTCTGTTGAGCAAATCCATTTTCAAACAAGTTTTACATTTCATAAAACAAGGAATGGTAAATCATTATACAAATTTGAACTGTAGCTTGATTTATTTATTTTTATTTAAACCCTTTAAGTAATTGTTTTAATAATTGTGATGATTGTGTCTTACAATAACAACTGATTCATAAATGTTCAGTTTAACATACTGGCGCTTGTTCTTGTAGCTGACAAGCAGGATTTCACTACAGGATGATTGAGGGAGATTCTGATGAGGAGTTTTAGGGTGTCTTCACACTTAGGGTTGTATTTTGCCCCCGGTTTAAGCACTAATTTGGGCGTAGAGGATCTAATTTCCTGACATATGGTGTCAGCACAATTGCTGACAGCGCAGGGCTTGGAATTCTAAATAAGAGGTGTGATCATGAGGAGCCAAATGCTCCGGAGCACTATGTGCCAGAATCGTAACTAATGAACTTCAAAACACTATATATATATATATATATATATATATATATATATATATATATATATATATATATATATATATATATATATATATATATATACACACACACATACATATGGCCCTAGAGTCTCGTAGAGTAGCTACCAAGCTGTGTTATGGAATCAGCTCCCTGTCTATGTTAAAGAGGTCCACACAATCTCTTCATTTAAGACCTAGCTACCCTAACAAAATACTAAAACAATCCTCTTTAAAAAAGCTTATGGTCATGCCAGCTGGGTACAGAAATAAATCTCCAGATTTTGTGCCTGACTTGGTCAGAACGACCATAGCTGGAGGATTTTATCTATTGTTCCTGCTTTGGGTTGATGGTGGAAACCCAAACAGACAGTGAGAAACCGGAAAACTTGCCTCACTTTGCTGTGAGGCAAGAGTGCTAGTTAGCCACTCTGCCACTGTGCCACAGACACTCAACAGGCTTTTTGCTCCTCACCTTCCTCAAGTGGCTGCATCTTAATAATAGGAAATAAATGTGTAGAAAACATAAAATATGAACAATGAACTACAAAAATATAAAAAAAAGAGATTTCAAGCATCGATGATCATGAATATGAATACTTTTCAATACCTCTGTCAGTATCAATTAATCGATATTTGGTATAGCTCTGCCCATCACCAGAGAGGTTCTACTCTCTCTGTGCAGGTGGGGGGGTTTCTGAGGTCTCCCCACAATCTTGGTGCCTAGCGAAAGAATTTAGTTACATTCATTTTTTGTTCAGATACGATAAGCCTTTATTTGTCCCACAATGGGGAAATTCCAGTCCTGCAGGTCATGTGATTGAGCCATGCAGTCACATTAAAAATATGATTCTCTTGGATTCTCATAGCTTTGGTGTTCTATGATTAGAAAAATAACATTTAGTGTGCCTATTGGGCAGAAACCTTTGGGCAAAGCATTTGCAAGTCAATATACTGAATTGTGGATTTAAATTAGGTGTGTTCCGAACTTGTGAAAATTTGTCCATGGCATTTTTAATAAAACATCAAACACATTATAGCAATCATCCAATAAAGTTAAGGCATATGGAATTTCAAGTCAGTCATAATTGAGTGTATTTGTATAGACTCACCAGACTGGTGAAGCAGAGACTATAGCCCTGATAAGAAGTTGGGGTTCCAACCACAGCACAAAGTAAAGGAGTTCATCTCTGGACCACGACCACCTTCTACTTATGGTCTGGCTCTCTGTAAATTGGAGACTCACCTGTCGGCAAGTGCAGGAGGGACATCAGCAGCCCATTCATCGTCTGAGAATGCCGTATTTTCCGGACTAGAAGTCGCACCCTTTTTTCATAGTTTTTGCCTGGGTGCAACTTATACTTATACTTATTTATACTGATATACAGTACTTATACTACGGAGCGACTTATATGTGATAATATTTGTTATTTTCACACTTGCAACCACATTTCATACTCGACTCAAACCAACAATCATAGATTGCACTGCTCATTTTTTGCATTTTTGATATATTTTGCTACTTTTATTATTTATTGTTGTATGTTGCTCCTTATTGCCAAAGCAAGTTCCTAGTTTGTGAATTCTGTTCACTGACAATGGGAATTTCGGACTCTGATTCTGAATTGTACACAATAGAGCATAAAAACGATTCAGTTTTATTAAGATTATGGATTTTACGGAGTCATGCATTATACTCTATAGCTGTCCTGGTAATTTGCCTTTGGCCAGAAAAAATCATAATAAGGCAGAGCAAAATAATATGTCTGTTTGCCGTAACCCGACCGAGCCGTCAAAATTATAGCCGACTGAAGAAAAAAATATCAGCATTTTGTCAAAATTATGCCAAATTCTTTTATTTTTCTTATATTTCGCAGACTCACCGACCGTTTTTTCAAAAAAGCGCTGTGTTGAATAATTTTGTATCACTGGAACTCGCTAAAAATATTACGAAGCCGAAAAAGAAATGAAAATGAAACTTAACACGACCGGAGAACGTTCAAGTCATTGTCTGTTGAAGCCTGACCCCTGGCGGTCACTGCGTGTCACTGGCAGAATAGAAAAAAACGGGATTTGACAGTGGCTGAAATATGCAGAATTTGTTATATATGATGACCAAGACGTCGACGATTCTACGACATGAAAATAGCCAAAAAATAAAATAATTTGTCCTGTACAAAAATCGTTTATTGGCTGGACTTATTCATTTTTTTGTTTTGTACATTTACGGTATCATCTCTTTTGATAAATGATAATATTAACTTGATTTCATAGGCAAATTATCATTAAATTCTATATTCAAATTAGATTTTTTTAATGCAATTTTTTTAATTCTTTAATGCATAAAGAATTTAACTTCCTACCTACCCACTTGAAAAATGGTGGGTCGGGTTACAGCAAACAGACAATTTATTTGGGGCAGCCTAAAACAAAAATATTTGTTTTGCATCTTTGGAAATTCCAGAATCTTGGCAATGTTTAATGTTTTGTTTTGTTTCTCAGTCCTCACATAGTAGTCATACTTTTTACATAATTATTTAGGTCACTACTTTTAGCTTCCACTTGAATAATCTTATTTTAAAGTGAAGTCTGCTGTATTGTGAGATTATTCAATTCAATTCCATTCATTTCTGTAACGCCCAAAACCACAACAGCCTTTGCCTCGAGGGGCTATACATTGCATCAGCTCAATAAGATTTGATGGTTACACTCATTGCAGTTTAGTCTACAGTTATGTTTGAGCATTTCGTTGAATTCCTACGTTTAGGTTGTCACAAGTATTTTGCACATGTGGGGATGTGAAACACCAATCTTTTCAACTCTTATTGCAGTGGTGTCCAGGGGCAAAGCATCTGTCCAGGATTGAGGCAGTTTTATTAGACAGATGACCATCTCGTATCCCTCATCAGATTTCTCACCATTCAAGTTGTTGATTGTTGCGGCACAGTGCCAAGACACAGTTAACCCGAGGTACGGCATGAAGGACAGCTCAATTTTCACTCCTGATGCCCTGCTGACTGTCTCCCGCTCCGGCTCTGAACACTTCAAATCGACTGTCATCAGCAAAGGGCACTCCCCACTCAACACTATTCATCTACAAACAGTCAGTTTAGGTGTAGATTCTAGACAAGTGTTATGTAGATGTGTTATGGAGAATGATTTACCTGAGTCTTCTATAATTTTGTTCAGAGACATTTCAAAAGTGATATCTTAGTGACTTTAGGCTTTTTGTGACACACTTTTTCTCCAAAAAATAAAAGTGAGTTTTCTGATTTGTTTAGACTGAACAAAAATGTGTTTCCGAACAAGCCAATTGTTGCACGAAAGATACAATTCAAAAGTTACTCAAACAAAAAAATTAAACTGGAAAACTTCAATAGACATACACACATACACTTCATGCTCTGTACTCATTTTGGTGAAAACAGCCACACTTTATTGGACTGGTGCAAAGCAGGCTGCTGCGAACCAGTCCAGCCTCACAGAGGCAGTGTTGTTTTAAAACCTTGAGGAAACTCAATGGTGCTATTATCCACGCTGAGGCACAGGTGAACTGGGGCAGAACTTAGAATATAAGCGGTGGTTGAAGGACAGGGCTGGTCTGTGGAGATACAAATATATCTGTCAGTCAAGGCATAGAGCATTTAAACAGGGCACAAGTTAGGCTTGACCAGTGATGCATTACCACCATCTAGTGGTTGTCAGTCACCCCAGGACAATTAAAACAGGGAACATATGGTACTATAAAAATAACCACATTGTGTCTTTGTGTAAAACAATTTAAGGTAAGTACAGTAGTAGGCCTATTTGTTTAATTTACTGTTTTGATTGTATAACATTTTTATTTACTTTTTTCCAAGTCTGACATATTTAAACAGTGTGGACTCCAGGCTCTTTCAGGCATGACATGTGCCTCTGCGAGCACGGCACAGCACAGACTGAAGACCTCCCTGAGAACACAGGTCTCTGCTGGTAAATGCTGGATGGTCTGCTTTGCCATGACAATGTCGAGATGGACCATTATCTTCCTTCCACATGCATCTGGGTGAAAGCATCAAGACGGATCCTCAATAAAACATCTCAGACAACGTTGTCCAAGATATCATTCCACACATGAATGCTTTTGTCCTCAAGTCCATTTTCCCCCCAAAATCTGCAGAAAGATGCTCTGTAGAATACAATATCCCCTGTGTCAGAATTTAAGTGCTCATAGTCTGTGGTGAGAATAACACTCAGTACTCCTATAGCACTTGTGAAATAAATTCCTATATCTGTGTGAATGTAATTTTCTGATCCTAGGAAAAAGCTGAAGAGCAAATCAAAATTCACATTCACATCATTACCACAACAGCACTTTTTCTTAAAGGTGCATTATGATGTACTTGCCACATTTCTGGTGGAGCGCACCATCTTCCTGTCTCCTCTGAGGCGAATAGTAAACAGATTTACAAACCCTCCAGCTAAAGTGCTGTTGGAACTCCTTTCCATGTCTAAGTGCAATGAGTTTGCCATTTTCTTTAATGACAAGGTCCAGAACATTAAGAATACCATAAATCCCATGGTGCAAATAACAATTCAACAACCAGTTAAACACACCGCTGACTCAGTTTGCACCTGTGGCTTACTGTCCAAGAGACAGTCGTCATTCCGAGTTCTTCTACTTGCTGCCTTGACATGTTGCCCACTCGACTTTTAACTGTCTGTACTAAATAATTTGTCAGCTCCACTTACTAAAATAGTCAAGATGTCACTTAAAACTAGAATATTCCGAATGGCCTTGAAAACTGCGGTTATTAAGCCACAGCTAAAGAAGATTAGCCTTGATGCCACGATACTAAACAACTATTGACCCATTTTAGATTTGCCGTTCCTGGGAAAAGTCCTTGAAAAAGTTGTTTATAGCTTATAGTTTATAGGTTTGTAGCTTATTCAGTTCCTTCAATAAGTGACTCCTTTTATGTCTTCCAGTCTGGTTCTAGATCGCATCACAGCACTGAGACGGCTCTCATTAAGGTGACACGTCTAAACAATGATGCTGGTAAGGTCTCTGTTTTAGTCTTGCTGGATCTCAGTGCTGCATTCGACACTGTCGATCACAGCATCCTTCTACAGAGATTAGAAGACTTAGTGGGGTAAGGCCTTAAATTGGTTGAAGTCCTACCTTAACACAGGAAATACTTAGTCTCTGAATACGGTGTTGACCTGTGTGGTGCCCCAAGGGTCAATCCTTGGACCCCTTCTGTTCAATCTGTACATGCTGCCGTCAGATCTATGTCTCACTGATGACAGGTGAATATGGACGAGCCGATTCACTCTGTTACTGCATTCAACAGATCAGTGAGTGGATGCAAAACAACTTTCTCCAACTGAACTCTGAAATCATTGTATTTGGCCCACAGAAACATAGAACAAAT
This sequence comes from Eucyclogobius newberryi, assembly GCF_026437365.1. Lineage (NCBI taxonomy): Eukaryota > Metazoa > Chordata > Actinopteri > Gobiiformes > Gobiidae > Eucyclogobius > Eucyclogobius newberryi. The sequence goes on along the minus strand of NW_027315945.1, from coordinate 26,481,795 downwards.
GTTAGCAATCACCTCGAGCCTCTCTCTCTAAAATTTGTAAATAAAGTAAAAATGTAAGAGTAATAACGAACTCAGACCTGATTTCATCAGCTACATCAATTCAATAACATAGCTTTTTCCATCTGAAAAACATTGCCAAAATTAAAAAAAAGTGTCCAAACCTGACAGGCCATGCGTTTGTCTCCAGTAGATTAGACTACTGTAACGGCTGCTCACTGGCCTCTCCAAACCAGCTGTAAAACAGCTGCAGTACATCCAGAACGCTGCTGCTCGGTCCTGACCAGAACCAGGAAGTACCATCACATTAGTCCTGTTCTCAGGTCTCTGCACTGGCCCCTGTGGCTCAGAGAATAGACTTTAAAGCAGCTTTACTTGTGTACAAGGCTCCCCATGGCCTAGGACCAAAGTACATCCCTGACACATTGCCATATGAACCACTTTGAACTCTGAGGACCTCAAGGACTGGCCTCCTGCTGGTGCCTAGAGTCAAGACCAGACACGGGGAATCTGTGTTCCAGTTTTATGTGGCAAAGGTCTGGAACAGCCTTCCTTCACCAGCGGTGTTTAAATGTTTTGTTTGGCTGTACACATGACTGAAACACTTTTATCTGTTTTTTTACTATTTTAATGTGTTTTTATGTTGTAAAGCACTTTCAATTTCATTTTTGTAAGAATTGCGCCCTACAAATAAAATGTGATTGATTGATTAATTGATTGAACTGTTATGTATTAAACCTAGCTAGTTTACAAGTATTCAATTACAAGGAAACGGGCGCGCGCGCTCTCGCCGGGACGGTGCAGGGATGGAGCTGCTCCGTCACGCTTCATGCGCTCTTATCTTTTGACTAAATGCCGCTTTTTATATTTCATTTAATGCTATTTTGTGTTGTCGGCGGTACTTTATAAAAAAAGATTGAAAAATTAATTTTATTTATATTGTATACATCAATAATCTAAGTGCGGCGGATCCGTAAACCAAGTAATAAAATAACTACGGCCTTATAGCTAAAATATGCATTCCCCTCAGATTTGACCTGTAACTTGGCCTGGTGGCATCATTTGCTTGTGGGTGCAGGGATATTTAAGTTGAATACCATACAATGGAACTTTCAAAGCAAAGCAGTAATATCTCCAAGGACACAAGCAAGTGGCAAACCATTCACCAGAAAAGTTTGTGCTCCTTTTCTCTAACCCTGTTTTATGTACTCTGCATTAGTGTTGTAGATTGTAAATGTGTATACGTTCAGTTAAAAAGACAAAAAATAAAGAAACAATTTCAACTGGATATAATGTGAATCAGACATGTGTACTCTGTCTATTGTCGCCCCAAACGCCTACATATTAGGGATACCTCAATGGAACCACAGTGAACACACGTGTTGGCTTTGTCTGTGACAAAAAGCATCTTCTTATTATTTAGTCAGGACAGTGCATGTTAATGAACATGCCGGATTGTAGCCATGCGCTAATTTGCATCCATTGTCGTGCATTCATTCTCACAAACACACTCTTTCATAGACCAAAAAACTTGGACAATAGAGGCAAAGTGGGAGAAGTGTCTTGCCCAAGGACACAATAACAGTGTGCAGTACCACTTCCTGTGTCACCTGGCTTTCCTGCGGTCTCCCATCCAAGCACAAACCAGAACCATCCCCGCTTTGCTTCTGAGATCTGACAAGATCAGGCATTGGCCATTTGGTACAGCCACTACTCTAACAATACTGGTTTGTCTGGGTCATTCATAGCTGAAAGCTACTGTATTTTTTGTGGGCAGGGGTCAAAAAAAATGTTTTTGGTGCATCTTTCATCTGCCCAAAAGGTCTGGTTGCTGTGGTAACCATTGCCTTTGTGGCCTTACTGGGAGAGAGGTACACAAATGTCAGTGTCCAGGACAAACCCTGTATCACACTGACAGCTCTCCACACGGGAAGGGCACAGGGGTTTTAGCTGAGCGCGGCGCACTGAGCAGGGGCAGGAAGCACCACACTACTCATAATGGCTTCTTTGGCTGGCAGAGCAGTGCCAAAAAGAGAAACAGCAGCCATTATGCAAACTAAAAGGTTCAAGATAAAAGGACAGTTAGTTGTTCCAGTTGTATTTATTCAAATGTATTAAAATAAATATTAAACAGCCTAATTCTAACTTGTCGAACTGACAATCAAACAGGAGGAATTGTACTTTGTATATTCTGATAAAAAGTTGAGGAGGAATAAATCCGTGATTCTGATTTTGTCAAATATGTTCCAGACAAAGCACGTTACAGTGGACTGACATTACCACAGGTAAAGGAGATTGTTCCAAACAGACAATGTCATAGAGAGACTTTTGGTTTATGCTTGGACCGGAGTGAAAGAGTAGGTTTTCAAACATTTGTCCCTTAAATGTATAAAATGATAATTTGCCGAGCTGAACTTTGGTCTCAGCTATAGAACTGAGAACTGCAACCAAAGTGTCTATAGTTTTAATACCAGAGGATTAATTTCCAGCAACAATACCAACCTGAATCAATATCTTATTACTTTCAAAAGGTATTCTGTAATATTTTCAATACAACTTTTCCTTATACTGATTCATATATATGAGCACCGCTTCGCTAAGTGTGCACCACTCCAGTGGTATGACATACCTTATTTATAATTTATTAACCAAATTGACCTATTATTAAATGGGCATGTAAAGCAATGGTTTTGACAGTAAATTGTGTGATCAGAACCAGTATCGATCAATCTGACTGAAAGTGAAAATCTGGTATCGCACATCAGAAAATCTGGTATTGACAGAAACACAATAATACTTTACTGGAATAAAATGCTTTTAGTTGTGTCCAGATCTATAAGGAACCACTCAGATGAAGTCACATGATGAATGCACAGTGGAAATAAACAACTAGTGAGTAAGCGTCCCAACCCAGCCGAACCAGCTCTGTGTACCTCTCCTTAGGGCGCAGCGCTCTCCCTCTGGGCATGAGACTCACAAGACGGCTGTGATGACAGTTACACAGCTCAGTACATCCCTTATCCCATGACTTCTCACAAATCTACACACAATAATGAATCATAATAGTTAGGGATAAGCTCAATGCTCTCTACGGTGAACAAGTGAACAATAAATCTGTGAGCCTGCGATTACTCATGCCACCTGCACCGTTGAAACCTCTGCAAGTTTGGCCAAGTCATTAATGAGTCATTATTGTGGTAGAATAAATAAGGTATGTATTATTAGGTTTTACATGGCAGCGTCTTCAAAACATAATGGTGCACATGCATATCTGTCTTTATTTGGTTTAGTTAAGCTCAAAAGCTGCAGTTTTATTGACTCTATCAAAACAAGCAGATTGTACTTTAAAGTAATTTAGTATCACCTTATCATAGTAGCTGTGACAAAATCATTAAAGCAATAGTTGAAAAAGCAGAAATTCAGACAAGCAGCAGCCAGCAGTGCATGTGGTAATGGCCGTTTTAAATCACAGTGCTAAGAAAAGAAAGATTAAGCAATTTGTCAGGAAAACAATAGCAAAAAATATTATGTTTCTATTGCGAGTTACAAATATGCAACAAAGAAACAAAAATAAATTCACAGCTAATTCACTAACTAATATTCAGCTATAGCCGAATGTAAGTTAACTTTAGGAGAGATTTAGAAAACAAAAATACTGAATATACAACTAGATCAGTGATTCCACAAGATGGCCTTTCATCAGATTCTCAAATTCTTTTGAATCTGATGTGTTTGCATAGGCATATTTCGCTCTAAGTGGAAACTTGTCCCTCAATTCTAGACTCGCAGCAGCTGAGCATGTGTTTATCTGATGCTATGGTGATGCTCACAGCATATGACTGGACTACTTGTGTGTTATGCAAAATTATATGGTCAGTGCAAATTCTAATTCTTTGGAATTCTCACTGACCATTTCCTTTTTTATTTTTGTTTGAACATTTGTTCTATATTCAAAATAACCCATTGTTTCTTATGACAACTACACTTTTAATGTAATGTGTCATAACATAATGTGGCATAACACTATTGTTTCAAATTGAATGTATTACACGTTGCATAACATATCAAAAAGCACAGTTTTAAAGCTGAAAATGCTTTCTAAATGAATCTAAATCTATTCACAACAAATGGCATCCCAGATTCAGACAATGTAGTAGTAAACCAGTAGGAGCGGATCATTACAGCCATTACATTTAATTTACCTGACAAAGCTGAAAAAAGATGGTCAAGGTTTATCAGGTGTCAATCAATCGGGTCTAGTCCATACTACAGCGTGTTACACCGTCAATCTTGATTGATTCCGCAGTGTTTAGCTATATTACAGACTATCTCCTTTCCTCGAATCTCCAAACTGACGGGGGTGTCTACAAGACCACGTCATAACCACAGGCACGCGTCATCATCCCCCCTCACCTTCACCCTCCCCCCTCTCCACCCGCCTCCCCCTCCCGCCTGCCGCCTCCCGCCCCCTTCCCCCCGGCTCCGCGCTGCTCGTGTCTCCCTACAAGCCTGGAGTTTTTCTGCTTCGATTTACGACGAAACACGGCTCAAAGAGGCCCAAAACTTCATTAATGATATCGCACTCTTTACTATTATCACAATGGTGAAGGTTGATGTGGCAGTTGATGCAGCAACCGGGAAATAAAAATAAACGGAGAGAAGTTCTATCCGATCGCTCTGAGACTACGTCACGGGTTGGGCGGGGGAGCCAGATCGATCTTCGCAAGGGTGGGGGCGAATATCAAACCAAGCCGTTTGCATTTCCGGGTTGGTGAGGGGGTCCAAGGTCTGGGTGATATTTCTTAACTATTATGTTAAGGGTGTTGCACAACCCTTATTATTATCAATTATATACTTAGGATAGACTACGAAACGTGAAAAAAGCATGTTGTGGCACCTTTAAACTTGTCCCTAGGAATTCCACAAGGGAATTCCAAATGCAGGAGGCAAACCATTACCATGTTTTTTGGGACTATCCTGATGTTCAAAGAAATTGGACTGAGATTGGTAAAGTGCTACAGTCTTTGACACCACCATCCCACTATGTATTTAGACCTAAAAACCCCTGCCCTGGACACAGTGGATGGATACCTTTGAAGCATAATCCTGGCAGCAGGAAGGAAGGCCAGTACAAAAAACTGATGACTCAAACAGTACCAACAATCACAGACTAAACCCAGATTGTGGCTGACATTCGAAGAACGGAACAAAATACATTCGGACATAATTTATGATCTTTTGAACAGCCTCTGGATTAAAATGGACTCATTTGTTGTGCCATAACTTCCGTTTTATGTTTTGTTACTGTTTACTTGATGTTGTTTACTTGTGCTCTGTGTTGTGTTCTTTGTTTTCGTGTTGTATGTGTTTACATTTTGAAAAAATTATAAAATTGAAAATTTTTTATTGTGAATTGTATTACAATCTAACCAGGGAGAGGTTTTAACATGCCACAAACAAAAACAAGAGAATACAATATTGAAATATATACCATATTTAATTCTTGAAATATTTCAGTACTATCTTACCTTTTCTTTCCTTCAATGGTTTTACTAGATAATGATTTCAGCATTTTTGTAAGACAGAACAAAACTTTTAATGTCTACAATTGACTTTGCCACCACACCTTAGTTCAGGACACTTAATGCTGTTGTGTCAGACAACAATGTTTGTCGTTGCAATTATGATAGTAGAGGATTTATCACAATTTATCTTGAACATTTGGGCCAGTGTGAGGGCCTCATTTGGCCCGCAGACCCTTGTATCTTCCTCCTTCATCTAAGGACGCTTTGGGTTGCTCCATCTTTACCTAGAAATGAGCTTAAAAATCCTTTCCTCATAAAGAGTTATCTTGAAGACTATCCTTAGGTGTTTGTTTGCTCTGGGCGGATCATCAGAGTCTCTGCGTCTGCCAGAGGGAAATCTGATTCTGACTGCACAATGAGGTCATCATCCTCATTACAGTTCCACACAGTCAGCAGCACATCTAGAAGTATATATCACTCTGCGGCCAAAGGAAGTCCATCTTAATACACTTAGACATTCCTCTCATGTCATTTTTTCTTTGCCTCTCCTCAGAGCAGAGCAAAGCTGCAGCAGGAGACCATTTGCCTAAAACAAGCACAGTTGTATTGACATTATAAATTAAGATAAGATAAGATAAGATATTCCTTTATTGTCCCACATGGGGAAATTTCATTGGTGCAACGCAGGTAGATACAGAGGTAGATACAGAAGAACAGATCACTTATAGGAAGTCTGAAAAACACTTTCAGTAGAAGATCTCCTATAAATAAATAAAAAAACTCCCATAGACAAATAAATAAATAAATACATAAATACCATTGCATGTGATCACGACAGTAATTGCACATGAATATGTGTCACGACAGCACATAGATTGCACATGAATTTCACAGTAATTGCACATGAATTGCACATGAATTCCAACAGCAATTGCACATATGACAGAATTGCACATGGTTAGGTCAGTATTGCGAGTGTTCAGTACTAACAGTGTTTGTTATAAAGTCTGACAGCAGCAGGAAGGAAAGACCTACGGAACCTTTCCTTCACACAGCGAGGGTGGATCAGTCTCTCACTGAAGCTGCTCTCCAGAGCGGAGAGAGTGTCCTGCAGGGGGTGACACTCATGGTCCAGCATAGATGTGAATCTAGCCAGGACCCTCCTGTCCCCCACCTCCTGCACCGAGTCCAGAGCACAGCCCAGGACGGAGCTGGACTTCTTGATGACTCTGTCCAGCCTCTTCCTCTCCCTCTCTGTGATGCTGCTGCTCCAGCAGGCCACACCTACAGGAGCTGATGCCACCACAGAGTCGTAGAAGGTCTTCAGGAGTGGCCCTGTCACTCCAAAAGACCTGAGTCTCCTCAGGAGGTAGAGCCGACTCTGGCTCTTCCTGTACAGTGCGTCTGTGTTATGAGTCCAGTCCAGTTTGTGGTTCAGATGAACACCCAGGTACTTGTATGAGTCCACTCTCTCAATGTCCCGTCCCTGGATGTTCACTGGTGAGGGGGCAGTGGGGTGGCGTCTGCGGAAATCCACCACCATCTCCTTGGTCTTCCCCGCGTTGATGAGGAGGTGGTTCCGCTGACACCAGTCCACAAAGTCCTGCGCCAGTCCTCTATACTCCGCGTCATCGTCGTCCATGATGAGTCAGATGATGGGAGAGTCATCAGAGAACTTCTGCAGGACACAGCTGTCCGTGTCATGTCTGAAGTCTGCAGTGTAAAGGGTGAAGAGAAAGGGCGCGAGGACAGTGCCCTGGGGCGCCCCCACACTGCAGGTCCGAGTGTCAGACACACAGTTCCGGGCTCTCACAAACTGGGGTCGGTCTGTGAGGTAGTCCAGGATCCACTCTGCCAGGTCATACTCCACACCAGCCGTCTCCAGCTTGTCCCTCAGGAGCAGCGGCTGGATGGTGTTGAAGGCACTGGAGAGATCGAAGAACAGAATCCTCACAGAGCTGCCAGGCTTTTCTAGGTGAGAGAGAGAGCGGTGCATCAGGAAGATGACGGCGTCCTCCACTCCGATGCCAGACCGATATGCAAACTGCAGCGGGTCCATGGCTGAGCTCACGGTGGAGCGGAGGTGGTCCAGGACCAGCCGCTCCAGTGTCTTCATCAGGTGGGACGTGAGAGCCACTGGCCTGAAGCTGTTGAGGTCTTTGGGGCGCGGTGTCTTAGGCACAGGTACCAGACAGGAGGTCTTCCAGACCTGTGGTACCACCCTCAGCTTCAGGCTCATGTTGAAGACATGTTCCATAACTCCACACAGTTCATCTGCGCAGGACTTAAGGAGCCTGGGGCTGATGCCGTCAGGTCCTGCTGCCTTCCTCACTTTAATTAAATTGGCTTGAATATTTATGTACTGCAGTTAAAAAAAATACCATAAGTCTGTTAGTTCAATTACAGAACCATCGTTCCATGCACAACCATTTTTATACATTCAAAAAGAACATACTGTTTGCATACTATTAATGCATTTTGAACTTCTACACTGAGCTCATCAAGGCCACTGCATAAGGAGAATGTGAAGCGATAGGTCCAAGCGTATAACCATCCATAGATTTAGAGGAAAACACACTACTTCTCCGTTTAAAAAAAAGATTCTCTGGCCTTGACAGAACAGTTGTGGTGTGAAAAATGGAGAGGGAAGGTAGATTCACTGAGCAAACGGTTGAGGCTGTGAAACAAACCCACAGCATAGAGGTGGTAACAGTGGGTTAAATTTCTTCTAAGTCATAGGAATTCTCTAAAGGGCTGTAACCCTTTGGTCTCTTAGTCAAGATTTTTTTACCCTACATTAACCGATTAAGGATTCATTTGGATGTGTGACTTTGTGAGGGCAGTGAGGGTCGGATCAGATACTTAATACACTGCATGTTCAAAAAAAGTTGCCACTTGGATTTGACTAAGCAAATACAGTAGAATTGAGCCTCCTACTGGATAACTGTAATTTCACTGAGACCAATGTTTTTATTAAGAACCTTATTGATCATAGAAAAAACGTATTCATAAATAAATCATATTCTGTATTAAAAATGTGTAAGTGCCTCTTGTCAACAACGAGTCTGTGCGCCTTTCTTTTAATGTTTTCAATATGGTCCTGGGCCCATTAATGCCCAAGTGGCGTTGTTGGTCCTCTGATTGGGTTTTAAACAGTAACAGCTAAAGTTAAAGTGGCCGTGGCTAAAGAGCTGCGGCGCGGTCAAATAGCCCAGAAGTTTCAGGAGCCATATAGCCTCATGGCTAACTTTAACCGTAACCGTAACCCTAACCCTAACCCTAACCCTGACCCTAACCCGGAGCGGTCAAATAGCCTAGCAGTTTCGGCCGCGTGCCGCGGCTCTGTAGACACTCCCAAAGTTAAAACACCCCTGACATGCCACATATGTAATAGCCTGACAAATGGGATACAAGAGCAGCTAAAGTGGTTTACATAAAACGTGTACTATTTACCTGTCTATTATGAGCAGGTATGATGTTTCCAAGAGCGCACAGTGCGCACGCTTGAAACACCAACATAAGCGGTGTCACGTTACAAACTGCAACCAAGAGGCAGCCACTATAGTTCCTGGTTCCTCCTGAGTACACCTGTGTTAACCTGCACAGACTGACAGACTCATGACAACAAGGATCTGGCGTGGAGCGACATACCAGCACTGACAGCCACTCTCCAACACAACACGTTATCTCAAGTAAGTGGCCGTTTTTATCAAACACTTTCATTTTCTATGTAGATCTGTGCATCAGGGCAATACAATACAAATGTAGACCTAAATTAATCTACCAAAAAAAGTAAGACGCCAAGGAAAAATATAGTCCAATGTAATAAATGCCTATATTTTTTACATTTTGTTCTGTTGGTGAAGAGAAGACTGTAAACTTCTCGAGCAATTATTAACCGCAACCATCTACAACTGTGTGTAGATTAGAAGCTCTTGTCTAACTAAAGCTTTGCCCCTCCCTAAAAGTGTTGAGACTTGAGAGGGCCAAGCAAAGCAGGATAATAAATGTGCTGTCAGCCAGAGCAAATAAAGCACTGAGTTTGAATGGACAACATTTGGACTAATGCGCTGCATACTTAAACCTCTTGCCAGTGACCTATCTGTGCCCCCATTGCGTTTTAATGCATAGTAAATAACCTGCTTATAAATCATGACACTCACCAAATCCTGAGGCACAGCTGGGCCGCGGGAACAAGTGCATTGTTCCACTGCAGCAAACGCCCACACAGAGGACGGAATAACACGAAGTTTAGTTGTAAAGGTTTAGTTGTAAAGGTTTAGTTGTAAAGGTTTAGTTGTAAAGGTTTAGTTGTAAAGGTTTAGTTGTAAAAGTTTAGTTGTAAAGGTTTAGTTGTAAAGGTTTAGTTGTAAAGGTTTAGTTGTAAAGGTTTAGTTGTAAAGGTTTAGTTGTAAAGGTTTAGTTGTAAAGGTGTAAATGAGCGCGCCTGCAAAAGTCCATGACGTCAGCACCTGCTGCTCTGTCTGCACACACACGCATCTCGTCAGGGTTGAAACATTTCATTACCTGCTATGATTGAAAAGCAGCGCTTGTAATTTGTCACCGTTTAGATGAAAACGGAACTTTCAACACGTGCTGAGTCGGCTGCTATAGCATTACCTATGTACTTCTTAAGAGAGTCACTGGCGTTCACGCAACTGCTGCTGCAGCGCAATAAACGGAGGTGTTTTCCCGTGAAGAGCACAGAATGAGCTGAGATGCAGAGCCTGGCCCACGCACTAACTGTCAGTGTTTTTATTACCAGACTGAAGGTTTGAGAGACACTGAGCCTTGGTGAGTTTTTCTTAAAACTGTCAACGACCTTATATCTATATGTCAATATGCATTTGTCTTTCACATAAGTTTTTATAATTAAACCTATTGTACCAAAGATTTGTTGAGAACACGAAAGAAACATTGAGAAACATTTTGTGAAGCCAATTGCAGAATTTTGCAATGCAATAATATGTGCTTAACTTTTGACCTCTTAAGCAGACTATGTGTGGAATATGACCTGATTAAAGAGGCATGTTAACAAAACAACAGCTTAGTATCAGTCTGAATCTGATAAAGGCGTAAAGTTGGGATGTTGTCTCCTTTTTATAATCTGGTATTTCTTCTATTGGGATTTGTTTCACTGGCAAGCACTGCTTGTTTTGAATGATTTGTCATCTGGGGGTTGGTGTATAGAGTTGTCTCCAAGGACCTATTGTGACAGTCAGGCACTCTCATATCCTCTTAGTCGTTTTGCTGCTTGGCCTCAGGCTGGCCTGGTCTCACACACATACCTTTTTGCATTGTGAGTAGCTGCTTCATTGTTTAGCAGCTGCAGATTGCACTGTTATGCTCTCCGACAACTGAGGTACTGTGTTTTTCTCTTTATTTCCTTGTCATTAACGTTAGCTAAGAAAAATACAGTTACTTGGATAAACAACTCTCTAAATGCCTCAAATGACTAAACAATTCAATTGAATTTCTTTCAGTTAACTGAACTTCAGTAAATTTATGTTTTAATAAAATGCATTTGCAATGAATTGCAAATGACCTGCGATTATTATCTCTTGAAACATTTTTTCTGACAATTTTCCGTGCACATTTGCCGCAGGATTTAAACTCTGGTAATTCTGCTATCTGCTGGTATTATTGCCTTTTTATCACTCGTGTTAGTGTGGTGCACAGTGGCTGCTTTGTGTCACTAACCAAATAGGACCGGATAAAATAGTAACTGTCTTTGCACTGTCTTCCTGCAACACACATCAGCTGCTTGTAAATAGGCAATAGGGTGTGGGAGTATCTGACAACTTTTTAATAGAAGGGAATAAATAAATTTGGTGTTTGCGTGTCATCTTTATTGTTACACTGCAAATTAGGGCTCTGCAATTAACAGACTTTTAACTGAATCAAGAGCCAATCATTTCAAATCCTCAATGATCGGCTTGGTGCTTTTTCATGACAGGTTCACAGCCAATACGGTCAGTCAGTACAAGCATGCTGTTTGGTGCAGAGATCAGAGTTTGGAGGAATATACTGGAATATTAAACCGTCCAGCCCTATTGCAAAGGCATGTTTCTCTCTTGCAAGATATAGTGTCCAGATCTGGAGAAACTAACCTTTCTTTAAATAGGTGGAACTTGCGGTAAAAAAAAGTACAGTATTTTCTAGGTTGTGAAAAAAAACCCTCATTTGTAGTTTGGGACGACTGCACGCTGTTGAAAGACCTATCCTCGCCCTGACAGGTGAGAGGTTTAGAGAAATGTAATCTGCAGAATGAAACAGGCCTGCAGCAGCACTTCTTTGTCAAACCGCTTTGTGGAAGAATTGCTCCCAAGTTTTTCAGATCACATCCCTTTTTTCTATCTCTTATTATACTATTTACCTCCAGCCTTTCGCCCGGGGACAGCAGCTGGCACCTCCACATCATAAACCCGCGTGAACCGATTATCGTACGTGGCAAATTGAGTCTGGTATCAAAGAGCAAATTCAATCGGCATTCAAATGTACAAGAATATATTACCCAATTTGAAAAATAATACAAGCGTCAGGAGGCGTTTTGATACAGGCGCAGTGGACTGGGTTGATAAATATTTCCCAAATTGGATCAGCTTATTATTTCACCCAAAGCGAGTCTGAAAAGCAAATTGGATACAGAAGGGGATTTTTATTTGCGGCGTCTTGGGCTGTTTGCGTCATGAGATTTACTGCAGCTATTCTAAAGGCCCGAACAGTCTGCACTCTCTACTTCCAATCAGCTTTGGTTTTATGATTAACATCTCTCTCTAGGACCAGCTAAAACTGTTTTTATTCTATTATTCTAGTTCGGCACCAAAGTAATCCTGTTTCTGCTTCACGCTACAGGTCAGCATTGTCTTAAAATTGAGAAACTGAGCGAGGGAAATTAGGATTATGCAGTGCTGTGCAAAAGTCTGAGACGGGGTTTTAAACAAGAAAAGGTGTTTTAATAAAATAAGGTGGTTTAGGTGTTAAATAAAGTAAAAGCAATCATAACATCTAACTTACATTACATTTCTTCTGAAACACTAGACTGTAAATAGTGCCTGCCTCCCCGGACCAGGCCTCAAAAGTTTCCGTTCTGTATTTCTTCAGAAGTCAGAGGTATTTCCATCTAAGTGAAATTACTACTACAAGTACTTCATGTTTGTACATAATATAGGGATACTTTTCAGGTCACAATATAATCGTAAGAACTATGTAGCAATAAAAACAGTGACAATTTAAGAAGCCACATTTTTTATTATTTTTAATTCAGTCCAAAAATGCATTTCAGTGTTCAGAACTGCTTTTTATCTGAAATTTCTCAATGACAAAATTAAGTTAATGTAACAAAAACAGCCAATTGTGTGAAGCAATAATCGTCAATAATCGTTAAATTGTCATGTATTTCTCACCGTGATCATAAAATTTGATATCGTGACATCCCTACTCGTATTTGCAAGGACGGAAATAACAGGGGGGAAAAGGCTGTGAAGAGTGGGGAGAGACATTCAGCAGAAAATGTGCTAATTACCAGGCGTGCAAATTGTAAAACTGTTTTTTTTGTCACAATATAAGAAAATAATATTATGTGCACATGTGTTCTGCCCTGAAAATATATTTACTGTTTCTCCCATTCAAATTGTGATTTCTTGTCAATGGCGATAAATCTTGCAGCCTGGTCAGTAATATTGGCAAAAATGGTAGAAAATCCCGTGAAATACTCCTGGATGTAAATTATAAGGTGGTTCCATTGCACTGTTTAGTCTATTGCGTATACCTCTATGTGTGTGTGAGACTGCAGCACTTCCATAACTGTGATATTAAGAGAAGGAAATGATACACTGATACAGCGTAGGTGTTTAGAGGAGCAGGGCTGACTGTTCTTCCTAAGTCCGTGTATCTTAACAATGCATGCCACCTCCTTCTTCCCACGATGTCATTACCAGGTACCATAGAGGAAGCCAGGACACAATAGGCATAGGAAAAAGTCTAAACATTTGGCCCGAAGTTCAGTGCATGTAGCATCTTGATAGGTGAGTATCTGGTACTTGATATCGTGCCAGACTTCGTACGTAATTCTGCTAAATCCTGGGCAGGGGTCGTTCCCATGCGCTGCACTTTAAAAATATCACAGTCGCATTGTGTTTGCTACAGCTGGGGCTTTGTTTACCAGCCTGGAAAAACATCTGCGATTCGTGTTTTTGCAGTGTTGGGACATTGCAGATTGGAGCCTGGTGCCTTAAGGAAATTAGAGGATTTCACCATAAGAACAATAGCCAGAAATACGCTGCCATGATAAAGGATGTTATATTTTTACTATAATAGCTTTGCATTTAGGATTTGCTTTCTGTATGGCTAATCCTCAGGGGGAATTTTTTTGCAAAGATAATGGAAAAAAAGTGGAATAATTTGCTGACGGGACCAGTATCCACTTTTCGCTGAGCTCTGTGGGAAATAAGGTGTCTATTCACTGACCTCTCTGTCAGAGCTACCTCAGATTACAATCTACATTTGCATTCGCACACTTTCTGAAACGGGCTGAAACTGTTTACGAAACTTGGGTTTTGTAATTTTCCGATTTGACAAATGAATTGTGACGGTAAATGTCTCAATAAGTGAGCAGCTTTGAAGGTGCACCCCATAGAGATGTCATGGCTTTGCCTGCAATGTTCAGCACTATGGTATTGCATTTATTTATTTTGCATTCATTCAATTATCGTTAGTTTTGCTAAAAAAAACATGCATTCTCACTGTGAGCGGGCCTGCCTTCCCGCATATCTGACCTGCAATTTGGGTGGTGGAGTTATCTGCTTGGAGATAGAGAAGTTGAATGTAGCAGACCCTTCTCCAGAAAGGTTATATAGTGCAGCTTTATATATTTATATATATAACGTGAATAAGGCAGAATGTGGCATTGTGTTGATTTGATTTGCGACTCAAAACTCCAATAATAGAGTGCTTTTTTCCGTCACAATCTCTTAACTAACACAACCAAGATTTCACACGCACATCAATGAGTGAATATTAAAAACCAGGTATTTTTAACTCGGTGTCTTTCCTCCCCGCAGCATTTGAAGATGATGCGAATGATGCGAATGCTGCTCCTGTGCCTGCTGCTGCTGCCAACTGCTGCCGGTATGTTCTCATCTCTCTGTGACGCTTTACGCCGATAAACATCTAATCACACTCTCCGCATCCTTTCGCTGGCATGTTTTCCTCACCTCCCAACACAGGTGCTATCGGTGCACTATGTGTCCTCTGTACTGCACCTTTAATGTGTCGCTCAAAATCACACTTTCAATAACACAAATCAAATTAAGCAAATCAATTCATGTATGGATATTGAAAATTCAGGGGAGTCTGATCCACAAAAGTGTATACAATAATAAAAACAATGCAATGGATTTATATAGTGAGACAAGCACTTTACAGGGCATTATTCATTCACTCCATTTGCCCCTTCAACCATCCAAGTACTAATCAGACCCTAATCAGTTTTTTATTGGGTGGACCTGATTTTTTTATTTGGAGAATTATTGATTTAAAAACTGCTGACTGTGCTTTTTTTTTTTTTTTTTTTTACAGCTTATTCGGAGGGCGATGTTGATGAGTTTGATGGATCTGGTAGTGGTGAGTATCAGTA
Source organism: Eucyclogobius newberryi (assembly GCF_026437365.1). Taxonomy (NCBI): domain Eukaryota; kingdom Metazoa; phylum Chordata; class Actinopteri; order Gobiiformes; family Gobiidae; genus Eucyclogobius; species Eucyclogobius newberryi. The sequence continues at coordinate 26,466,636 of NW_027315945.1, read as the reverse complement.
TTTGGTAGAAATGTTTTTTTTTCATGGCCGATGTTTTAGAATCTGGAGCAGCTGATACATTCTGCTGATATTTCTAGACAAACATTTAGGGCAGAGTTTGATCATTTTCCCAATTAGGTTGTCAAAAGTATCAAAAATCAGTTACTAATCGAAATGTGATATTCATTTGAGCAAAAATAAAGACAAAATTGGACCTTTCCTGAAATGTTTTAGACTGATCTTGGGCTCGTTGTATAAGATCACTTAGTAACGTAAAGAAAGTACTTTTATGTTGTGTTATTAACATATTATTGTCCAAAAATAATATCATCATCGATTCTAGTATCGAAATCAAGTTATAAATATAATGACAAAACTATTGCCCAAATATATTATTGGAAATTACAACAAACTCTGTTCTGATACTGTTCTGATCTATACACTGCACTGCTCTACATTAGAATAGCATAATAAGAAAAAAGCACTGCTCTAACAATAAAAAGGACAGTTTCTCATTTAAGCGAACTAGTGAACAAAAACAAACTGGACAAACCCACTTAGTAAATACCAGGCCACTATAGGATGTACCAATGTTTGAGTTTTGCCTAGTTTCTGAGCTCTTAAAACTACTCGGTTAAAACTTGACATTTATTTAAGTCAAAACATAATTTGTTATAGAAAACACAGGGAATAATAGACTCTTTTTAATAAGGCTTTGGTTTGAATGTAAAACTCTGTGCAAAGTTCAGAATATTGGATAGGTACATTGATTACCCTTAGATTATGCCCTAAAATCTAATTGAACAATGCAATAATAGTCTCCCACTAATATTTATGAATGCAGGGTTGTGCTAACTTCATTTTTTTCTCTTTCAGATTCTGATGAAGAGGAATCGAGTAAGTTTATTATCACCTTGAGTTCCAAAAGCGCCACGCAGAGCAGTAGGAAGCATTTGTGAAGAAAGAGCAGAGAGGTTACGGCCTGAGCAATTATTGTCTGTAGATTAGCGGTGTATAGCTCTTGTAGTGGAAGGAGATGGGTGGACAATGTAGTCTCCGTTGCCTTGCCCTTCTCTCCACCATTGCAGTCTGAATGGAATCAATTAGCTCCCTGGAGAGGGCCGTGGCTTCTGCTGAAAGCCCGATGAACATGTTGACATTGCTGCCGTCCCGCTGGCCAGCTAATCGACATTGGCATTCTCATTCTCTGCCCACACCTCTGTCTGTCACTCCTCATCATGGCGCTGATGGACGTTTGAGAGAATTACAAAGCTGTTTACTGTCGGCAGCCTGTGGTCAGCTATGACTCTTAGCCCCAGACTCACCACAATTCATTAAGCCTTATATTTAATTACTTATTACATGCAGACATTTCATTTATGTTTAGTTACATTTCATATGATTGCAGGGACCTCACTTTTTTCCTCATACAAAAAACAATTGCATTGACAAAGTAAAGCACTATAAAGTTATTTAATATGCTTTTTAGCGACTGACGATCCTGTAGAGACCCTTCCGAGTTCTGACAAAGGAGAAGACACTGAATCAGGTGAAGATTTTCTTGCTTGCCTAACAAACAAAGTAAAATAAGCAAACATTAAGATAACATTTCTCATTCAAGTGCTTTATTATTCCTCTTTTATAGACCAGATAACAATGATTATCATTATTGTTGCGGTGGTTGCTTTGGCTCTTTCATTTGCTGCTGTAATTGGTGAGTGTTTGAGGGAAAAAATTAGAATTAAGTTGCCTTCATTCAATAATTTAAAAACATTTTCCTTTCTAACAGCCATTATCTTAGTGAGAAGACACAGGAACAAACAACAGCAAGGGTGAGTATTTCCTTCCTATTCATTATTCAAATATTACAGATGATCAGTTTAGTCAATCAGTCAAGAAACAAACTAAAAGTGTGTACAAAAGGTATGCACATTGTACTTGTGCTAAGTCAGTCAGCCTGCAAGTGACGGAACCGGTCAGGTGGGTAACAGCTTTTGAGCCGCCTTGCCAATTTGCCCTACTTCACTTGTCAGCAAGAAAAGTACAGAACAAAACAGTCAGGTGATGCACCCAGCATCCACCCATCTGGGCCCGTCTGGACACGATTAGTAATTAGTATCTGAGCTCGAGGTCCCCCACACGGTCTGTAAATACTCACAAGCCACTAACCCCTTTTGAATCTTAGACCTCTAACAACAGCCTCAAGACTTTGCCTTTGGGTGTGCAGACCCAGTGGGACAGGACCTAACCTGTTCTAAGCATTTGCGTGTGCTCTGAAATGACAGCGTTACCCTGAAAACTCAACTACTCAAACCTGAAGGGACACATGCATCCTCCTGGCGTCATGTCAACGTTCTGTCAACAGTAATCAGATAGTGAAACAGCCTAAACCAGTTGTAAACAACCACTTTCTCCATTCAATTTACACAGTTGTTTGTTAAATAGCAGCTAGCTCGGACATGGCTTTTTGGAGAGTAATCAGGTGCTTTTCTTTTCTTGCTAATGAACTCTCAATGGCCATTTTATTAGATACAACATCAAATGTCACAGTGAAGCCAGATAAATCTACAATTTCTAGGTTTAAAAGTAGCATCAATATAGTACATAAGCATAATACATTTTTTTTTTTTTACAAACTTCAGTGTTAATGGCATCTAAAAGAAAAATAATCTATTGAATGGTTGTTCCAAAGTTCAGAATCCTTATAAAAGAAAAATATAGCCATTCATTAAACTGCAGAAGGTTGCCTGGTATATTTGGTATAATAATGTGATAATAAAATGGCCAATGAGTTAATGTTGGCCCAGTCTGTGAGTTCAAATGAGTCTTTGCAGATTGACAAATGGCACAAGCATTGTAAGTGTAAATATGCAAGGGTTAGATTCTTGTGCAGGAGGCTCACCAAGTGCCTCGCGGGGCTGCAGTGAGCTCTGAATGTGCTGGTGCTGACTGATCGCTCGGCTGAAAAGAGGCTTAATCACACAGCAACCCCTGGCTTGTTAGATCAACAAAGTAGTGGCAGTTTATAAGTCCCACCTGGGGATGAGGTGTGCACTGCAGTCACGCTGCACCTGTCACAGCCCACCACCACAAGCCTCGGCGTCCCAGAACACCTCAGCACTTCTGCTTTATACATGTTTCAAATGGATTCAGTATTCTTTAATCATACACTGTACTAAATACCTGCTCTCGTTTTAGGATTTACTCTGTTCCCATTGACCAGGACAAGAAAGAGGCAGTTTAGCTCCTGGATGAGGGAGTATACACTTGCAAATAAGGCGGGTCATGCTTTGTCATGGCCTACTTTCGACTCAGGATGGACTTTTTTGCACAACAACCTGCTGCACCCTGTTCAATTCTCTGTCTCAAACACGTGCTACTGTTTCACCTTTGCCAATTTGTACTTTGTCCCAGTCATCTGCTACATGTTATTTTGCATGGGGCATTCAGAACATATTGAAACCTTCTAATTGGTTTCTACTTGAGGAATCTAAAGCCTTTGTAGAGCTCATTTTGTCAAAGGGATCATTTGGCACAGCCAGAGCCCCCTGTACACTACCTGAACAATGAATTACTCCCATTGCTGTAAAACCATATTTGCTGCCTGTGGAGAAGCCCTGGATTATTGAAACAAACCAGGCCAATCCGAGTTAAAGCAGACCAGCTCCATGCTCGATTTCTCATTCACTAGTTTGACATCTTCTGTGCCCTGCTCATTACCACTGACTGAGCTGCAGCGACACACAGCCAAACCTGCCCCCACATTAAGAACACAGATGTGAACAGAGCGTGAACCTTGCAAAGCTTAAAATCATGTATTTTATTTTGAATGGCTTTGAATTCTGGTGATATTACGGTAAATGGATTGAATGGCATTCTTGGGAAAATAGAAGTCACATTTGTATAGGACAGGATGTCACGTAGTTTAATTTTTATATATTTAAATGGGAATTAAACATGCCCTTTTAATGAAAGGCTTTCGTTTCAAGGCACTGGCTGCCTTTCTCACTTTCTTTTGTACATAAAGGAAATGCCTGCCGGGGTGATGTAGCTGCTTCTCCTGTTCAGTAGTAGGTCAAATATATAGTTTTATTCACACAAAAATCACAATGAAGTCAAACACTGAGAATGCATGTTTGGATCAAAGTATCTCCCTGAGTTATACAAGTCTCTCTCTGTTCTCTGTCCAGGCCTTAATTACACAGAATCTAAATCACCAACCCATGTTTCTTTCATAAGTGTAACATGTTTGTTTGTTTGTTTGTTTGTTTTATACTTGTAGCATAGCACAACAAGTCTTCACTAAAATGTAATGCAAATGTGTCAAATGTAAGCGAAACCATTTCAATTTGATTTTTGCAATAATCATAATAATAATCATAATAATTTGCCAGTTTTATTCATCACTTCACCATGATCTCAATAAATGTGTTCCCATGTGTGGATAGTTTAAATGCATGTAAACATTATTTTTTTCCCAACTTAATGTATATACTATAAACTCTGATTGATCTATGGGGAGAAGTGTTAGTACTCTATCAATTATTTATAACCTGTGTATAAAAACAAAAGTATGGGGTTGGATTTTGTAACATTAAACAAGATTTGGTTTTCAAGTTCTGTGCCAGGTTGTGTATTTGTACAAGCGATTATTATTGAAATACTAATTATAATCTTGATATTAACATGAATTTAAGAGAAAATATGCATTGTACACAACATTTTTAAAGAAGTATTTAATAACTATAAAATAATAGAGTATTACACAATGTGTTTAATCCTCTCAGTTGCTGAACTTAAGTGTATTTGGTGCACATTGAAGCACTGAAGCTTTCCTATAGATCCTCCTCATTTTTGGGCCACTTGGTATGACCTAAAAAGTAAACACAAAATAGTGAAAAAATCCACATTAAAGCAATCCATCATATTTATCAGACAACACTAGAATACAGATTGGTTTTCAGTTGGACTGTCATGGTTTGCCCAACAAATTGCTTTATCATAATCATTGTGATCTATTAATCATCACAAAATCCAAGTCAGCACAGAGTTGAGTTATTACACAGCCAAAATAATTGTTGGTCATACATCATCCTCCAGCCAAGTGCACTGTGGGATGGACTGGAGCTAAAACAGTGGACTTTGAATTGGACAAAGTGTATTGCATTCAAACATTTCTCATACACAAAAGTGACACTTACTTGGATGCCCTTTTATGACACTTTGGCATTTTGCAAACTTTGCCACCTATAAACCAGTAATGGGTAAATGTTAGCCGTGTTAGACTGATAGCTTTACTTTGAAGTGAATTCAAATTAGTTTCACATGCGATACTTACAGCCAACGACCATTATCCCCATGATGAAAAGCGCTGCTGCTAAGGACAGGCCAGCAACACGCAGAGTGTGGTAATCTACAATGAAACTTCTATGAGGAAACACTCACTGTATGCAGCCTATATGCAACATACCTGTGTTCTGAGTTATGCATACTAACATTTAAAGGTTAAACTTCTAACTGTGTTGTTAAAACAGCACAAACACACGCTGCTATTTCAAGTTTCATTTTTCAAATAGTCCTATCAATGGATCTATGGGTTTCAGGGTGTTGAAAATGACCATTGTCATAGCAATTATCAAATAAAAACAAAATGTTATATCTTTGAACTGTAAAAAGTATCCAAATATTGCACCTGTAAAGACAAAGCTAAAACCCAATTAATCTAACTATTGTTTATTCATGATTTACATCTTACCATAGGTGAAATCTTTGTCCCACATTGGATCTGAAAAAAGTTGAAAGTTGTGTATCAAGTTTCCCAAAAATTATAGCAACAACATCAAAGTTATTTCTAAACTCCATCTATGTTGGGACACACAGCAGGGCCCATACATATCAATGCATTGTTACATACGGTACAATCAGGTGTCACAGGCAGAGAATCTCGTTTTATCTTTGTGCCATGGGTTTTGTTTGTAGGACAGGGAACACTGATACCGTCAGTCTGCCACCAGATAACAATAACCCACTACGCCTGTGGCATTCAAGGGAACTACGGAAAACATGCATATTCAAGTTACCCCAGGCAACAGCAGAGGAGGGTTTCACTGGGACAGGCGGGGGACGTGCAGCTGAGAGAAGAGAGAGAGGGAGGGAGGGAGGGAGGGAGGGAGGGAGAGAGTGGGAGAGAGCGGGAGAGAGGGAGAGAGAGAGAGGGAGGGAGGGCAATATGGAGTGGGACAGGGAGGGAGGGAGGGCAAGATGGAGTGGGACAGGGAGAGAGAGCAGGAGAGAGGAAGGGAGGGAGAGAGAGAGAGGGAGGGAGGGCAATATGGAGTGGGACAGGGAGGGAGGGAGGGCAAGATGGAGTGGGACAGGGAGAGAGAGCAGGAGAGAGGAAGGGAGGGAGAGAGAGAGAGGGAGGGAGGGCAATATGGAGTGGGACAGGGAGGGAGGGAGGGCAAGATGGAGTGGGAGAGGGAGAGAGAGCAGGAGAGAGGGAGGGAGGGAGAGAGAGGGAGGGAGGGCAATATGGAGTGGGAGAGAGAGAGAGTGAGGGAGTGAGAGGGATAGAGAGGGGGAGAGAAAGAGAGAGGGAAAGGGAGGGAAAGAGGAGGAGAGAGGGAGGGAGAGAGGAAGCGAGGGGGAGAAGAAGAGAGAGGGAAACGAGAGAGAGAGAGAGGGAAAGGGAAGAAGGGAGGATGAGAGAGGTAGGGAGAGAGGGGGAGAATAAGAGAGAGGGAGGGAGGGAGGGAGGGAGAGGGATGGAGAGAGGGGGAGAATAAGAGAGAAGGAGGGAGGGAGAGGGAGGGAGAGAGGGGGAGAATAAGAGAGAGGGAGGGAGAGGGAGGGAGGGAGAGAGGGGGAGAATAAGAGAGAGGGAGGGAGAGGGAGGGAGAGAGGGGGAGAATAAGAGAGAGGGAGGGAGGGAGGGAGAGGGATGGAGAGAGGGGGAGAATAAGAGAGAAGGAGGGAGGGAGAGGGAGGGAGAGAGGGGGAGAATAAGAGAGAGGGAGGGAGAGGGAGGGAGAGAGGGGGAGAATAAGAGAGAGGGAGGGAGAGGGAGGGAGAGAGGGGGAGAATAAGAGAGAGGGAGGGAGAGAGAAGAAGAGATCAGTGACATTTCATCAGGTGTGAACAATTTATTAGCAACATATTCAGCATTTATGTTTTTAAACTAGAAATGTCTTTGCACAGAAATATGTGCTTCTGCGACTCACAAAAACATAATCAGAATAAAACATTCACTTATGATGCTTTACAAATAAGTGAATGGGGTCAAAACTACTACAGCCTTTAAAGCCAGACACAGTGGCTCCACCCACTGGCCGTTTGTATAAAGAAATGTAAAGACACCTGTAGTGGTTGATGGCCTTGTTGTGTTCTTACTTGGAACAACTATAGGATAAAAAAAAGGACAAATGATAAGGTAAACAATGTATAAACTGTACATTGGTTTGTATTGTGCCCTGTTCTCGTTTACCTGCTGATGTCCTATTTCCTGCTGTGGTAGTGTTTTGTGCTGTGATGTTCTTGTTTGAACTTGTGGTTTTTGTGCCAGGGGAAGTGACAGGGGAGGAGTCAGACCGAGGGGAGGAGTCAGACACAGCACTGGCTCTGGTTTCCATTTTTCTTTCTGTCACAAAACACATGCAAATCACAGTCAGGGCAAACAGCCACTCCTTCAACCTAAAAGTGCAGGGATTTATCACACATTCTACATTTCTGTACAAAACTCTTTAGTCAAGAGTGCTGCAATAGACATACCAGTTACTAAATAGTATTTTTATTTATTTATTCTTGAGCAGAGCTTGTCTTGACACTAACCTTTTTGATCATTGGCCACAGTAACTAGTCTATTTTGTTGTTGTAAGTAAGATAGATTCAATGCTGAGAAAAACAGCTGAAAATCACATAGTGCACCATTAACATCTATTGTGTCTGGACAGGACTCAATTTATCTAAAAAAAAGTCAATATTAGGAGGACTATGTATCGAATTCAACTGTACAAAGCGGGCCTAAATATGTGTTCAAATCCCTTTTATACACAGACAAAGTTATCGTCCTTAAAGCAAGTTAATAATCTCAACAATGACGTTACCAGTGGAAACAGAGGACGTTGTGGTCGGGCTGCTCATGTGGCTGGTCTCATGCAAAGAGGTAGGAGTCTGAGCTTTTGACACTGCAGGGAGAAGAAAAAACACAAGTTCAGATTCCTCCGGACATAATACACTTTACAGAACAAAGCACAATGTTGTTGGGCTTTTTAACCAGACAATAAGAGTGGAGTGTGCGTCTGGCCGAGGGAGTCACAGGAACGTCTCATGAGTGACAAGGCTGTGCCAATAACAGAGACGGGATTGTAGTGGAAAACGGCCGGACAAAAACACTGTTTGTTTGACTCTTTCAGCACCTTCTAATTAGAGCGGACGCGCCAGCAAACCCCCGAAACCCACTTTATAAAGCAGCTATCGGATGACCAAAAGGTGGAGGAGGAAGATCTGTGTTCAAGCGGAATACTCAAGTACAAGTCAAAGAAATTACACCCAAATAGCAATTAAAACTACTATCAAAACTAGATATTAAACTGAACAAGTATCATTAAAAACAAACAAACTAATATTTTGTGTTGAAAATGGCATTCTGTTGTGTTAAATGTATTTGTTGTCATTTTGTATTGCTATTGAGAAGAATAAGTAGTATAAGTTACCACTAGATCTTACTTTAACGATGAATAAAAGCACATAAGTACTATTATTGCTCTTTCTATTATTACATTGATTAAAGACTGACTTGGCAGGAGAAAACATTACATGATTGTCCTGAAATGCGTCAATCACAACATAAGAAGATGAAGATAAAACATTCACACAAAGGTAGCGTTAGGAATAGGCCTGTATAAAAACATTAAAATTAAAGAAAACAAAGAGCGAGAGGTGAAAGACATTTTTACAATAACTCAGCTCAGCAACTATAGCAACCAATACCAATTAGTTCAGAGAAAAGTATAAAGAAAATTGTGTATATATGTATTTATTTAGAGTATTAACTGTGTCCTGCACCTGGTACTTTCTGTTTGCCAAAATGGTTGAAGAAATGTTACACTGACTTCCACCTTTAAAGACTATTTTTGCTGGATTTTGAGAAAACATAAACTCTTTGCCAAATTGAACTCAAGTAAACAGTCAAAGTTGAGTAGGATACAGAGCTCATTATAATTAAAATCATTTCAAAGATGTCAGATAATTTGAGGACAAAACAAATTGTTGTCTGCATTGTCACCCTCATAAATATTTAAACTCTTTCTCTTCCATATTTATCACACACCTTTATGCAAATACGAGTTTACCGGCTCCCAGGCTGCTCCTTATTCCCAAGCCACACTTTAAACTGCATTCAACGTGTGTTTTCTCAGACTGGTAATTAAATATTTATATCTATGAAAATCCTTCGTTTGCACTCACCTTTGGAGAAAGCGAGAAAGAAAAAAGTCAGAAAGAGCAAATAAATCTGGAAAAAAAGAACAAAAACGGAACAAATGAGATGCAGAAGTACTGTAAATGGCAGGTTTGAAGTAAAGATGATGAAGGATACGCCACATGCTCGTCTCCATGGTGATGTTTTATGAGCAGTTCTAGTTATTTATTAACCTTTATTTAATCAGGTAAAGAAACAAAAAAAAAACAACGCTGAGAAACCTATTTTTTCAAGAGTGAGTGGTATTGCTTTGCCTGGAATGTTCCGCAGTACGGCATTAAACTTTACCATCTTGCATTTATTCAGTTACAGGTATTGCTAACCTCCACAAAGTTACAGCACACCTTAAACAGAGGATTAAGTGCGCATTGAATTGACAATAAATTAGTTGTTAAATGCAATGCAAAACAGTTTTCTCATTTAGATTGATGGGATGTTTTTTTCATTTTTACATTTTGTACAGCACTAACCCAACAGTCAGGAAGTTGTGAGTCATTGGGGTTAGCACACGTGGTTACTTCTGCTTCCCTTGAATAAAATGCAGAACCAAAATCAATCCAATCTCCTTTTGAAAAAACAACAACCCCAAAACAATTATGATAAAAGTGTTTAGAAATCCTCCTACGCTCTCTTTACTTGCTGCCACTCCTGACATTATCATTTACAGTTTATTTTTAATTACAGATGACATTGAAGAACGTGTCAGACCGACTCCAGGCATTCAGTATTCCACCTCCTCATTACCAAAGACACTAAAAGCAAATAGATTTATAATAAAACAGATTTTGGTTTGATGCAAAATGGATGTGTATCGTCTGACCTATATCAGAGATGGTGAGCCCGGAGCTGTGACAGGTGAACGTTTAAGCCCATGATAAGCACTGGCAGGCAGCATTAGCAGGTCATGCCAATTTCCATTACACTCCAGAGCATATGTCAAGATCACGCTGGTTCCCCTTGGGTGGTTCAGGCGCCGTTGTCTCCACCCCCCCCAGCCTGACCCGCTGCCTCTGTGTCACATCCTCACTGCTCCCTGTCCGTCCTCTCATCCATCTGCGTCATCCCACATCAGTCTCCACAGCGCATGTAAACAACCTTTTAGCCCTCTGGTATTTAGTCATCTATCCAGCCCTGCAGTGAGAGAGATTACCTTGGGATCCATGTTTGCGGGTCGTCGGAGGAGCAGCAGGATGTTGGCTCACAGGCGCATGCTGTGACTATAGTCCCACCCATGTGCTTCACCAGTGCTACTTCCTCATCCACAGTCGTTATGACACCCACTCGGCCTCATGACAGGGCCCTTGTACTGGACGCCCTCTGTGCTGCCATGGTGCTGGGTTCATCTCTGTGTTATTGTATTCTATAAAGGACAAATACTTACTTTTCATATCTAGTCTGAATAGTTTAATCTCAATCACTTCAAGTTTGAAATAGGATCCAAGCAAAACATTTGCATAAACTTCAGCTCTTGTGACATGTTAATGAACTACCATACATTGTATCAGTCATTCAGAAATTAACAGTGACTTGTTGACCTTTTTAAGTCAGAATGTAGCATTACTTTCAATCAATACCCAATGAAATATTGTTATTTTCTCTGAAAATAATAAATATTAAATATTAAAAAGGCCTAAACTGAATAGTGATTTCTCTTGTAAGTGTTGTTAACATAGGTTAACATTCAGGGGTCAACACTGTGGATCTATGATAACAGTTTTCACTAAGATGCCAGACCGACGCCCCTGCCAAGCAGCATTACCAAATATTGAATCACAAACCCAGTTTGTTATAACAGACAAAGCTTGCATTTTACCACAGCAGCAGAGCAGTCTATTGTCCATTCTGAGAGAATTCTTTTAGTTCAGTCTGTCCTCACATTCTGTCATTTCATTTGATTTTAACACACAATGAACACTATGTGCAGCCTATATTGTCCAGTAATGTAAAATATTCAATAATTTAAAGTTGACAGCATTTCTTCTTCTCTTACAGTCTCTCCTTTTCATGTGTCTTTTTCCAAGCAAAACTTTCAATCTATCTAAAATGTTCGTGGATGCCATGCAGAAAATGTTACTTCGATTAAATCGTTTTCTGAATCTTACCTTGGAAATGACACATAGACTAGATTCCTGATGATAAACCTGAATAGTTTTCATGTTTTAAAGAAAACTTTGGGAATTTGAACTGATTTTGTTTAGCTCACAGAACTTCTTAGCCACAGTTTACTGGACTTAAAGTGTACTATTTATTACAGCAGGTTAACAGGTTCTTTGATTTCATCACACTGTCAACAGTCATCCTTATTCACTTTAATCAGTATTTTTTCATGCATGACTATTATTTTTGTTGTGCTCCTCGCTGAGCCAAAGTAGTAGCCACAAAAAGCCAAATAAAAAACATGAAAAATTGTACATTCAACAATAGGAGTCAGACGTAAGAGCTTTGTTACAGCACATAACTGTTCAAAACCTGTAGGCAGGTGTTGAAAATAAATGTAACCAAGTTTAACCATGGAATTTTAGGAAAGGTGAAGGTCACAGAATAAATGCTTTAAATTGGAACAAAGATGAAAGTTTTCTTAAGTGAATCTTAAGTGAAGTAGCATATTTTCAGCACTGTTACTTTTATTTAAGTATATACAGTATAGGCGATGATAACTAGCAGTACACTTCTCAGCACACTGATTAATAGATATTTTTAAATCTGCAAATGCTCGCTGGATGAGTGTGGGATGGAGGAGAAACTGCTGCTAATGTACAGCATTGAGCTGTCAAAGCTTGAGTTTAGTAGATTAGGGCTGCTGCCTCCTGCGCTGGAGCGATGCATCAAGAACAGACATTTACTATGAACACAGCGTCAGCCTGACAGGAACTTAAACAATCGTTCAGTAATGAGACAAACACATCGTGACAGTCCGTGATGGAGAATAGCAGGCCTAATTGAGGAAACATTCACTGCTCACTGAAACATAGACATTCCTGGGCTTTCTGTTTCTAGGGAAGAAGGAGAATTTTGTGAATTATAACCATGTAGTATTTCATAATTATCGCTGGCCTTGGACAAAGAATTTTACAGCAATCAGACTGAATGACATTTTGAAAGGAGGTTTGAAGCATTATAAACCATGGCACATTCAATAGACGCCTTAATAAGAAATGTATCATAAAGGTGTGCACGTGTTGAATGCTTTAGCAAAGTACATGACAGAACAGCAGCGCGTCACACATCACACTCCGGATATTAATAGAGCCTCCTCACTCTGAGTTTATCGCCGAGCAACAGGAACCTGAAAGAGACAGGAAACTTTGAGGAAGTTTGTGATCCTTCTCAGTAGAAGATGTTCAGAGCAAACAAACACTTCTCAGTTCTGCTGCCACAGTTATTTTAATGTGACTTGTTTTGACACAGCCTCAGCCTCCAGCAACAATCTGCCTGATCAATAAGATCTCTAAATGATGGAGAATAGATGAAATTAAACACTCTGTGGAGCAGCGATAATGAAAATGTGTGGAGGAATTTGAAAGATGTGATACTGTAATATTATTTACATCTCTATCTATGTTATTTATCTGTTCGCTGTCAAAAAACGAATTATGTTAATTTGGGAGCAACGTTGCTCTCAAGTTCTCATTCAATATGAATTCAGTATTGAGGGTTGTAATATAAAGCAACAGACCAGTAAAAAAAAGAGTCTTGGTACCCTTATAATGGAAAATGTCTAAATGTTTTATTCGAATATCAATACAATATTGTGATCTAGACATACAAGTTGTATCAAACTGTATCACAGCCTGCAGCTTGGCTATTTTAATATATATGTCAATTAACAAACAAAATCTAACGTAGCATTAGCATGATTAGGCTTTAGCTTTTGAACACAACAAATCAAACAGAGGTGTGTGTCAGCCCTTTTTGTATTTGAAAATTACACTCTTCAAATGAAGGGTGCTGCCAATGGAATCAATAAAAACAGATTATAACATTTCAGAATTTTATAGAGACAATATTTTGTTATTTTAAAGGGGATGACTTTGAGTATGAGACCTTCCTATCTTTGGTTCAAATATTTTCAAAGAGGATAAAGTGTACAAATCAAATATAACATCTAAAGGCACAGCAACTACGATATGCATTCAAGGTAAACTGCTTTTCAAAAGGAAAGAATAAAAGAAGTACACTGAATTAACATCTGCTGTCCAATGTTGTCTTCAATGTCAAGTCCGAAGGGCAACGCACAATCCTTTCACTACACCAGCTCTCCTCGGAGTTCAAAAGGAAGTTCTGAATAGTTTGGCGCCTGGCGGACATCGACAGCCTTTTGCTGGGGAACGTGCTAAAACACAGATTAAGAGCGCGTCATACCGCTGATGAAAGCATGCAGCGTGTAAGCACTTCTTATTACAAGCAAATTCATAGCATTACTGCTTCAAATCACATGTAAAGGGTTTTTTACACACACCTGAGGAAATGCGGACAGTTTCCATTCATTTCTTTGATGAGGCAATCTCTGGTCATGGAAAGGTGGAAGGGGAGGGAGAGGAGATGAAGGTGCATCCTGGTACAGAGCCAAGTCCCTTACCTCCTCATATAAGTGACTGTGAGGGTCTAAAGAATATGCACACACTTAACATAAAGGAGTCAAACAGCTTGTACGTGTCAGGCCGGTGTGGGTGTCCTCACCCGGCCTGTGGACTTCCTCCGGGTGTGGGCCGGCAGGAGGTCTGTAATCCACAGTGGGGTAGTAATAATGAGGGCCTTCCTGAATGAACAAAACATGCAAGAATAAGTTTGGCAGAGGCAAATGATATAAATAGTTCAGTTGGATATTGGACACTCGCCATTACACTAAGTACAATGTATGTTTAAGTGCCCCGACATAGTACAACTGTGTTATCTTGACGACTGGGAGAATCCTACAGAACATATTTATTTTACATCTCCTTTTGTTCGCTACTAATACAAACTTCGCCGATCGTGTAAGAGTAAGTCATTTGAATGAAAAATGACAACATAAAATTAGAAAAACATAATAGCACTGGGCTCTGCTTGATATGTAGAGCTTTATATCAGGCACAATAAACCAATATCTTAGAGGAGATGTAATTCCTCCTATGTGCTTCCATTTGCTCCACTCAACAGTCCTCTTTGAGGTTCAAAGCCTTGTTGGCCTTTTTAAAGTACTAAATGATAATTCCTCCTGGATCAATGTATATTCTCAATGCTAATTGTGCAATATTGATCTTTTGTTCCATCGTTATGAACAGCTAGAGCTTTCATTTGATTATCTATCCATTTAGCTCGATGTGGCAGAGTTCTCCTATCCCTTTATGCAGGATCTCTTTAACTCATCCATAACCGCTTTCCCCTTTTTTTCAATCAATTTTCTCTCCCTGCATATTTTCCCAGTTCTCTCCCCCTCCGCTCGCTCACCGATGCATATTTTTCATACACGTTGCTGTCTGTCTCAGATCCAGAGTCGATGAGCAGCGTGCGCTGAGCAGCCTTGTTGATCTTCTCTCTGCTTTCATACTTATTGCACACAGTCGACTGAATAGACCTGTGGGGGGAAATCAGTCTGTCATTCGCGCTTATTTTTTGATAACAATCATAATGCAATAATTTTTCACTTCCCCCACCACATCATTTGGTATATTTGTTTATGGCTGCATCGTGGTGCAAGTTTAATGGCACTAATATAAATTGATATTGACAGAAGCGTGTAGTTTTGCCTGCTTGGCTCTTTTAGCAGCCGGGGAACAGCCAATGGATCATGTCTCGGGCTTCTCAGAGTGGATTGGATGTATGTCTCTTTATTACTTCTACCGCAGTGCCTTAACTTACCCCTCCTCTTCTTTCTTCGCTCCATTGGGCACGGTGCCTTCCACACCCCCTGCAGAGTGAGCAGAAACACAGGGAAGCTGGCTCAGACTTTGGAGATTAGGGCCAGAAGTGAAAGGCTCCATCTCCAGAACACTGCAAATGATCAGTGTAATGAAAAGGCAGCGAGACGAGATGGAGAAGAATACAACTGTGTGAAGATTTTCGAGAAGAAAACTGCAACTAGCGTCAAAATATTATTATATCCAAATGACTAAATCGCTCTTATTTATTTATACATTCACTGATTTGAAAGGTATTTTAACTGTAATGATTTGTATTTCTTCGTGCATGTGTTTATAAAATATGAGTATAATTTGTGAAGTTTGCACTTTAAATAGTTGTTGTTTAACGCTCTTTTAAGAGTGGGTGCTCAACAAATAAGGTTAAATATTACTTGAACTGTGTTGTGTAATAGTGAATATAGGCCAGGAAGAACTATGGTACATGTTTAATCTGAGTTTATCCCAACATTCAGAGCATTTTAAGAGTTTTGGTAATATCAAAACATGTTTCAGTAGACATTTTAGTGAGTGAATGTTTTGTTTTTTTACTGGCATTATTTATAATAGGAACCAGCTCCTTATCAATAACTTACCGTACTCTAGCTACATATTTCAAAAATAAAATTTTTTCTCCTATTTCAGTTTTAAATTGTATTTCTTTTGATTTTTGTCTATAAGATGTTTTGAACTTGTGTCCGGCTCGGAGAAATAGATATGTACCATTGATATAAACCTTCTTGCGAGAAACCCGTTTGAACTTTTGAACATTGCGGTATGTAAAAAATCAGATAGCAGAAAAAGATGAAAAAAACAAAAAAGCAGACCCTGGATAAAAGGAGAAGTGGCAGTTAGAGTCAAGCGCAAATGAATAGCGACAAAAGCAAAGATGGAGGAAGGACGTGAGGCTGGCAAATGAGATAAAAGATATGTGTAAAACATTGAAGTGACAGTTGTGAGGGATGAATGTGGCAGGAGGGAGGGAGTTCAGGGAGTGAGACGAAAAAGAGGAGACAGGGGAGACGGATGGACCCACACGGCCAGATTGGGAGAAAGTGAGAGACAATTGCATCATGGTTGACTGGTAATCTCTTTAGTGTTTTGTTGAAGAGTCAGGATATTATTGAAGCCGGCGTTGATGGAGAGAACAGTCGCAGCACACATAGATTAAAAGCTCATTATCCTTACCTGTGTGACCTTGTTTCTTTCCCCACTTCAGTCCAAAAAAGCACCCCAGTGAATTTGCCAGCAGCAAAACTCCGAAAACAACCATGAAAACTGCCAGGTATGTTGGCACTGCACCTGAAGCTACGCCGCAAAAACAGATCCTATATTAGCCTAATGTATAACAGCAAGGTAAAGTAATATTGAAGCAAAGAATGGCAGACCCAAGCACTCTCTCTATTGTGTTGATTAAGAACAAGGGATGAGGTAAATGTGGGCACCATGACAACCGCTGCCCTTAATAAGCAAACATTTTGAAAAGTGACGCATATATTAACATGGATGTGCCAAACCAAGCTACAGTGCAACTGTAATTTCCCCTTAAGAGCTTTTTTTTGGCAAAGTGTGATAGGATTCTTACTGTGCACTTCTTCGCCAATGGGACCGACCATGTCCGGATAATCTAACGGGAAACACAAATGAGAACAAATGGGAATGAAGCACGGTTTTGCATTATAAGATTATGCTAAGTACAATGATGAGAAATAATCTAATGTTACTCTGAGCTTACCCATGGTGGAGATGGTCAGCACTGCATTATTGTCTGCGTAGCCACTCTCTCCGATGGCGTTGATGGCATTGATGGAGAAGTTGTAGGTAGTGTTGGAGAGCAAACCAGTCACAGTAAAAGACGCTTCTCCGGGAGGAAACACGTCCATGTACATGAAACTGACTGATTTGTCCCAGTGGTATCTGACAATGGAAGTTTAGCACAAAGAATATTACTGCAATTTTCATATTCAAAACTAAAACATAAATATTATTACTGTGAAAAAATACTTGGCCATATTGTTACCTTACACGAAACTTTTGAGGTAATCCACCATCAAATCCAGGAATCCATTCCAGAGTGACCGAGCTGTAGGAGACACTGACGAGACGAAAAGATGAAGGAGGGTCTGGGTGATCTAAGAATACAAGAAAACACAGTTGTGTTTGTGGGCTTTTTTCTGAATGCAGACGGAGAGCAGAAAGCCATGACTTGCTAAGTGCCTATTTGAAAAGCCTTCAGGTTCTCAAGGTTTCGATGTGTGCTGTAAGATAATGGTACGGTTATTTGAACAGTCTGTAAAATAATCACGGACCCTCTGGCCCGTGATTTCGTGTAAGTCCTCCGCTGTAGGGCGCTACAGGAATCATAATACAATGATAGAAGTGCAAGTGCAGCTGTTATAGTTCCAAAATCATCAAAACATGTTGCAAATCTCTATATGACTCCGTTAATTTAGCCATATTGTGGAAAATATACAAATGTTTCATTTTTTTTTTAGGCTTTTAAAATGGTGCTTTTGTGTTAAATGAGTGAGAAGCCACCACAGTGCTCTGTCCAAAGTGCTGACTTCTCCATTATCTGACCTGCATCAGGCAATAGCTTATGAAGCCTCTCCATAATCGCAACATTTTGAATTGAAATCAAAACAACTTTAGCAAGCCTATAATTGAGAAGCAGTATTTCAATTAGAAAAGGGAGAATGGACTAATTTGTATTTGGAAGGCAAAATAGAATATGTTTAGGAGTGGAAAAAAATGGACACATGGCAACTAAGGAGAAGGAAGCTGAGAAGTTTAGCTCCGGGCAGCTGCTCTGTACAGTAAATATCCCTCTATCAGATCCACTCATAAGATTTCAGGGCAAAAGGGTCAGTCTTATTTGGATTGCATTTCCTTCAAATAAAAACGCGCTACAGAAAAATATTTTCCTCTTGGCAGTTGAATGATAAGAGAGCATATGTCAGTGTAATCCCTCATTCGTCCAGGCGTGTTCCATAGTAGAAAAAGCTTCAGTTGTAGTCATCTGGACTCAGTTGGACTCCAGATGACTACAACTGAAGCTTTTTCTACTATAAGAGAGCATACATAATTGAATAACTCTAGTCAGAATGTCAGATTAATTATGGATATTCACAGCCTTAAAATGGAAAAATAGGCAGAATACAGGATTACATTTTATGGCGTTCATAGCAAACATTTGTGTCCAATGCAAGTAAGTGGCCTTAAGTGAGACGGACTGAGCTGATAATAGTGGAGGAGCAAGGATGCAGTGGTTGCTTGAAGGCACAACATTTTGAGCACACCAGAGAGCTGAGCATATCGCTGCAGCATTATCAGTGAGAGGAGAGGTGCTACAGGCTCAGAGATAAGGAACAGATACAACAGAAAAATAAGTTCCTTAAAGGGCTAACACTCAGGAGCAACAGCTCCACTCACTGTACTGACTCTTCCATGTTCAGTGGTCCTCCCACACTATTGTAATATTGCTGGAAAAGGCTGATAAAGCTTGGACAAGAAGCACCCACACAATTATTCTGAGATGCTGCCAAATTAGAACCAAAGGAAATGTACTCCTCTGCCAAGTACGTGATAAGAATACTGTCATCATTTGGCTGCAGCTTAAAGTAGGTATGTTCCCAACTAGGTGAACAAAAGATCCTTCAATATTTTGGCCAATTGTTAGGTAAAGGGTTTAGCCAAAAACTATATTTTACAAAGGTGCTTTGTTCATGTTATTGGTTGCAGTTTGCAATAGATAATATAAAAAATAGTGTAGATTGTTTACTAGTAAATGAGTTAAATGAGATTTAAATATAATTTAAATATAAATATAGAGAAATTGTTTAAATTCAAAAGTATACTTGTGCTGACGAGCTGGATGTCAAGCATGTCATCTCCGAGGAGGTTGCGCGCGGTGCAGCTGAAGATGGCGTAGTCCAGCAGAGCGCTTACATTCACCACTTGAATGGTGCTGGTGTAGAAGGAGCCCTCCCTCACTGTCCTCTCCTCATACCTGCAGCAGCCACAGACACACACAGACATGCACACAGCCGCGGAGAACACAACACCAGACACAAAGAAAGAGAGATAAAGTCGGCAGACAGCAGGGATTGTGATGTCCTGCAGATTGCACATTGTCACCCAATTTCACACATCAAAGGTGCATTAAACAGGTATTTATATGGAGAAAAGAAAATGAAATTCCTTGTATATGATTTTACAGAAAAATAGTTAGGGTAAAAAAAGGGTAAATCAACTTATTATTCATCTAATCTAATTGAATCATGACACTCCCTTATTTAATAGCAAAAAAAATGTAGTTTGTGATAATTATACATTGAAATTTGCAAATGCATAAAATATACACATTTTTTTTTTATATCTTTGGGTCTCTAACCTGGGGTTCTCAAAGTCCATGAGCATTTGGTTTTTCTCCCAGATGAAATCAACATTTGGGATACCCTCTGCCCGACACGCCAGCTCAGCAGTGGTAGTACCATCTCCTCTACTGGCCACCTTCCTCCATTGTGGTCCCTTTTGAATAACTGGTTTAACTACAGACAACAAAAAGTCAATGTTGTTGTTACTGTTGTTGACAATAAATCTTTGAGTTCACAAGCAACCTCACATTGAACTACAAGTTGCACATCTGTACTGCCAGGGGGCGCTAGTCCATTATTGGCAATGCACTGGTAAAAGCCAGCATGTTTTCGAGTCACGCCATGAATTGTCAGCAGGCCTGATTCATCTTGCTGGATTTCCTCGCCCATCTCCACCTCCTCTTCTCCCTGTGGAAGACAAAGTGACTGGGAATGAGCTCGGGACAGCAGTTATCCCTCACTGCCAATGCACCTTTTCCTGAAGTCAAGGGGGCACACCAGAAGCAAGACAAGGAGCAGAAGTGAGCGGCCAAACCGTCATGGCTAAAGGTGGCAATGAAAAGGGCAGGATGGAACAAGGTTTGAAGATGGAGAATGATAATGCCATAGGTCCACGGGGAGAATCGCAGACAGAGGAAAAAAGAGGGGGGTTTGCAGGTTAAAAGCAAGACACACAATACTGCCAGAGGCTGGATGAGACCAAAGAAGGCATCAGTAGCTACAGGGACCAGAGAGCATTGACGAATGTGCCCTTTAGTCACGGAACAGTAATGAAAGCTATTTTTCTGGATTTGGTCTGAGCGCTGAGAAGAAAGAGGTGGGGTAGGGGGATGGTTAGGGCTGGTGAAATATGGTGCACCTCTGCATTTAGAGAGGCTAGTGATAAACGGTGTGAATGGTTAAAATAATCGAAAAGAAGCCAGGTAAAAGAAGGATAATTCAGAGGATGGATGCTTCAGTCAGCTTGTGTGTACATGTGCGGTGTATATTTAGCCCTCACCAGCCATTTCCAGGTGAACATGTCAGATATAATGGGGTTAGCATCTGCCACACAAATCAGATCTGCAGTGGCCCCGAGGTTCACATACACAGGTTCTTTCTCTGCTTTGACGCTGGGAGCATCTGAGTGTAAGAAAAGAGGACAGGGTTAAGGAACAAGCAAAGGTTAACATGCCAACGTGAGCCAAATCATTTGCCGAGCCATTAAGCAGACACGCTGCATTGGAATAATTACTCTACACTCGTTTACCTTTGAACTGCTCCATAACGGTGCTCTAATTGGCTTCAGCATTTCAGATACACTAACACATGTATAGTGGAAGGCAGCATTGTAAGAATATTCATAGCATAACTCAAATTAACTGTTGAACTGGCAGACTCACTTTATACCTTTAACATGGCATTTTTAACTGCACAGCTCCTCTGCTTCTCCAGCCTTCAAACATCCTTTGTCACCTCTACAAACTATTAATACATCCCCAGAGCACCATCTCTTTGGAACAATAAGACCATTAGTACCTACTTGTCTAAACCTATGTTCGCACTAGAAAAGCAGCGGCGGATAAACAAGAGGGACATATCTCTTGGTCGGTGGGTTCCAACAATATTGGCCTCTTAACCAAGACCGACATTGTTAAGTGGGCCACGCTGCCACCCATAAAAGCTACAACAATTCTCCATACATAATAAATATCTACAACTGTCAGACCCAGTCATATCAGCGCAGTGGAATCCATTAAGCATGTACCATGGACTTTAGTGAAACAGACAAACCTACATTTTCAACATGTCCATTATTAAATCATCAGTAAAGGAGCAGTGGACCAGGTGCTCCAGGCTGGGCCCGGGGCAGCTATGTGGGTCCATGGCCTTGCATGGAGGCCTAATGAATGAAGCATGGATGGATGGACTCAGAGTCTGTGTAGAAAGTGTGTGGATTCTCTCTAGCTGGACTAAAGAGCAACCTGCCCCATATTTAAATGTATGAGTACAGGTCACTTTAAAAGTGAATTTATTTGTACGAAAAATATAACTTTAGTTACTTAAAGTTTACAGCAGAAAGCAAGGAAATGTTGACAGTTTATGAGTGGTGGTGGACCTATAGAATCTTACACAGGACGTCCAGCAGAATCATGGAGTGGCTCACACCTTCCTCATTTGTGCATTCGATTTGATAAGATCCGGCTTCTTTCCTCGTCACATTTTCGATCACAAGGGTGAACTCATTTGACCAATGGAAGCGCACATCTCTTTCTGTGGAAAAACATTACACACACAGACCAATGGTAAATTAAGCATTCATAACACGCTCATCAACTGCATGTCCTCTGGCCACTGGTCTCTAAGTGACATCTAATCCTGCTTTATTGATTGGCCTGGCTAGATTCCCACATCAAGGCAACAATAGGCTGAATGAGAGACACCTTCTACACTACAGTGCTCCAACTTGAATACATTCAGGATATAATGAATTTAGACAAATATATGTATGATAGGAACAAACATTAAAATAGAATAACAATAAAAGCAGCTTGGGCTGCAGTGACACTGGCCTGGAGGAGAAGCCAGCTTTTGAATGGCTGTGTTGTATTCAGAGAGACAGCAATCCTCATTTAGACTGCATACATTACAGCCATAATGAGAATCACATTTGGCAGGGTCCCATGCTGGCTAACCTGCCATGTTTTATTCAGACCCTGAATGGCAGAGCTGAGTGCTTACTTGCTGGCTCAGCTCAACTAGGAGCTGGTTTATAGAGCCATCACACATCCCTAGATCACCTTTGACCAGGTTCTTCCTGCTGTGCTTCCAAATACAGGAGACTTCCTCTGGGTTTGCTGAGACCAGCAGTGGGATGGTTGCCATGTCATCTTCCACCACCTGGATCTGCGTTGGCTGGTCCGGGCTAAATTCAGGCGGGTCTGACAGAGAGAAAAAAACACATGCAAATGTTGGAACATAAAGCAAAGAGTAACAATAATGAGAGTCAACCAAATAGAAGTGGACATCCTACAATAATTTGAGATGTGACCAACTTCAGACTGGTGGATGATGGGGGCGTGGAGCCTCGTGGATGGCACAGGGACATGCATTAAAACGACAAGTGACAGTAGTGTTGTCCAACGTCAGCTCGGCACAAACACACACTGACATTCCTTCATGCTCACAAACAGTCGCATGCTTTGAAGCAGTGGCTGGCTGTTGCCTGTGAAATGGCATCAAAGACAAACATGGCCACGCAGCAAAGCAAATGCACAATTAGGACACACGACCACAGAGCTCCACAGTCCCACAAATCACAACAAAGGTTCCCAATACACAACACACACACACACACACACGATACAATACAAAGATGGTGTGCACATGATAAAACCAGTAAAACATCAAATATCTGCACCATTATAGATCATCATTATATCATTATGCATTGTGCATCTCTTGGTATTTGTACTTACAAAGCACATTGAGCTTGAAGAAGGTTCTGGCCCCCTCAGGTAGTTTAGCACTGTAGGACTGGCAAATTACTCTTTGATTGTGAAACTGTGAACTCGCATTCAGTGACAGCAAACTGCTCACTGAAAAGCCCCCATACTCTGCCTTCCTATGAGGCTGATCCACCCCTTGGAACCTAGGACACAAACACCATGCAACAGCAATCTCATTAAGAAGCAAGGTAGGGTTCAATAAGCAATCTTGCACATTTGCATATTTAGCAGGATAACTATCAGACACTTCCAATAAAGGATGACTGTGATTAGCCAAACCTTTGTGTGCCCAGGCTCCAGGAGATATTGGATTTGGGATTGCTGCTTCCCGAATTACACTCTAAAGCTACAGTCTGGCCCCGGTAAAACTGGTCAGAGTTAGCAGTGATTTTCATTGATACGGCTGGAACTTAAAAGAAAACATAAACATAGTTTAATCCATCTTTTGTAGAAAAAAAAGATGTAGAAAAAAAATATATTTTTCTACATCTTTCATTTGTCATAATACATGTGTAATAGGGGTGGGACAAGATCATAAGCCATTATATCAAGTAAGATGAAATTGCAGAAAGATTGTGCACACAGGCCAAAATAGTTAAATGAATTAAGATAATATAATAATTACAAATGATGTCAAAATCTCCTCTTGCCTCGTTCTCATGGACCTGATCTTGTGTCTCATCTCGTCTTGTGGGAATTGTTTCTTGTCTCACCCCTAATGTGTATAGCAACTCACAAAGAACCTGAAGCCGGATTTGGGCAGAAATAGTCTTCTCTGCTTCATTTGTTGCATCACAATGATAAACTGCCATGTTATCACTTGCAGACAAGACCAGAGAGAGCTCTCGAGTCACACCTTTATCAAATAAAGTTGATCTGAATGCATTTGGTACAGACATTCCATTCTATTAGAGGAAAGAGTGCAGTTAGCAATGTGCATATGTACACTGTGCCTCTATACTGTGTATTAAGCTGACCTTGTACCAGTGGAGGTTCCCAGGTGGATTTCCTCCTGCTGAGAAACAAACTAGTTGCACTTTGGTTCCGGCATGGAGAGGGACGTCTTGAGAAGGGCCTTCGATCCATACCTTTTGAGGGGGGTCTGTTTTCGAACAACAATGTTTCTGTTTTTTATTTCAGAGTTTTAGGGGGTGTGAAGCAAAGATAATCTGAAAACTGATTGTTACTATTACGATTTTATTACTACTCACAGTAGACATATATTTCAGCATTTTGAGTTTTGGAGACCTTGGTACCCCTGTTAAAAGCCACACAAGAGAGCTTCATGCCATTGTCTTGCTTGGAGACCTGATAGGTCAAATTGGACAGGGTTGTCATCCCACCATTTTCTCCCTAAAAAGACAAATAGCACAAAGCAACAATTGCAAATTGTTTTTTAGCATCTATAAACTAGGAAGAGAAAAACACAGAGAAGAAAAAACAAGCTGAAGGGCCTTTGAAAATACAGATGGCAAATTAGTTGCTGTAATAACCAATCCTGCAAAAGGCCTATAATAAATAAACATATTCATCTGACTGCAGTCGTTTTGCACCTGCCTGACCGTGGCCATGCCTGTGCAGAACATTTGCTTATTAAAACTATTATTGTGGTGATTACAGTAAAAGCCACAGTCTGAAAGGGTAACAAAGACACTGGACAGGAGCGTCAGTCATCATTAACCTCACACTGTTTCAGATGCATTAAAGCTCACACACGCACAGTGAGTGCCTTGTGTAAGATCAAATGGAAATGCTGCTGCCAGATGAATAAAGAGCTTGGTTAATAACGCTCATCTTCTGTGTCAGCTTTTATTCACTTTGATCATATTAGTACACACAAAAGAGAAGAGCACCAGAACGTTCTTTGTGTTATCATTGCCCATTCATTGCAGAGATGTAGTCACCCGACTTTCATGGTCAGCCATTTTACCAGTCAATGGAGAGGCACATGCGGTCAAATTTCACATTACTTTCTTATTTAACTAATTCACTGTAATGCATTTAAATGATATGATAATGATAGTCACCGGATGGGAAAAAACAAACAAACAAAAAAACAGTCTGACAATTTCAATCTCAAACAAATCCAATTGTCATTTACAAATTTAAATCTAAATGTTATCGTAAATACTTGGGTTGGACCCACCTCTTCCATAATGACAGCTGTTGAGTTGAGCTCCCTGTTGCCCAGCCACCAGCGGATTTCGACCGGGGGATTACTTGATGTGGCAAAACAGCTCAGATTCAACTCCTCGTTCTCAATAGAATGAAAAGACCCGACTAGTTTTACCTTTGCAGGATCAACTGATGACAAAGGATCAACAAACAAAAACACAATCACATTCAACAACCAAGTATTGTGTTCATAGTGACGGTGCAACTTTCAAGAAGAAAATATCAAGGTTGAGGTGGAAAATCACTTTGAGTTGCAACAAGTTTTCTTATGAGGTTTTCAGCATGCTTTCTTCAGTCTGTTTAATTTTAAGGGGATGAGAAGACACTGTATAATAGCTACAGGCATGAACCCTTCAGGGGGGAACTGGCAGATGCAGCGAGAAAGAGAGCATCATGTATGTAAATACTTTGCATATTGACCCTGGCATATCTTGTGATTATTTGCCAAACACACAAGCAATATAGAAGTAGCTTACTTTTTAACATACACTAGACACTCACTTTTTAATATACACCAACTGCAGCTCTTTCTGATGCCTAAAGCGCCTTGAGGCAGAAGCAGTTCTTTCTCAACATCACGGGCAGGGATCCCTGTTGGCGCTTGGCATCCAAATTATAGATGCAATGTACCGGAGGGACTACACTCACCTTTTAAAAAAAAAAACTATATAAATATAATAAAAGCCATATATTTGTTAAGAGAATGAATCGGTTCAAAGCAATAATTTGCATACACTAGTTGCATTAATCAGCATTTTAGCAGCTCATATTTTCTGCTGTCTGGCTCTGTAGTGGAAATTAGGTTATAATTAGAAAATATTCTGTTGCTGAGAGAATAAAAATGATTCTGATTTAAAAATAAATAAATTAACAAGCAGCATTAGTGTAATGTAGTGTATGTTGCACAGCCTGAGGAGAGCGCGCTGGAGCAAAACTGGTTGAGTTTCTGTGAAAGAGCACACACAGTAATTCTAATCTGGAACAGACTCCTCTGCTATAATAAACATTAGTTTTCATTAATGATATTAGCACTAGAATTTATGCTGAACAGCAAAATAATTAGTTTTGGAGGTAAGACTCTTATTATATTCCTCTCCCTCATGCCCATATTGTTTAATAATCCTTCACTTCGAGCCATTGCAAGGATTTATGCAAGCTGCAGAAAAAGAATGTAGAAGTAGGTTATCTGAACCCTGGCTCCGTTTGACTTATGTATACATCTGTTTTTTTAATCATTTAATTTAATAGTAGTAACTTAATGTGTGCAAGTGTATGTAACATTACAGACGGCCATTGTTATGCCTTTTGTCTTCGCTCGCTCGCTAGCTTACCTGATCTTCACGGTAAAAATAGGTTATAACAACCGGCCAACTACTATTGCAAAGTCATTTTAGGATTGTTGACTTGACACTGACGCCTTTTCTTGCAAAGCTCTGTAGCAATCACGGATCTATTAAAAAATATCGGTAGCAATGGGCCTTTGCCAGTCACATGACAAAAACATTACCCGCCGCCATATTGAATCTAAAGGGTGCGTTCACTTGCACATTCATCTCATCGAAATAAAATTAAACCTGGATTGGATCAAGACTACAAAAGCTCTAGAACATGACTAAACCACGTCCACATAGTAAATTCATTATTAAATAGTGTGATCAATGAAAACAAATGTCAAACTCTGAAGGAAAAAAAAGTGTCAGCAGCTCATTGGTTGTAAATCCTCGTGTTATGCTAATGATCAATGATTAGCAATAGTCACATATACCCTGTTACCAGAATGTTTACGGGAGGCCAGTGGAGTCAAAATGAAATAAACCATAGTATATTTTCAATGACTAACTGACATTAGATCAAAAACGAAATGTCTATAACAAACAATAAGCAAAATACTATGTCCTATCCTCAAAATTGTATTTTAGCTTTGCAAAAACTATAATTTTGTAAGTGAGAAATATATCTAGAGAAAATTAAAAACTATTGCCTGGTCAAGTATTTGTTCCAGTAAAGCCTAAAAGTCTGTCAAAATCTACTATTATTATTAAAGTAAAATACAACTGTATGTCTTTAAACCGGGCTCTGATATCACTCACATCGATCTGAGTCATTATCATTTGCAAAGAGCCCCTTGTTTTTTTATATATTTTGTTCCAAAGCTAAGTCAAGTTTCTCTATTTACATTTCTTATTTTATTTCTTTTTCCATAGTTTAGGATGTATTAGTTTACAAACGTTTAAAGGGTCTATACATTAGTCAATAAAAAGCCTACAAGCCTCATGTGATGATATAAGCATTGGTATTAGAACATAGGCCTTACCTTCCTCAATGCAGTCGAAGATGATACTTTAATGGCGATCTTTGAAATGAGTAGGTGCATAATTGTGTGCAAAGTGAATGTACGTGCCGACAGTTGTAGTATCCATTCACTCACAGATCACAGTGAGGGTGCGGCTGGTGGACAGAGGATCTTCAGAGACAAGATTGACGCTCTCACAGCTCAGCACTGCTTGGTTGTCTGCTGGACGGATTTTGAGATAGAGAATACTTCTGGACATATGGGCCACGGCATCTTCCTCCCAAGTTTTCAGCAGAACCTCCCCATCCTGTCAAGTAAGATATCAGAAAACTGTCATCGTTAATAACCTGCTTTGAAATGTGCCGCCTGGCATCAAAATCAAAAGCTTGTACTGATACGCCTACACGCACTTTACCTTAGTCCACTGAAGATTTGCTCTGGGATTTCCAGACTGACACACACATTCCAACACCAGCATTGTCCCAGCTCTGATTTCCTGTCCCTCCAGGCCCAAAATAACTGGAGGCTGAGGTGGAACTGTCAAGAACCATAGTAGAAAAGAACTTGACTAAGAATCGCATAAAGGGGTGTAGGAAACTGAAAAAATAATAACATAGATGGGAGAAAGAGGGTGTAATCTATTGGTGGATTTACCAGTGTGACATGGAAAAACAATTCAAATGTAGGGGGTGTACGTTTTTATTTCAAATTAGACAAGAAAAATGACCTATCTGTGTCCTCAGCTGCTAGGTAGACATATAATATATTGGTCTTATAGATAATTATTCAATCTTTATTGCAAAAGAACATGTTTTCATGTAGTGTTTTAGTTCTCAAGATGAATATCTAATTAGAAAGTGGAATGAGCCTCGCATCAGTCTGTCATTTGGGTTGCCAGTACTAATGCCGAAATTAAATTAGATTAACCTCAAGGCCTCTCTGATCTGAATTGTCACTGTGCATTGCCTTGTATGAATGCAGCAGTGTGTGGAAGTGTGTGACCGATAGTACTAAACTGCTGTGGGATTAGTTTTACTAAAAGGATTGCCTGGATGGGTTATTGTATTATACTTGTAATTTGAATATATATTATATTTGATTGGCATTACACCTGTCCAGGGACTGCAAGTACAAATTAGCCCCTGGCACACATATATTTTCTCTCTTGTGTAGGTCAAAGTGTTTACTGTATGTTTATGGTGGTCTACTAAACTAAACTCCCTAAAGACCAGCACCTACAGCCAATCACGAATCACTGCTAGTGGAGGTTCTAGTGGAGGTTCTAGTGGCGGTTCTAGTGGAGGTTCTAGTGGAGGTTCTAGTGGAGGTTCTAGTGGAGGTTCTAGTGGAGGTTCTAGTGGAGGTTCTAGTGGAGGTTCTGAGCATGAGGCATGTTCATAGGCCTGTAAGGAGAAAACTTGTATGTGTCTTATACAGGCAGGTTAAGCCAATGGCAAGTGGCGACCCGGGTTGAACTGTAATTGTAGTTGATTTAAACCATGAGGGCGGGCTACCTAACCTCCTTTTAAGTTAGACGCTCCAACTGTGTTAATGTAGAGGTAGTAAATAGCATACAGCATAGAGGAACATATTATAAGAGGTCTGGATTGGATGTGAGCATATGGCATTAAGGAAGCAGCGAGCTGTATCCAGTATATAAAGTAAAATAACAGATGTTCAAACAGTAATAAGGCAACATGAAATATGAATAGATTACAACCTCCTTGAATAAAATATATCCAGTAAAATAAATTAGGAGGAGGACGGGTCTTTGTTATTGCTGCAATCCATTTCGGAGAGCAGGCTTGCAGACCCCAGACCAGTGTGACAAATTGCTACCTTGCTAACAATCTGGCTGGCTGAAAATGGCCACAGTGCTGGCTTTGATGGGCTGGCATGCTGAGTAAGACTGCAGCGGTGGTCCCGAGTTCTGCAACATTAGCACTTAGTACACAGCCCTGCTTTAAACAGAGGAGGGAGATAGAGAGGACGGGATGCAGTCTGCACTTATGTGGTGGAGTATAGAGACAACATTGAGGTGTCTAGTCAGTCTGTAGATAATATCCCAGGGACAATGGGAAGGAAGAACAGTTTCTGCCTGAGGTGCCAAGCGTTCTCCTTGATTTTAATCAACAACATGATTTAGACTTGGGGAGAAGCACGTGGATACACTCTCAAGCCTTAGCAATCATTTCTAGTTACTGAACAGCACAGAAGCTGAAAATGTAAAATCTTTAAACACAGTCTTGTGTGTGTAACAATGTCGTCTTTTGTTTGCTTTGCAATAAGAGAAATTGAGAATCCAGATTGAGTGCGGTTATAATTCTTATCAATTCCATCGTATTGTGCTGTTGTAAGACTTTTAATATCAATTTACTGTGTTTGTGATAATAACAAGAATGTCTTTTTATGATGTTTTTTTTTTTTTTTTAAATCAATATGTTTCTTGTAGCACTATTTATTCTGCTCCTTCAACAAATACTCAGACATGTATTTAATTATAGGTTTTAGTAAAAATAGGTAAGGTAATACATGACAGCTCTGCCAGTAAACACGCTTAAAAGGGACATATTATGCTAAAGCAACTTTTTTCATCATCAGATTTATTACAAAAGATATACAGTAAAAACCATTACACACTCAATTTAATTAATTAAACATTTTAGAAATGGGACACCCATGAAGATGGCAGTGAGGCGAGAGTGCTCAGAGAATGCCCCCTATCTCCGCCCACTGATTATTCAAAAAATGTAGGGTTCAAAAATGTCACTCAAAAATGAAGCGTAACATAAGACAATGATTACATTTAAATGATTAAGTCATTATAGATGCTTATTGCGGTTTACAATGAACTAAATCATTAATAATAATTGAGATTTAGGTACCAGAAAGAAAGCATAATATGTCTTCTTTAAACATAATTTGTTAATTGACTCAGCGCGAAATGATTTACTTTGATTTCATGGGTATTGTACTGCTGTTCTTGTTCTTTGGAGCCCAAACCACTAGAGACCCCAGAGAACCAGAGGCAGTCACACTGATGCTTTGCCCTCAGTAGTGAAGTGCGACTTTGCCTTCAGGTCGAATATTTCTCTTTGGACCACTAACGCAGACTGAGTGCACAAGTCTAGGTACCCTTGGGGCTCCCTCGGGCTCCTGCATAGTATTTCACATTATTGTGTACTTGAAATAGGCTGGTTGTTGTTTGCAGTGAAAGTGACAGGTTGACACTCACAGTACACATTCATAGTCATTGTCGCCTGCACAGGACTGGAGTGAGCCGAGTTTTTGGCATGACATGACAGCTGCTGTCCGTTGTCCGAACTCCGAGCTGTGATCCTGGAATGAGAATAGGAGTAAAGTTATGCTCTACTTTATAGCCCGCCCCTTTTAAGAATTTTTTTTTCTTCTCGGCATTAATTATCAACCAGTGCACCGGAGAACACCAGTGTGCCTTGAGAAAAAACACATTATAATAATTTACCATTTTGGAGTGCACTGAGTAGGGATGTCAAAATATCAAATTTGAGAGTTATTGTGAGAAGAAACATCACAATTTTAGAAATCCTTCACAATTGCTGGCACTTTGACCAAACAACTTTGAAATCCTTTCACATGTCTAATGGGAAAGTTGAGAAAGCAAAACAATCATCATTGTCAAATAGATATAACCAGCCCTGAGGGTGTACCAAAATGTTGAAATATTGATATATTGTGATACTAAATTTGGTGATACAGTATCAAAATAGTGGGCTGCTGTTTTGATGTATCGCCATGACAGCACTGTTTAGAGAAACATTAGACATTTTCACAGTTTTGATGATTAAAATGGGTGCATTTCATTTTCTAAAAAAATAGAGCTATATTATAGAATATTATGAGCAATATATCGATTATCGCATGTATCGCAAAATTGTGACGTTATGGTATCGTGAGCCGTGTATTGCATCGAAGGGACCCTGTGATTGTAACCCCTAACACCTAACCCAATCTCCCTAACCAGACAAAGGGACAATGGCAATAATGTAGATGTTTTATTTTTCCCCCTAAATGGTGTAAATTGGTCATATTTTAGTGGGTGGTTTGCCCGTGTCGTGGAATCATTTAAACTAGTCTTGTGCACAGTGATGGGAGGAAATCAGAAACGTAGACATTCTGATGGGTTGAAAAACACTGCTTTCAGGAGTACCCAGAGGATTAGTCTATTGTGCCAGTTTTAAGTTAGTAGAGAGGGTGACAAAGCATGAGAGAACCGCTTCAGTAAGTCCCTTTATAGTCACAAGCATTACAGTACATCTATAGCCCGCCTGGTTTATTTTCTGCATATATCTTCGACATCAAATTACGGCGCAATGTCAGATGCAGCAATCACACATGGCCCACTGCTGCGTGCGCTCAGTGTGAACAGAAGACTGCGCATCAATATTACTTAAGACCTCGGCCTTTCTATAATACGGTTTGAACAACGTCGCAGCTCATCGCAAGCCAATGTTATCTCAGAATATGACAAGAGGTTATTATTTCTGACGCTGAGGAGACGGCTGGGATAATAAGAAATCTATGGCCATGGGTAATGTACCTGGCGAGGAGGCTGCGAGCATCAGATGCGTCTTGCTTGCCGACAACGTCATTTTGTGCATTTGACAGAAGTTAATTCAGTCGCACCGGTGCCAAGTAACAGTTTACCGTGTACAGAATTGCATTGTACTAACTAAGACAAGGCAGCAGGGGGAAAACAAAGAAAGGGTTGGGAGGAGATTGAGCGGGTTGGTGAGGAGAATGAGTCTGGCAGGCGGACGAGCACATACGTTACTTGGGCACGCGTGTTCAGGAGCTTATCCTTTGAGCCAGACATGGTGAAAGACTCTGCACCTGTCAGCTCCACTCCATCTGCAAGACACAATGAGCAATAGGGCCCACAAGATGTAGCACAAGAACGACTGGTGAACAGAAAACAACATTGTCATTCTGTGCTAAATGCAAGGAAATTACAAACAGGGCAATGTGGAAAGCTGGTTTAGCAGATATCGTCACACAGGCGACAATGTAATGCTGAGGATCCACATTTAGTATGCCATCTCTCTTTTTTCTTCTTCTTTCAGATTATGCATAAAATATATATATCTGTAATATTGGAAGATTTTTGCAGATGGTTTTGGTCCAACATTGTAAATTTAGCTGATATTGGCACCATATTTCTCTGTTTGTTCCCATGTGTCATTCCCAGTTTGTCCCCAGTGCATCCGATTTGTCAGACTAATGAGTAAAAAGGGAAATAAAAGGGCAATTGAGCTAAAAACATGGCTATGCTATACGTTTTCATGGTTTGTTGTTCGTGGTTGTATCACAAAATATTATTTTATATCCCAGATAAATACATTTTGTCATTATTTTTCCAGCTGTAAAAAGTTCAATTTGTGAACTTCACTACAGCTTATTAATATGTGTAAGGATTGGTGTGGACAGCTACAACTTCAAAACAAATAGCCCGAATTAGACCATCCCTAAAAAATGCAGAAGTTCCAGAAGGTCAGTCTTCATGTAAGTGGATGTTTTAAATTCATATGACCTTGGCTCTTTCCTCCCACACTGCCGCAAACAACTGTCTTTCCAGGAATTTATTCATATTTTTCTATTTTTTCTAGCAATCAATCAGACTTTATTTAAAAAGCCCTTTTCATACAAAAAACATGACCCACACAACCACACACTGTCAAATGCCAGTAAGCCAAACTGCCCTGCTTGTTTCTTTCTGTTTTTCTGTTAAAGAATCAGGCTGTGACCTTTATATATTTTATCATATAATAGAGCCCTGGCTTCTGTGCCTCAGAAGTGTTCGGCTGGATGTCTCCATCACATTAAGCGGAGGTGAAACTCTGACTCACCTTTGTAAAGTGTGATTTCTGCCTCTGGCTTTGCATCGGGGGCAACACAGATGACGGAGTACTTCCTGCCCGCCACCCAGTACTGCAGTGTGTCCATCTCAAAGTATGGCTGGGAGGGAGGAACTGCATCAGAGGGACAGAAGTTCATGTTTCATATTGGTCACAGCACTCACATATTATTTATCATATACAATCTTATTCAAGTGCTGCCCAGTGGCCGAGTGGTTAAGGCACAGCACACGTATGCCAGGCCGCAGTGTTGTGAGTTTGATTCCAGACTCCGACATTGCTCTGCATGTCCACCCGCCTCTCATCCCCCATTTCACGCTCACCTTGTCTAATAAAGCCTCTGGGCTCAAAATAAATAAATAAAAATTGAGTTCAAATATGCAGCTGCTATCACAGACGAAGGGGTGTCACGCTGTCAGCTTTTGAGTGATTTACTACAGTTTGCTTTGCTGTTGTGTCGAGTTAGAATACAAATTGTGGACATGAAGAGCATACCGCGTTGAAATAGTGATGAAGCTGAACCAATGCTAGTCTATCACAACAAACAACAAGCTCTGCTCTCTTCAGATCAGCCCCAAGCTAAATATCTGCTTTCTTGACTGATCAAAGCCATCTTTCCTCTGTTCTTCTCCACTATCCTTTTATCTGACCATAAATAGGAATTCCAGCGAGAGGAAAAAGCTTTTAGCAAAAGGGACTAAAAACTATTTGGCAGAAAATTATAAAATCTGTCAATGGTTATATCATCAAAGAGCTGTCTGTAGATGTGAAAGCCACTCTTTATCAAGACGAGAAGGTCAATACAGTTAGTAAAACAAAACCCGATTGTTTGTTTTGTACCAGCATTTAGCAAGCGGGGAGATCAGAAAGTATGCTCACTGTTCAGATTTGTTTGCTTCTATCAGAATACAAGTGCAAAGGCTGTGGAAACGTGGGAGTTGGGCAGTGCTGCAGGAGGAGGACGGCAGATGACAGACAGTGAATGTTGGAGAGCAGGTGCCACAGTTTCAGATGAATTCTGTGACCACTTCCCTGCAAATGCCAGAGCCTAATCGTGAAGTCAAACCTGCCATAAAAGCTGCGCGTGTCAGTTATGTTTTCTCCCTCACCACAGGGAGGCGCTGTTGCTGTGGGCAGTGTCGCGTCTTGGCTCCAGCCTGGTATTGAGACAGATGAGATGTGGCTGCAGCTTCGAACTGATTTAAAAGAAGCAATTGAATCTGTGTGGACTGTGATGGCTTACCCAGAAGCGCACGGTGCAATAATGAGATGCATTTGTTTGTTTTCCCCCCTCTTCCCTGGGAAGATGACTGGGCCATGCATCTATTGACAGCCTCTGCACTCTCAATCTACTCCGCCGCACGCTTTGCTCAAGCGCATCACTTGTTGTGCAGAAAGAATGAACAGCAGCCAACTAATGTTAAAATAAGAATAATGATGTGTTTCTAAATGAGACATGCAGGTATCTCATATTTTCCTTCCATTTGTTATGCCGGCCTATTCTTCTAATCTCTTGTTCACTCCATCATCGCTCTCCCTGCCATCCCTCTTGACCACTGCGGTTAGACTGCAGAAATGTGGAGGTAAGACTGGAGCTACAGCCCCACATCCATCACATCCACTCAGCCAAGGCACGTGACCCAATCAGCCCGAGCAGGAGGAGCACACTAATGCGACAGATTCAGGAGTAGATCATGTGGGAAGTTCAAATCGCATTCTCTCTACACTGTCACACAATTCTCTTGATTAACTCTTTCTCTCCCGGCTACGTGTTTTACCTTTCACACCTGCTTTTACAGCTTTTGATTCACACTCAGTCTTTTTCTGGCTTTGAGCAGCCAAGATTACAATACATATATCGCACCTAAATAAGCACATTTCACTCTTAGAGTTCAGATGAGGAACTATGAGCTGCAATATTCTATTCATGAGTCAAATTCTATTCAATTTAAATGAGATATTTCCACATGCAAACATACATCACCAGAAAATGATGGTTTTGTTGTTAAACTGAAGGTTGTCACGAGTGTGATTTGTGAGGATTTCTATTTCTTCATGCAAAGAAAATGGTGGTCTCAATCTGTTGAGAGTGTTTTTGCATGTATTTACCAAACCCCAATTCTGTAGAATGTAGCTTGTGTTATGTTTATTCTTTGCTATTGCTGCTTTGCTTATTTGGTATAACCCTTTTGCCCATTGAAACAATTCAATCCTAATTGTTCTCTTCTTTTGGGTTTGTTCTTGTTTTAAACTTGAAAGCAGTGGTATAGTCTGATTTTAGACCTTTTCCCATGATCTTAGTTTAGACCTGCCCAGTAGCACTTTTGTAGGTGGTACTTGTATTACATTTGTGAACCACTGGTTCAGTCGATTACTTGACGGACCATATATATTTGTATTAGTCGACTAATATTTAGACTTGTTTATTGCCATTATAAGGATTTACATGGACCAAAGCATTGAGAAGAATGCATGGAGTGAGTTAGCTGGAGGTTTGGGAGTGACTTAACGGTTTAATCAGCCTTTTGACTTATGAAGTTTGTTGTTGTTTGATACTATCTGTTGCAGTTTTTTGGCAGCCTGGGTTCTGAGTGGCTAGTACTCTCTCCTCACAGAGGGTTCTGCCCTGGCCTTTCTGTGTGGAGTTTGCAGTTTGCATGTTTCTCTGTGTCTGGCAGGGTTTTCGTTGAGCTCAGGTTTCCCAATAGGTGAGATTTTCCAGTGAAGGTCTTGACCAAGACTTGGTGAACATCTGGAGATGCGACCGCAGGCGCTGCAGCCATCACTGCTCCTGACAGCATTGAAGGAGACAGATGCAGAGAATACATTTCTCTTCTGGGACAATAAATGCTAATCTAATATTATGTTTTGCATAAGATCTGAATTATTTTTAGACCATTTGTCAGCACATGCCATGTTTTTGTTGATATATTATAAACATATTAGTAATAGCCAGATGTCCACTTTTACTAAAGGCCAATACACTAATTATTCTTGGCTGGAAAATATCTTCAAAATACACTTACACTTTTGTTTTGTTTTTAGATTTTACATCAAAATACAAAGTGCATAACAGTGACTCATTTGTTTCATAATCAGACCCAGAACAGACATTGGTGTGTGCACTGACAAAGACTGTAATACCAAGCTGATTTTGTGGAAAGGATTTACACCCGGAGGGTATGCGTGTCTATGAGAAACTTGTTATGCTAAATTAAGAATATAATGGAGGGAAAAAGGATTAGACCTCAAGAGACCTAATACACAGACGCCATTGATTTTTTTATGTGGCAGAAAAGTGCACATTTCTGAAATCTGCACATATGCATTCATCACGACGGCGTAGGTCTCAGGTGTGTGATCTCTGGCGATGAAAGCCCCTCCGTCTGGGTTAGAAGTGGAGCAGGTGTCGAGGACAGAAATAAGAACCGCCCATTCCCGCCTCCCTCTCTCTTTACCTCTCTTACCTTTTGTTTTTGTGTCCATTAAATTACAGTTAGACTCCCATTTCAAAGCAGCCCTCTCCCAATGGCCATTACAGTCACACAAAAGATGTCAAGAGCAAACTGAAGCTACTAAATTTAGCTTAATAAGATTTTAAGATTATGCAGAGTTCAAATTATGAACAAGGAGGAGTCCTATTAGTGAGTCTAGTTTCACTTTTACAGCTTTTGCCTTGTTGGCCCTTTCACCATTAATCAGTAATGAGACCAGCGCTCACTCCTTTTTAACACGCCCTCCTCTGACTTGGTCACATTACTACGCAACTGTCAGAATTTCTCCCAAGAACAAAGACACAAAAGAAGACGCTTATGTGCCCCCCATTTATAAGTTTCTTCATTATTCATAACAAGGAATTGCAAAAAGGAGGGCTCATTTTATACTCTTCAAGTGCTGAACTCACTAGCTACTGCAGTACGTACCACTGCATCCCTAGGTCCTTTAAAAATGTCCTCCAACCAACAGGACAGATAATAAGTTTATTTCTCTTAAGCAAAAGGGTGACTAACAGCAGCTAAAACCAGAACACATCAAATGAAGGTTTTTCTGAACATTCGCAAAAGGCATGTGCGCGAGTTTTTCATTAATAGGATTAAATGCTAATGGTAAAAACCTCAACTGAATGTGGCAGGTATGCGACAGTGTGGGGTACGTTTCACTAGAGGGGTTGTGGGGGGGTAGAGGTTGTTGTTGGCATGGATTACTCACTGCCACTTGATCTGCCTATTGCGGTAATCCCCTATCTAAGCACTGCAGGAAGGCAAAAACACACAAGAGTTATGTTGCACCAATGAAAATGTCTGACATCTCTTTGTGCAGCCGTAGACGACACTTATTGACATTTTTTGCCTCCATCCCTGCTATTTACTGCCTGTGGTGATCCATCTCGAATTAGCCAGTCATGATACCACTCCCTCTGACCCAAGAATCCAATTATAACAAGCAGCAATCTCTGTTTTGTTTTCATTATATGCGGCCCGGCCTCCCCCTCCTGGCTCCCGCCACTGTATCTCATCATAAAGAGTTTATAGTGTTTTGATTTGATGCAGGGCTTGATGGGATACGGCCATGCTTGACTGGCGAGGGGTGTGGGGGCCTCGGGAGCTGTAGATCGGTGATGGAGGAGTCCGCGGGGAGCTCATCAGAGACTGTGCGCTTCAAAAAAGATACAGACTTTTTTCCCAGTCCCAGTTCAGCACTAACAGGAGATTGAATTCATCTGCTCATTATCAAGCCCGGGATTAGTCATGTAGTCTGTATCAGTTGAGCTGGTGGCGTGGAACAAATGACCCTTCAGAAGAACTCCAGCTCGGGGCATTTCTTCTCAGTCAATCCATAAACTCCTGTGATCCCTTTGTAAGGAAGGAACACAGCTGCAACTGTCCATCTCAAGGAGTAAACAGCTGGAGAACGTTCTCAGTATGCCCGGACGAAAACACCAGCTGAGGACGGACACATGGCTTCTGATGTGGCCATTATCTGAAATACGAAGCACTTGCGGTCTTGACAAATACGACTACAAGTAAACCCTGATGCCACATGGAGACAATTCCCACACGTTTTGACCTTTCCAACAACGCAGACAGCAGCGGTCTTGTTTAAAGTCATCGTGTGGGCAAAAGCCAAACTACAAGGTAAGTAATGTGGGAATTTGGCCTGCTGTGGTTGCAAGTGTACCCCACGGCACGCTACGAGACGTCAAATGCAAGCGTTACCCCCGCACCAGCCGCCAAGACTCCCACGGGCCCCCCTTTTCATGTCAGGAAAAGCTGCTCTCTTCCCAACAGGAGAATACTTTGGCGGCTAGAATCACCACAGCAACCCCCACCTCCCCCTCTCGTCACAAAACCTCACTCCACACTCGCCATAGTGCTAGACTGAAAAGGAGAAATGGTGTGACGGAGAAAATGAAGCGAGGGGGGTGTAAGCAAATGAAGTGTTGGTCTGTGTAAGGAAAAAGGTATCGGGTTCCTTCCCCGCCACATATGGACTCACTCCCACCAGCCGGCGAGCAGGCAGGCTGAGTGAGACAGCGGTTGTTATAAAATGATAACAGGTGGTCCAGTGTAGTCGCTCAATTACCTCCTTTCCAGCTCATGTGCGCGTGGAAGAACTTTTCAATCACGGCTGTTATAATTTCTTCTTGCGCAAGGCAGAGACATGAGGCTCAAGACTGGCAGAGAATTCACCAGATTTTTTTGTATATTACAGCTGGTTAAAGCGTTGGGCCTTGTCGAATGAGGATGGAAATGGCAGCTGAAGCTGTAAAGAATATTTGAATAGTTGCCAGGCTAAATTCTCCTTGGCTTTATTAATTTGAATTATCTTCCACTAATGTTAAGAAATGAGTACATGGCATTTTAAATAAGATGGCCTCCGAATGTTATTATTGTTTGTATTCTATATTCAAGATTTATTCACATTTCACATATTTTCCATGGTGAGAGAGACTAATAAGCATGTATCAGTATTTCATTTGCAAGTCTTGTATGCACAGTAATAAGACAATCAAATTTTAATGAAATATTTTTTCTTACTCAGGACATCGAGCCAAGCCAGGTTGGAAATAATCGGTTCACTGCTTTCAGAGCGACCTGCTTGACAGTTGAAGATGGCGTCATCATCCAGTTGAACATTGTCGATTTGTAGATGATACTGTCCTGCAAAGAAAACACCAAATTGACCAAATTGATATAAAAATGATTTGAGAGCCATGTTTTGTCAACACTTTATTGAATGTAACACGTTTCTCAATTATATAATCACGTTTCTCAATTTCTCATTTATAGCTTCATAATCAAACTTGACAATAAAGTAAAGGTGCATTATTTTTATCCTCATGACTACCGGTAT
This sequence comes from Eucyclogobius newberryi, assembly GCF_026437365.1. Classification (NCBI taxonomy): domain Eukaryota; kingdom Metazoa; phylum Chordata; class Actinopteri; order Gobiiformes; family Gobiidae; genus Eucyclogobius; species Eucyclogobius newberryi. Next base: position 26,426,720 of record NW_027315945.1, on the reverse strand, counting down.
GAATCATTTCCCTCACCTAATTCTCTATTCCTTTTATCGTCTATGCTTGTCTGTACTCATATCAGTGACATTTGTATCAGAGTACATTTTCTGTATGACTAATAAAACTTAATCTAATTTCCAGTGAAGTCTATTAACTGATGCCAGGCCGAGTTGTCCCTATATTCTGACAGTTGCATGCCAGCAGGCTCTGGTTTATTTGATGCCTTGCCATAACCTGTTAGGATTAGTCTCTGCTCAGTGTTTGGTGTTGTTTCTCTGATTTCCTGGCTCACAGATGAACATGTAAAAAATAGTTTCTCAGTCTGACGACCGTGCTGGCCTAAATTGCATTTGTTAAAAAAGAAAAACTGGCAAGATCGTTAGCATCAACTACAATTTTCACACGAAGGTTTGCACGCCGCACCCAGAGACTTGATAATGATTCTTTTTTCTTTTCCGTAAATAGTACTTGATTGAAAATACATTCTCAATGCCCGAGATAGATATTGTTTATCTCAAATGGGAGGTTTTCATGCGTGACTTCTGAAATGTTTACTTTCTGTACTGATTTCCTGTGCCTGAGCTTGTCAACTGAGCATGTTGGCCTACGTATTCTTACATATCTAATAAAGGTCAGACTATTATAACATGTAAAATAAAGTGTTGTGGTATCGTAGATGCTGTGAAATTTCTTGATGATCTTGTAACTGCCTTTAGATGTTAAAGGTTATGTGTGAAATTCTTTCCCACTAATTAAAACCTTAATGGTGTGTTCAGTGATGTGGAGCTGCTAAAGATGTGTTATGGAGTGTGTGTGGGAGCAGATCACTGAATTAACACTGGCAAGTCTATGCTTCTCAACTGCCACAACCTTGGGAATTTTTCATATCAACTGTTAATTGAAAAATGTGCAGCCATTAGACCATATGTAGTTATAGGCACCTATAGTAGAAACACACCTACGCCTATTTGAAAACTCGGTTTTCAAATGCAAAAGCAACATTTAACCTGTTACCATCCACCTATTTCGCCCTGTGCACAATGGTTGGACATACCCAAATGGCATTGCTTATTAAAAGAGGATCTTACAGCCCGCATGCAAGTGTGATGCATCATTTGAAAGCTTAGCCTTAACCCTAACCCTTCTAGTTTCTGCAGATGTGCACATGAACACTGTCAGGGCTTCAGAACTTACACTACAGAAGCCCAAACATAAACAAAACATCCTTTTTTTAGTCTCGCCTGAATATTGTCAATTTGTAATTGTCCTGAGCATGACATATTTCATTGTGTGCATATGCTGTTCACTGCACATGCTGTTTATCTTATTGACAACAACTATGTAAAGTTTCAGATCTCTAGGAACAGGCATTGTGGTGCTTTTGACCTTTTTTGTATCAAAAAGTATATTCAGAACAAGTGATCCAAATATGTGCCAACTGTGCCAAACTGTTTTCTTACAATTTTAGCTCCTCTATGATCATAAAACATACATTTTGATGTTTTGTAGGCCACAAATACCTATTATAACTGCTAAAAACAATGTATGTGAAAATGTGCTAATATGAGTTTACCCATGAATTTCCCATATAGAGGTGAAAGAAATATATATATATATATATATATATAAATATTTTTATTTTATTTTTGTATCGGTATAATAATACATATCTAACAAAATGCGCGTCCAAAAGGCTAATAAAATCAGGAAACGTGATGCGTAAAACCTAGTCGCCTCCTGCCGAAAAATCTGGCTCTTGACTGCTTTACGCATGTGAATACAGGAGGATTCTGTGTGAAGAAGCCCTAAGTCCCGCCCATCATTTGAATGCTAAGCTATGCTTATTGGCTAGAATAATATGTCAATAAAAGTTTTCTACGTCACCGTTAGCATGCGCTATCTCGATGTCAACAGAGGAACCTCGTGCATCGGAAGCTGAGCATTTTTTTTTGCGGAGGCTGTAAAAAAAAAAATGTGGACAGAAAAATTGGATGTTCTCATTGTGTAGCAGTGTAACAGTCTGAAGAAAAGATCGATGCCAAACACCATCTTATAAGTCAAACAGGTCATTTGTTATGGACGGAGAAATGCGCCGGACGAGCGTTCATCGTGAGTATTTTCACAGAAGAAAACTTTGTTTACTTGACATTATATCGAAATTGAATAACTTCAGGAAAAATACAAGTGGATATTGTTTTTCAATGGTTGTTTACGGACAGACAGAGTACAAGGATGTACAGAATTAAAGCCGTTTCGTCCGTCATAAACAGCAAACAGGTAGGACATGCGTTTGTAAAAGTTGAGACTTTCTCACAAACTATTGGCAATTGCTTATTGGGGCAAATTTTTCAATGTAAATCAATGACATGTTTGTTTTGTTGAGAAAATAAGCTTTAAAATGATGTATAACTTGCTGGTATTGACCACATTGACTACAGAACTTTTGTAATTTGGTAACTGCGCTCCGGCGCAGGTGGACGGTAACAGGTTTTAATATGAAGAGTTATTTGACCAGGGTAATTGCTGGTCCCTTGAGCTCTAACCATGAGGAGGATGCTTTTAATGCCATGTCAGAATCAGACTATAGACCTTTAGAGTTAAAAAACAAACAAGACCCAAACATTCTATTATTATTATAAATATCTGAATCTCAATTTTGAATATTCATTAGATGTAAATGTAAATTAAGGTTCAGGTAACTTCATGCCATTTTTACCAGGGAGATAATGACATGATTAGCAAAACATCTAAAGCTACTGTAAGCAAGATGAAATCAACACTGGCCTCTTGAGTGTGTAAAAGCAGCATTCCATGCTTTTTTAAGCGTCAGTAAACATCAGTGAGTGATGCAGACAATCAGTGGAAGCTGGTTCAGTATCAAATGCAGTCAAGTGTCATGTTGAATGAGCTTTTCCAGTGCTCTGTGGAGTGATTGCTTCCCCCATTGTACACTTGGATTCTCTGTAATCCTAAGTGGATGTATTTATTTCTGATTGCATGTAAGCTCAGCTTGCCCTTTTTAGAGTTTATGTTTATTATTTGGATCCTCATTAGTACAGTCAAGTTCTATTCTTTGTGAGGTTCATAAACATGTCAGAATCAGAATGAGAAAAGGTTTATTGCCATTGAACAGTTTGCAAACATAGGAACTTGTTTCAGCGTTAAGGTGCAACATGAAACAATGAATAATAAAATAATAATAATGGCAACATCTATAGAGTCAAATAGGGCATGCATAATTTAAGAATTGACTAATATGTTATGGCTGTAGCAGCCCATTCACTGTCAGTGTAATCCCTCATTCGTCCAGGCGTGTTCCATAGTAGAAAAAGCTTCAGTTGTAGTCATCTGGACTCAGTTTGAAAAAATAGACGTTTCGACTCTCATCCAAGAGTCATTGTCAATAAAAGAATTTAGATCGAGAACTTCGATATTAATACTGTTCTGTGGTAAGACCCGCCCATTGGGCGGAGCCTTCCTGAAGTAGAAAGAGTTGTTTGTTTCAACAGAAACTCCCCCTTGTATCTACCGAGCTAGCCTATTCAGAATTTTAATGGGCTATTAGAATCCTCTTTGTCTTTGTGAGACCCTGGCTCAACCACCCTGAGTACCTGATTAGCATCTAAATGTCCTGGTCCTGGTCCTCTACCTTTCCAGGGGTTCAGTAACCCATTATAAATAACAGGAAGATTAAACCTAAGCCCTCCATTTCTGTTTAAAGAAGGTCTTTCTTTTTTAACAAAAATAGCTTCCTTGACTCCTCTTTCAAACCATCTTTTCTCCCTGCTTAAAACCTTCACCTCACCGTCTTCAAACGAGTGATTAGAGGCTTCAAGATGGAGATGCACGGCGCTCTGTGGTCCTGAACTAGTATTTCTTCTGTGCTGATGAAGGCTGTTTTGTCTCACCTATGTACCGTTCTTTACAGCTTTCTTCACTGCATTGGATCGAATAAACTACATTGCTCTGTTTTTGAGTCGGCAACTTGTCCTTAGGGTGAACCAGTTTTTGTCTTAAAGTGTTTTCTGGTTTAAAATAAACAGGGACTTCGTGTTGTCTAAAAATTCTCTGCAGTTTTTCCGACAGGCCAGACACATAAGGGATAGAAACACCCTTCCTTCTCTGTTCAGTTTCCCTTTTGTGCTGTAGTGGGTGGTTGGAACCAAAGAGCTTTTGGTTCCAACCACCCACTACAGCACAAGCTGGGTGTGATCAGAACCTTACAACACAGAGCTCAAGGTGTGCCCACCAGCTCAGAGGGCAAGAAGAAAGAGGAAAAACATGTCCGAAATGCCCTCTCAGCCTGTGGTTACCCCGCTTGGGCCCTCAACAGAGTGAAGAGAACCAAGAAGCAGGACAAAAGGGAAACTGAACAGAGAAGGAAGGGTGTTTCTATCCCTTATGTGTCTGGCCTGTCGGAAAAACTGCAGAGAATTTTTAGACAACACGAAGTCCCTGTTTATTTTAAACCAGGAAACACTTTAAGACAAAAACTGGTTCACCCAAAGGACAAGTTGCCGACTCAAAAACAGAGCAATGTAGTTTATTCGATCCAATGCAGTGAAGAAAGTTGTAAAGAACGGTACATAGGTGAGACAAAACAGCCTCTACACAAGAGGCTTTATCAGCACAGAAGAAATACTAGTTCAGGACCTCAGAGTGCCGTGCATCTCCATCTTGAAGCCTCTAATCACTCGTTTGAAGACGGTGAGGTGAAGGTTTTAAGCAGGAAGAAAAGATGGTTTGAAAGAGGAGTCAAGGAAGCTATTTTTGTTAAAAAAGAAAGACCTTCTTTAAACAGAAATGGAGGGCTTAGGTTTCATCTTCCTGTTATTTATAATGGGATTCTGAACCCCTGGAAAGGTAGAGGACCAGGACCAGGATATTTAGATGCTAATCAGGTACTCAGGGTGGTTGAGCCAGGGTCTCACTAAGACAAAGAGGTTTCTAATAGCCCATTAAGATTCTGAATAGGCTAGCTCGGTAGATACAAGGGGGGAGTTTCTGTTGAAACAAACAACTCTTTCTACTTCAGGAAGGCTCCTCCCAATGGGTGGGTCTTACCACAGAACAGTATTAATATCGGAGTTCTCGATCTAAATTCTTTTATTGACAATGACTCTTGGATGAGAGTCGAAACGTCTACTTTTTCAAACTGAGTCCAGATGACTACAACTGAAGCTTTTTCTACCAGCCCATTCACTGTATGTTTGTGGTTTGGAGTCATTATTACATGCCGTGTGTATTAGAGGCTTCTTGACTGTTGGTGAACCCTCGTACTGTGACAGTGATGTTGAGTGGTGAACAGATGCTCTTCGTCTACTCTGCCTTGGCTTCTAATTGGCCATTGCATTTTACATTTTGTGACACACTTATAACCGTCTACTTTTCACTGATTTGTTGACACTTGCTTTAATTTCTGCTCTTCTTGGTGACTGTTGACAATCAGAGCACCGCCTCGGCCCAGATGCTTTATGGCTAACGAGTCACCCATTTTATTTAATGTCATTTTTGCATAGTTATTTTCTCTCAATTATGCCACTTTATTAGATATAATTAATGGAACATGCTTTTTTCCTACAGGGCAATTTGACAATTTGATGATTGCTTAGTTTGGTCTAATGCACCAAGATTGATACTGGTATCGAATCTCACCGATTGGCAATACAGAAAAATGTACTGAATTGGGTATCAGCTCCAAAATATTGGTTCAATCGATATCTTGATCCAGAACATATCATGGTGTTTGAGCTTTAATTCAAAGCTGTTCTGTTGTAAAATTAATCAGTTTTGTCACGTTATTTTTGTTTTAAGACAATGAATGCTTTTTTAGTCTCTGCAGTGGTATTGGTTGATATCGGGTATTGGCAGAAGTATTCAAATTAATACGGTATACAATC